>NC_072382.2:64637500-64942500 GCF_028885625.2 Pongo pygmaeus
GGGGCCTAATCCTGCTTGTTTGCCAATGTTCTAAAGCTGGGAACCTCCCCAGGGTGTCTCAGCTCCTGGAGAAGTTAGCTCTGTTCTTTTCTGGTGTGCTGTGATGTGCTCCCCACCCCATCTTTTTCCTTGCATGCTAGTTGATGCTCTGCACGGAAGTGTTTGTCATTTTGATGCAGGCAAAATGACCACATCCCCCCTGGGATCCAGGCCTTCCCTTGGGCACTGCCTTTCTGCAGGTAGCTCAGGACAATGCAGAATTTCAAATACCATCCCCCAGGGAGCTTCTTCAGCCTTCCCTTCTGTTCCTTCCCCTGGCTTGGCTGTCCCCTGAGTGAAGGACTGACCTTTACACATGCACACCAGCTGCTAAAACCTCTTTTGATGGGAAAACCCTTTTTAGTGGTTTTTCTTGGTCCTGTGGCAACTGCTGGTTGGGATGGCGGAAGACCACTTGCCAACAAGGTGATTTTTTTCTGAGGGATGAGCCAGGATTTTAAGGAATGTGGCTTGGATACACTGTACACACGCTTATCTGAATGTGGCCTGCATACCTGCCACAGGTGGGCATGGTTGGCATATATATCCGCATGGCTGCACAAGGACACGCAGCTTGGAATTTCCCATCATGGGGTTTGGCTCCTGGGGGCACAGGTGACCCAGAGCCCATGGGAGAAGGAAGCCCTCTTTCCTGAGTCCTTGCCTGCTAGCAGGATATCTGCACTTTTTTCTTCTGTTTAGGCTAAGGCTGGTTTCAGTTGTTGCTTTTTCCATCTCATTGCTCTTTACCTTTATGAAAGAGCATTCAAAGAAGCAGCATGGAACGTTGGAAAAAGCAGAAGCTGTGCAACTGGTCAAGTCTGACTTGGAATCTTGGCATTGAGGCCTGCTATTCATGTGAACTTGTGCAAGTTACTTTAACTCTCTGAGCTCCCTTTTATCATCTGTAAAATGGGATGACAGTCATGCTTTCTACCTCACGTGGTTAGGTAGTTGGAAAGATAGCACAGCAATGGAATGATCTGATACTCGTAAATACGGCTCTAATTATTTGGGTGAGGTTCAGGAAGGTAGGGTAGTGTAGTAATTAAGAGCTTTGCCTCGGAACCAGGTAGAGCAGGGATCCTATCCCAACTGTGCCCCTTACAAGTTGTGTGGTCTAGTGCAAGTTACTTAGCCTCTCTGGACTTTAGTTTCCTCATCTGAGCAAAGTAATAGATTTCTTCCATAGCACCAGACCAGTGTTTCTGAGTGTGAATTAGAGATGGGGCACTTAAAGGAAAGTGAAGATTCTGTTTGGAGGGTGTGGCCAGGTGATTTTCATAGCATGCACACCCAAGTTCAAGAATTGTGATGCGTTTAGGACAAATACCTAATGCATGCGAGGCTTAAAACCTAGATGAAGGGTTGATGGGTGCAGCAAACCACCATGGCACATGTATACCTATGTAACAAACCTGCACATTCTGCACATGTATCCTAGAACTTAAAAATAAAAAAGAATTGTGTTGCTTGACTGTTCACTTTCTAAGAGCAGGAGTCGTGTCTGTGTGCTTCCCACTGTACCCCAGTGCACAGTATAGCTTCTGGCATCTACCAAGTGCTCACTGATTTTTGTTTGAATAAACTAATTATATGACTTAATGCACCCAAAATGCTTAGCATAGTGACTGGCACAGAACTAGCACAGAAGGCACTTAGCAGGTATCAGAGTGTTTCATTATTAATAATAAGGAAGGCCTGTTTCTGAATATAAGTCAGCAGGACCTGGCAGTCCTGGCTTCCAGAGCACATTTGCTCCCACTTGTGTGTACTGAAGGTTGGGTCCCCTCAATGTCCATTACAATGTGCTTGGTTTCCACTGTAGCTACCATCCAGAGTTAGGCCTAATTTATACCCTCTTGAACAAAGGGGACCAGATCTCCCACACCTATGGTGTCCTGGGGTCCTGGCTAGACCCATCTGCCATTGGTTTCTTGCCTCTGGAGGGGCTGGCACAGCTTGGGGACCTTCAGTGCTGATGAAGAAGCCTTGTGTGCACTATTGCAGGGCCCAAAAATCCATTTTTATTAAGTTTGTAGGCAATTGTGACAGAGGACTGGAATGGCTTTTTATTGTTCAGGTTTCTTGGCTTGGGCCTGGAGTGAGGAAGTCACTTAGGAAAGGCCTTTCCTGTGTGAGGAAGAGCAAATATTACCAGAAGCCATTGGAGCCCAGAGTGCCAGAAGAAGAAATGGGAGCAATAACCACACCCACCCACTGTGGCACATTCAGGGCCCCAGTCACATCACGGAGCCATGGGATGTAGGAGTCAGTGATCTCAGCTGGCCCCTCACTTTGCAGTTGTAAAAGCCTAGGTCCTAGGGATGGATGGGATTTGCATCAGGTCAGTAGGTGGCGAGGGGAGGAGCAGAGGCTCTGATGTGCTGGGCACTGAAGCCAGGCCCTTTCTGCCGTTCCATGCAGCCCCACCCTTCCCCACACCTCTGGCTCCTGGCATGCTGTGGGAAAGACTCCAGCAGCACTTGGTGAATGGTGTCCTGTGCAGAAGCCAGGCCCTTGGTGGGTGGTGGGGATGGTGGGGACAGGGTAGCAGAGAAGGGACATCCCCGACCTGAAATGGGTGGCATATCCAGTTCCAGAGTGGGTCTCCATCGAGGCTCCTTTGTCCTCACCACGTCCCCATCACTCCAGCTGAGGTGGCCTACTAAGGATTCCTGCCATGAGAGAATGAAGCCAAGACAGTGGACACCTATGCCACAAATTCTACTTACTCTCAAGGACCCAACAACTTGCAATGATCACAGATCAGCCTGGCTAGAATTAACAACTTTCTGAAATGAGGCTCTAGAGACATCTAAGACATTATATCCATTTGGCAGGCTCTATTCCCTAAGTGGCAGAGGTAGAAAGACCCGAGAAGCCGGCGCCTTCTTAATAATAGTAACTAACACTGACCAAGCATTTTCCATGCACCAGATCCTTCCCAAATACTTTAGACACACTGGTGCATTTAGTGCCTGCAACAACCTTGTGAGGAAGGTCATATCATTCACTCTTTCTCCACACAGTAGAAAAGGCTGCAGGGGTTCCATGCACCCTGCTCCTCACCCACGAACGAACTAACGGATCCTTCTCAACCACTGAAACTTAGTTACTGACCATTAAACACTTTGCCCAAAGGCTGTGCCTGAGTCTTAGAAAGCAAAGCAAAGCAAAACAAAACAAAACCTTAGCACCAAAGTGTTGGAAAGTGCTGTCAAAAGCAGATCGATCAGAAATAACGAAGAAAGGGGCTCTTAGACTATAAAGGAACTCAAAGGCAAACTGAAATTTGCTTAACACAAATGTGATACACGCAGAGAGGTGACCAAGATTACACAACTAGAAAGTAGCCGAGATTTGAACCCATGCTGCCTAAGTCCAGAATCAATGCTCTTGACCTCTTTACATTCTCTTTTTGACACCTAGTTCCTTCTTCTTTGAGCTTGGTATGACTGTTTTCTGGAAGAAGGACGTGGTAGGAATTATTCTTTGCATGTGAAAAGTGAGAAGCACGTGATGATTTCTTTATTCATTCATTGAAGAATTGCGTGTGCCAGCACTGTGGCCTTTGCTGGGATGGGTGGTACAGGGTGGAGACAGATATATAAAGAAACATGCAGACAACATGGAAGTAGGAGTGATCTGGAGAGGAGGTCCAGGTTGCTATGGTAGCATGGAGGCGTCTGTCCATGGCTTGCTCTATCTGGTAGGGAGAGGAGCTGAGGGAAAGGCCAGATCTACAAGGAGGAGAGCTCTGAGTGAGATGACAGGCTGTTCCCACAGTTTTGTTTTGCTTTGCTTTCTAAGACCCAGCCACAGCCTTTGGGCAAAGTCTTTAATGGTCAGTAAATAAGCTTAAGTGATTGAGAGGGACCCACTAGCTTGTAGGTGAGGAGCAGGGTGTGTGGAACCCTCTGCAGCCTCCCCAGTGGGCAGTTTCCCTCTGCGTTCCCAGCAATCCAACATCGTGGTTGGTTGGCTCCTTCATATTTACAGCAGGGTCTCTGGGGTCTTCCGAAGGGTGGGGGTGAAACTCCTCCTGGGTTTGGCTCGTGTCTATACTTGTCTTGCCTGTGGTTCTCCTGCAGGAGATTGTAGCCAGCGAGGTGTGTAAGGACAGCTCTTTGGAAGGGTGGCCAGGCTGAGGGAAAGCTCACTCTTCGGGAGAGGCTTCTGGGCTTGGCTTGTGCTCTAGGCTCACATGGAAAGTTCCAGAAGAGGGTAGTCTGAGCATCTTTCTCTGGGAGGCTTGGCTGAAGGGAGGAATCCCCAAGGCTACTATCCATGCTTTGGGGCAATAGACGTGTGGGGGCTGGGAAGGGGGCCTTACTGGCATCAGGCCCTTGAGAAGGAGCCTTGGATATCAGATCTGAGGGCAGAGATGCGTTTGTGGGTGGGGCCCGGGTGCCAGTCCAGGAAGGCTTTATATGTCAGACTAATGGATTAAGACTGGATCCTGCAAGCCTTGGAGAGCCATGGAAGAATTTTAAGTAGAAAGTGGCATGACGAGGTTTGTGGTCTAGAAAGATCACCCCAACTGCAGGTGGAAGGTGGATGGGAGGGATGAGGCTGAAGGCAGGGAGACTGGCTGGGAGACCACTTGAAGAGCCGGGGAGAGGTACTGAAGGCGGAGATTATTATCATAACGGTGGTGATCTAGGTGGAGTTTGAGGAAGCCCTGGTGTCCAGTTGGCTATGGGAGGGGAGAGAGGTGGAGGAGTTTGGATGATTTTGGGTCTAAAGTGTTCATGAAAACACAGACGATTATTCGCATGGCACTGGGCTGACCCTGATTCGTGAGGGAGGGTGAAAGAACTTGTAGGTACAGAGTTGGGCAGTGAGAAACATCAGCAGCCACAGTGTCATCCCCATTAATCTCAGCCAGTGGGGAACACTATGGTCTGAGAAGTGGATGTGGGACATACAGGGAAGTGTATTGTTTGCCCCTGTTTTAACAGGAGCAAGGGAGCATCACTTTAAGTAATTCTATTTCTGTTTTCCGAAGTATCCACCATCAAAGAAAAGAGAATCATAACATTGCACAAATCTTTTAGCAATTTGGATGCAGTTTACAGGGCTAATATAGGCTGGGAGGATTTTCTAACCCATTTTCCTTCTGACAACCCAGTGTCTGAATAGACAGCACCACCACCATCTACCTTCCTGCCAATTACCTGTTTCTGTCTGGGTTCTTGAAGACCTGGTGCCTGACACACATTTCCGCTGAGTCTAATGTGTTGCTGTGATCAGAGAGTCATACAGGGATGAAGTTGTATCATTCAGTGCTTGTTGAGGGTGCCTTTTTGAAGTGCATATCTCATTAGAGGTGGCAGGAAAAATCACAAAGCATCACCCCCAAATCGCAGGGCAGGCCAGGGGAAACTCGCAGAGGCAAGATCAGGGATCAGTTTTCAGGGTCAAAGGGTGCTCTAATTCTGGGAGCCCCTCAGTGCAGCCTCAGTATTACTTATATGATTGCCATGATTCCAAAGTTTCTAATGAAACTTGGTCATGAAATGAGGAACAGCCGTGTCTCCTATTGGCAAGGTATCACCTGCAGCTCTGCCAGCCCTTCAGTACACACAGTGTGGGTATGGACAAAACAAACCCAAATCACCCAGGGCTCTTGGCATGCTATTGTCCTAGCATCAGGGATGTAGGAGTCACAAGTTTCCATGGCAACGAGGAAGAAAAACATTTATCCTGCACCTTCCAGGGCCCTTCAACAAAGTTCCAAGGACGCCTTCTAAGCCCTTGAGAAGACGGCTTGCTAAGGAGACAGAACTGACTATCTCTGTTTTGAAAATATTGACATGGAGGTGAGAAGAGGTTTTAGAACCATAAAATATGTTTAGAATAACCCAGTCCAATGCCTTAAGTTTTTAGAAAAAGAAACTGAGGCCCAGAGAGGTGGTGGTGGGTGGGGCTGGGGTGCCAGCCCAGAGGCCAGGCTGCAAGTGCCGGACTGGCATCGGAGTCCCCTGTGCAGCTCCCTCTCCCCTCATTTCCCATTGGTACTGGAAATCCAGGTGCCCTTTACCCCTGCAAGGCACTGTGTCTGGAAACTGTATATCACATTCGTGTAAAGCAAATTCCAGTTTGCCTTTGAGTTCCTTTGTTGTCTAAGAGCCCCTTTCTTCTTTATTTCTGATCGATCTGCTTTTGACAGCAGTTTCCAACACTTTGGTGCTAAGGTTTTGTTTTGTTTTCCTTTGCTTTCTAAGACCCAGCCACAGCCTTTTTTCCAGTCTTTGGGCGAAGTCTTTAATGGCCAGTAAATAAACTTAAGTGATTGAGATGGACCCATTAGCTCGCAGGTGAGGAGCGGGTTGCATGGAACCCTCCGCAGCCTCCCAAGTGGGCAGTTTCCCTCTGCGTTCCCAGCAAGTCAACATCATGGTTGTTTGGCTATTTCACATTCACAGTGGGGTCTCTGGGGTCTTCTGAAGGGCAGGGGTGAAGCTCCTCCTGGGTTTGGCTTGTGTCTATACTTGCCTTCCCTGTGGTTTTCCTGTAGGAGGTTGTGGGCAGCAAGGTGTGTCAGGACAGCTCTCTGGAAGGGTGGCCAGGCCAAAGGAAAGCAACCTGCTGACTCTTCAGGAGAGGCCTCTGGGCTTGGCTTGTGCCCTAGGCTCACATAGAAAGTTGCAGAAGGAGAGGGTGGTCTGAGCATCTTTCTCTGGGAGGCTTGGCTGAAGGGAAGACTGTGGGGAGGCAGTGTGGCAGTGCTGGGAAGGGGGCCTTACTGGCATCAGGCCGTTGAGAGGGAGCCTTGGATATCAGATCTGAGGGCAGAGCCCTGTGCTCCAGATGCGTTTGTCCTCAGCACTGGACCTGCACAAAGCAAGTGCACAATTCCCATTTGTTCAGTGACTGAATTAACTCATTCAGCAGACATTAGTGCCTGCTCCCTGCCAGGCACTCCTCTAGCCCAAAGATGTCACAGAGAACAAGATATTTAGGTCCCTGCTCTGGATATGCCCACATCCTGGGACTGAGTGAACAGGGAGGCCCACAGCACCCAGGGATCTGGGGGGCACCTCTGTTGACAAAGCATCTTTTACTGGGATCTCTGAAGGTTGGAGTGGGAGGCCAGGCAGTGCTGTGCAGATGGGAACCACAGCCGTGAAATTAAAGGAGGCAGCAGCAGGAGTAAGAAGGGAGATCAGCAGGCCTGCGATGTGCAGGCCCTGGGGCCAGGTGCTTCCCAGATGGCACCTCACTTAATCCTTCCAAAGACCCAGTGAGGCCCTGTTAAGGTCCCCATTTACAGACCGGGAAATCAGAGCTCCGGGAGGCACCTCTAGGAAGGGAGGACTCACTCTCAGGTCAGCCTGTGCTTCATCCCCAGAGAGGAGCTGCTGACGAGGCCCCTGAGAGGAGTGCTGCAAGCTCCAGGGCTATCGGGTTGTTGGTGCAAGCAGGGAAAAGTTCACCCTAGTTGCTGAGGCCACAGGGTGCTCGTGGTATGCTGGTCTCTCCCACCCTGCAGTCCCAGGCCTCTGGGAGCTGGAGTCAGCCCAGCATGTTGGCTGGTGTCCACGTCTGGGGACAGACACCCCTGGTGGCTCAGCTGAAATGAACATGCGGCAGAAAGAGCAGCCCTCCTCCAGCTGCTCCCTGCCAAGTAAAGGACACCCTGGCCTTAGTGAGTGGCCTTCCCAGCTCCATCATAGCCCTGGGGATGGTGGTGGCAGGGCGGGCTGCCCGCAACACTGACCTTGAGCTCAGAGCCAGAAAGGTCAAGGTGTTAGATTGCGTTTGAATTCTGTCTCTGCTGCTTGCTTTTTGTGTAATCCTGAGCTAGTCACCCACTCTTCCAGCCCGAATTTCACCCTCTGCAAAACAAGGTCGATGATAACTCCAGCACAGGGGTGTGATAAGAGTTCACATAAATAAGATTAGTAAAACACTCAGCAGTGTCTGGCATGTAGTAAATGCTCAGTAATTGGTAGTTATCATTATTGTTGTTATTATATTATAGTTGTATTAGATTAAAATTGGTCATGGAACTGGGCTGGGCTGTAACTCATCCTTTATTCGGAGGCCGGGTCATATTTCCCAAGGATGCATAGTGCACAGATTCTCACAGCAAACAGAGCTGTCAGATTTTTAGGGCAGAGAATTCCAAACTTTGTTGTAATCAAAACATCTGAGAAGCTTGTTAAAAATTCAGGGTTTTGAGTTATGCTCCCTTTTATTCCTTCCTGAGAGATTCTGATCATACGTCCAGGGTGAGGTCCTAAATCAACATTTTAAATAAAATCCTGAGATGGTTCTGTTGTGGGAAGTCCAAGGACTGGGTTTTGGGAAACAGTGTTTTATAACCTGCTTCCTCCAGACCCAGTCAGCTTAGGGATGACTTTCTCCACGGCTGGGCTATTTCTGTCTAATCACTAGGGCCTGCAGTCTTCAGTGAAGCTCCTGTTCTCTGGGCAGCCCTGGAGACACACGGACATATCCTTTCTTCTCAGCTCCCTGTCTAGACACCATGCAGACCTACAAAATCTTTTCTCCTTATAAGACATGATTGCCTGTATCCTGGTGACCACATTTTCTAAATTCTCCAAAGAATTATGGTTAAAAGATTTTTTCCCCTGACTTGTGAATTCATCTTAAAAGCCTTACAAAGGTAAAGCAATATATTTCTCTTTATTTGTATATTGAACAGATTCCTAGGAAATGCAGAGTAGGGTAGCACAGTGGTTAAAAATGCAGACTGACTCGCAGCTCCACCCCTGATTAGCTGTGTGACCTTAGGCAAGCTGTATGACCTCTCAGTGCCTCGGTTCCCTCATGTTTGGAGCAGGACTAACAGCAGTGCCTCTCCCATAGAATTATTATGAAGATCAGCAGAGTTGATCTGGATAAAGCACTTGCAACAGTGTCTGATCCATAGTGAGCAGTATATTCATTTTTATATAAAACATAAAACATTCTGCTCACTGTACAGAGTAAAAATGTAACGCATGAGATGGCCTGGACAAATCCAGGAAGAACCAGCACCACACACATTTCAGGAAATTAAATAAGAAACTTAGGTAGTGGTGCTGCCTGGCTTTGGCCAACCCCTGTTCTTTTTTGCCTTAACATTCTGCCTTGAAGCACCACTTTGTGAAGCTCTGGTCATTGTTTTTGCAAAGCAGGAACGCACAAGGCATAACAATGGTGTGCACCTACCACATGTGAAGCTGCATGTCATTTTGCTAAACCCAATTAGCAGAGTCTGTAAGTCCTTCTCTTTAGAGACTCATTCTAGCTGTGATCTATGTAAGTGGCATGCAGGGACCCGGAGCCTTTTTTTTGGTCTTAATTTTCATTTCTAAGATACGGAGTTGCTGAAGGTCTTGGCGGGTTTCATCGACTACAGAGCTGTAGAGGAAGAAGCTGATGTCAGGAAGGGAGAAGTTATCAGAGGCCAGAACAGCAGCATCTGATCAGATCCTAGTGAGGCGTAAGGATGGGAAGCCCTGGTTTTCTCCCTCTTGTCTTCCTCTGTGGGTCCAGAGCCGCCTTGACTGTCTTGGGAGACAGGATAGAAACCTGGCTTAGCACTGGGGCTTTAGAGCAGACAGACCTAGTTGAAGAGCCTGGCCATGGACCTACCAGTTATGTAATCTTGGGAACTTTGTTTGCTAACCAGTCCAGTCCTATTCTGTAAAATACAGACAATGATAGTACCTATGTCACTGAGCTGTTGGATTGAGTTCAGTGAGGAAATGTATACAAAGTGCCTGGAGCTCAATAAATGAAATATTTTATTATTAGTATTGCTGAGTGGTCTTTTCCATGTGTCCAGTTTAGCCCAAGGTCTTGATAATTTCATGTCATTTCCTGTACAGTCCCCTTAAAAGTATAGTCAGGAATAGCTGGAGAGAGAACCTAGGTTGAAAGATCTGCTTGCTTAGACTAAACCATGAATTACTGTGTATATGTTTGGATAGGAAATGGGTGGAGGACTTGGACCTCCGTGGATAAGGACCACCCTCTACATGGGAAAGGCCCTCCTTGTGATTTCACACAGCCCTTCTGGGGGCTCCAGAGGCAGTTACAGGAAGTGAGGAACAGGCAGGAAAGCACGTCTAGCCAGCAGGCCACTGTGAGGCCCCAGGGAGCAGGACAAACATGGCATACAACAGTCCCCAGGGCAGATGCAGGAGGAAGGTGGGAGCCTGGCAGGAAATGCGTTTACTGGGTAGGCTGCAGCTGAAAGCACCAGCACTCCCTGGAGAAAGTCACAGGATCCGGGCAGGCGGGCAAACCTAGCAGGGATTGGCTGTGGAAGCTCGGCTGGCTGAGTGGTTAGAAGGTCTGGCCAATGGCATCTGAGCCCAGCCTGTGGGCTGGGGACAGGGCAGGGTTCTCTTCCCTGGGAAGGAGCTGGCATGAGCTTGGTAGCCCTTTTGTGGAAAATGGAGCCCATGAGAACCAGGAGTCAGCCCTAGGACATCAGAACTTGGCCTCCATGGACAATAAGGGCAGCACAGAAAAGAGTAATACTGGAGGTTGCATCTATTGCTTTGCTATGTGCTTCAAATCACATTATTTCAAATAATCTTCACACCAACTCAATGCAGAAAATATTATCACCATGTTACTGTGTAAACTGAGGCTCATCTAAGTTAACTGACTTGCCTTGTGTTGCAGAGCTGCTCAGTGGCAGAACCAGGGGTCACCATGTCTGCTCATTCAGTATCTCACGCTTTTACCCATGGTACCAGAGTGCCCTGCTCTCCAACTGGCTGGGGGCCAGGGTCTGCCTCACCAGCAGCTGTTCACACTCATTCTTTTTGTGTTATGTAAAAAGCACTGCACTGTGGGCTGAGAGCCATGCAGATACTCCATGGGACTTTGGAAGGGATCTGATGAAGCTTCTTATTCAATTTCCTCAATTTAAAGACAAGGAAATGGTGGTTCAGAGAGGCTAACAGCTTTGCCTGTGGTCACTCAGCAAGACAGTAGTGGAGCCAGGACCTGAACAAGGTCTGCTGGCTCCCTGCCCCTTGGCATCCCCACTGCATTGTGCTGTTTTCCTCCCGTGCTGCAGGGGACATGAGCAGGCTGCTGCATGCCGCATGTACTGCTGCTACTGCACAAGGAACATCAACAGAATCCAGCATTTAAAGGCCGCCAGCATACCTCGCAGGACAGGTGGCAGGAGAAATTTGTGTCTGCAGTTGTATTTGTAAACACAGTGTGGAGTATATATCAAGAACCCAGCAAGAACTGCACAGGTTCTATTTGTCTGCTAATTAGAATGAAGTAAGTGCCAATGGAAAATGGATTGAGGAAAAGGTGGAAGTTTTCAAGTCACATAGAATGGCAGGAGGGGTGGTAATCTGATGTCTTGGGCAAGGATAGACCTGTATCTCAGTGTGTATGTCTGTGGCTTTGGCTCAGCTATTGCTCTCTCATCTGTCTCCCTGGCTGACTAAGCATCTTGAGGACAAGACTGTGTTATATTCACTTTTGCATCAGCAGCATCCAGCACAGGGTCTGGCATGGAGTTGGCATTGAGCAAATGTTTGTTGACTAATTGAAACCCATTGCTCAAGATAAGAGTGAGACAAAATGACTGGTGAGTAGCTCATTCTCCTTTCATATTATGCCTACCATGGGCTAATACTTCCTCCTTTAGAGGGTTCTGGCAGATCTCATGGTCATTGTGTGTCTCTTTGAATATCAGCCTCCCTCAGGGGCCATCAGGTTGGTGATAGGAGTCACCATTGGAGTTTGTTAGTTCTGACCAGCTGTGGTCAAAGGCCTGAACCAATTGCCCATGGCTAAGGGCCTGGACAACAAAGTCTGGTTGCCCTAGTTCAAGTCTTGGCTTCATCACTTTCCATGACCTTGGGCAAGCCACTTGACCTCTATAAGCCTCAGTTTCCTGATCTGTAACATAGGGGTGCTATCATGGGGTGTGATGAGGCTGCATGAGATGATGCATAATGCTGGCACATAGCAACACAGTTCAATCCATGTTAGGTCTTGTACTATAATTCCCCGAGGGGCTGGGGTACATGACAGACCCAGCCCTACTCCATCTGCCAGGCAGGCAGTAAGCAAGTCATGGCCCCGTGCCACGTCACCTTTGTTTAGAAGCACAAAGGAGAGCAGGAGATAATGAGGCAGAGAAAAGAGGCATCTATTCGGAATGGTACTGGGAGAAAATATCAGATACACAGACATGCACCAGGGCAGGCCAATGATTGGATAACATTTTCATTCTGTTTCTTTTATCCATAACTTAGTTATTTAAAGTGCAGGAAAAAAAAGCCAGAATACACTGTTTCATTTGTACAAATAAGGATTATAAATAGCTGTTGTGGAGAGGAGGTAGAGTAGGAGGCAGTGTGGAGAGAGTGGGGTGCCACGGTGAGCCCTGACTCAGTGCTGTAGGGGCCCGGGTCCTGTTGATCTGGAGACGGTACATGTGTCTGTCTCTGAGCGAACATCGCCTCACTCCTGGTGGCTCCTTAGGGAGACCTATGTGGATAAAGAGCACTGTGGCATTGGAACAGGCTTGGAGGGTGTTAACATCAGTAGGTATGGCAAAGACAGTAGGATTTGGAACAAGGCAGACCGGGGTACTTGGGTTTGGATCCTGGCTTCCTCATTGACTAGCTGTGAGACTGCTGGCAAGTTGGATGAGCTCAGCTGCTTCTCTGTAGCCTGCAGGTGATGACAGATCACTAATAGGGTGCCCTGAGGATGAAACAAGCTAAAGAAGCTACCTCATTCCTGGTAGCAGTTCAACAGAACAGGAGTTCATTGCCAGCTTTGGCACAATAGGCAGTTATCTCTGAGGCCAGACAGCTGTAACATTTTCTGGGTTCTGGAGATTACCTAAGGGCTGGGGAGTAACATGAATGGGGTGGGCAGGGCAATGCACTGGTTACTGTGAGGGGGCAGGTGTGCCCAGACCCCACTTTGAGCTCTGAACAGGTCTCAAACTTTGAGCCATCTGACCTTCCAAAGAATTAGGACAGTAATTATTATTATGGCAATTATTTAGCACCCTTATTGCCATCCAGTTAATTACCTGGCATTTTAGTTTCCATCAGCAGCATAGACTGTCTGCAAATTATCTGCTGTTGAGTGCTTGCCCTGGCCTTGCCAAGAGAGTAGGCTGAGGGATGTGCTAGCAGCTCAGTCTTTCTGAGGCTCCAATTCTCAACCATGCGTCAGTCAGAAAGCCCTTGTCCTGGAATTTAATATCATGCATGGCTTTGACCAAGGGCCAGCCTTGAAGCAGCTCAGCGGGAAGCCCTCTGTGTTTTTCCAGGACTGCGGCCATAGACATATTCCATTATGTTGTTCAAGATGATCTGAGCACAGGCATTGACCAGCTTGGCTCTCTTCATGACTGGTGAGCTTTGTCTTTGTATTTAAGAATGCCATTGGATTTTCTTCTTAGCTTCAGTTCGGTTTTATGAGCATTGATTGAGTGCCCACCGTGTGGCCATGACTATGTTCTGGGTAAGGGAGACCGAGAAATAGCACAGGGGAGTGGAAAGGGCCAGGGCTTGGACTGACCTGTGGCTGAACGCCTCTCACTGCTCATTAGCTGTGTGCCTTCAGGATAGTTATCCGAAGACTCTGAGCCCTGGTTTCTTACTTGTAAAAAGAGATGAATGATGGTCGACTTGGTTTTTAGAATGGAGAAGTGGTTGTAAAGTCCGTGCTGCAGCTCAGGTACTCAATGAATGATAGTCATCTTTTCCTGTTGTTCCTCTCTCCTCTCTGCTCCCTTCCTCTTCCTTGCTTTCTCCTACGTTTTTTTCCCTTGTCCTCCAGGAGCTTAGTGTTGAGCTGTTGGGCCAGGTAGAGACCTAGGCTAATCATTTCAAAATCGTATCAGAATGGGAGAAAATGGGGCACTCGGATTCAGAGATGGATGCTCGAAGATAGCTTTCTTGCTGTCAGCCTTGAAAGTTCAGGGAAAGGTGTGTCCTATGCATGTGTTCATGACACACGCACATACACAGCTGCAGGTGTGTAGAGACTGTGGTGTATAGTACCTGCACTCACACACACACGTGCATCCATACATAAAACACATACACATCCTCACCTATCAGAAGGGGCCTGGCCCGAAGCAGAATATACCCCAATTGTTTACATGAAAGGATCACAAGAGATCGAGGCAGAGTTAAGGGAGCAAGTAAGAGAGGGTGAGAGACCCAGAGACTCACAGCAGGAGGGAGCTCTTGTTACACCTAGGGCTGGCTGGACAAGGGGAGAAATAGTGCTACCAAGGTAAGGTAGGAACCAGTGCTTTGGAAGCGATGCTGCCTGGTGCAAGATACAGTCCCTGTGGAGACGTGGGCTCAAAGTACTGCAGGAGGGGAGGAAATACCCTGACCACTCTGCTACCCTGTGATCCCCTATGGATGGCTTCCCTTGGCTGAGCCTTACTGAGGAGGCTGGGTGCTGCATAGGCAGGGGCCTCCTTCCTGGGCACAGAGCCTGGCAGAGAAAGGGGGAGAGTAACCAGCCTGATGCGTATGCACTTGCATACACTCATGTATAGGCAAGCACAGGTTGTCTGAGCTTCTTCCTCCGGGACACTCAGGACTGGGGAAGGATGAGGGGAACAGGCAGGGGTGGTACAACTGGCAAGACTTCCAAGCCCCTCCCACATGTCTGCAATGCTGGCAGGGTTCCTAGCCCTGTGCTGTGGACGGGGCTTCCTGCAGGATTTTCTCAAAGCCTGTATACTGTGCTGCCTCAGTTGCTTATGAGAAACCATGATTGGCTTCTACCCTGCCTGGTTGTTGCTGAAGGCAGCTATGGATTTACACATATTCAGAATAAATCCCCATGTAGTGTCTTTCTCTTTCTACTCCAGCAGCACACTCAGGAGGAGGGCGAGGTACAGTGAAGGCAGCAGGCAAAGGCCTGTAGCAGGCAGGGGGCTTGTCCTCAGATCAGGCCTCAGCCTGGGTACAGGCATGGCGTCACAGTGTTGTCCTCAGTGAGTGCCTTGTTCTTGCCTTTGTCTCCTTGAGGCCCCCAGAGGCTCTGGTAGGCTCTCTCCCACTTGACCCTACCTCCTTGGCTCTGCTCTTTTCCAATTCTGCTAGTCTCAGTAGGACTTTTGCCAGGAAGTGGGAGCTGGTGGCTCCATGCTGAGCTTCTGTGGGGCACCCAGTGGACAGTACATCTGTGGTGCTGGTTGACAAGAGAATTCTGTGCTCTCCACCCAGCAGCACAGCTGACCAGAGTGGCTGTGGGTTGTGAACACTGAAGGGCTCCACAGGTGACTTTGTCTAAGTGCTGGGCAGGTAGAATGGAGGTCAGGAGCTTGGCCTCCAGTCCCAGCTCTATGTGGTCTGGGAGGTCTGGAGAACTCCTTAGTCTTTTGCCTGCCTTTCCTTTTCCTCTGGAGGATGCCTATGGCATGCCTGTTTGGGTCTGATGGACTTCCAGAAGGGTTAATTGAAAAATGCACTCCAGATCACAAAGCTCACGGGCCTGTCCTACCCACTGGCATTTTGAGCAGGGTCTGCCCAGAGTGCTGTGTGGATTCAGGTCCAGTTGACGTTGCCCTAATGACTGCTGACAGCACCCACAGCTTGAAGGTGTCTCCTGGGGGCAGAGACAGGGCCCCGTCAGCAGCCCAGCGAAGAGGATTGCCTTCCTGTTTGCTGTGGACAGAGGGCATTTGTTCACTTAAAAAAAGATTGCCTTAAGTTATTAAGTGCATGCTGAAGATGGCAGGAATCCAGGGGCCACTTCTCCACTCTGTTTGAGTTGCTTTAGGACTGGAATTTGCTTGCTCCAGCCTCCCCTCCTCTCTGGCTGGCCTGTCCTCCTTACTAGAGGCATCACAAGCCCGTGCATGTGAATGAGCCTGTGTTTGGAAGGAGGGGATGGAGGGCCTGGCCCTGGGGCACAATTAAGGCCTTGACTTCAAGCAAAGCTGCTAGGTGGGACGTCAGTATGTCTGTGACACCTGAGCTGTCTCCCAGCTGCCTTGCTCAAGCACCCTTCAGTGCTGAGGACCAGACTCTGAAGAACTTCAGAAAGATGCAGGAATGTTTCTGTAGAATAATTCATACTGAGTATGAAAGCCAAGGAGACTTAAACCTGGGTAAAGACATACAGTCATGTACACACTCACACACATACACACTCATACATATGTAGTCAATCTCTAAGACACTCACAGACATACACACATTCACACATAGGTATGCATGCATACGTAGGCACACACTCATATACAGTCTCTCTCTCCTTCTTCCCTCTAACATGCACGTGCACACATGCAGCAAACATGATCTGCATAATGTCTCTGTGTGTGTGTGTGTGTGTGTATAAGGAGATTATTATAAAGAATTGGCTTACACTATTATTGAGGTGGAGAAGCCCCAAGATCTGCATTTGGTAAGCTGGAGGTCTATGGGAGGCCATGGTGTAGTTCTGAGTCTGAAAGCCTGAGAATAAGGAGAGCAGATGGTGTAAGTTCCAGTCCAAAAGCTGGCGGGCTTGAGACCCAAGAAGAACAAATGTTCATTTCAAGTCTGAAAGCAGGAAGAGACCAGTGTTCCAGCCCAAACAGTCAGGTAGGAGGGGTTCACTCATTCACAGAAGGGTCAGCCTTTTGTTCTATTCAGGTAGGTCTTCAACAGATTGGATGAAGGCCACCCACATATAGTCAGTCTACTAATTCAAATGTTCATCTCATCCAAAAACACCCTCAAGCATATCCAGAATAATGTTTGACCAAATATCTGGGCACCCCATGGCCCAGACAAGTTGACACATGAAATCACATCTGGTACCTGGTGACCTCATGCATCAGTGGGTATCCTGGTGAAACACAGGGCAGGCACTAGTAGTACCTCCTGGAACTTTTGGTCAACCCCTGCAATACAGAAGAGGCTGTTCTCTTTGATGGACCCTTTAGTCATTCAACCATAGAGCTATCAAGGTGTCTTAGCCAAGACCCACACTAGCCCTGAGGGCCTCTCATAGTAGCAGAATGTCAAAGCTCTGCCCATCAGCTTGCCTGAAATGACGCTTCTTATCTTTCACTCCTCCACTCCCTGGGTTTAACAGCAATTTTTGCCCCATAGTTTGCACCAAAAGCTTGGGCATTATCTTTGAAACTCCCATGCCCTCTTCCCCTATATCCTTTTTGAATTGAGTCCTGCTAGTTTCTTCCTTTTTAATATTCCATTCTCAAATCTATCACTTTTCTCTCTCTACCCATTGGTGTCACCCAGGTCCTAGCTCCCATCATGTCTTTCTATTTTCCTGCATCTACCTCCTTGGTGGTTCCCTTGTTCTCAGTCTTGCCCTGCATAGCCCATCATCCACATGCTTGTCAGGGAGATTTGTTAACAAAAAGATCTGACAGTATCAGTCTCTGATTAATTCCCCTTATCAGCTTCTCATTGCCTTGTAGAGTTTGCAAGCTGATTCCCTAAAGGCCAAATTCAGCTCACACTTAAAGAATCTGATTGCCTTTACAGCCGAAGGTGTGTACCTTCTGGTTTGCCACAGTCCTCACAACTCCTTACTGTCTTACACCTGCCCACTTCTCTCCTTGGTTGCTTGTCTAGTCTCTGAAGTCAGAAGCCCAAACTCTTCCACACCGCATTTGAGTTCCGTCACAATTTGGCCTTAGCTGACCTTCCTAGTTGGAATTTTAGGCAATTCTACCTAAGTACTCTGTGCTTTAGCCTTCCTAGTCTATACCCTTCCACAAACACACAATATTATTCTGCATTTCCATGCCTTTATCCATGCCATTCAGTTTGCTTGGGTGGCCTTCCTCTTTTGAACTCCTGCATAATTTCCAATTATCCTCTAAGACTCTATTCATATGTCACCTACTCTCTGCTGTCTTTCCATAACATTCTGTAGGACTCAGTTTCCTCCTTTGTAAAATGGGGGTAATCATAGGACCTATGTGATGGAGTTGTTATGAGGATTAAATAAGATAACCCATGCTAAGTGCTTAGCACAGTATCTGGTATATCAGAAATGCTCAGCAAATATCCAGCTGCCAGCCTGCCTGGCATCTAGAGGTGTTGATGGTTTGGGCAGTGGCAGGGCCTCTGCTGTTTGTCTCCTGCTAGGGTGCCTGAGTTTAACAGTCTCTTACTATTCACAGTTTAAGAAAATAGAGAATAATTGGTGTCCATCAGGCAATGAATAGAAAACAGCTCATTGCAGATGCCTGGCTTTGATGGGCTCTTTAAGACTGAGGGGAGGAATTTGTTATGCCCAGAGAGCTCTGTTCTAGAAAGCAGAACATGGAAAATAAAATCTGGCTTTATAAATACATTTAGACTTAGGGTTTTAAAAATGTATAAATATATATTTAATTTTGAAGAATTTTAAATATTTCATGGGCCATTGCTCATGGCTTGGTACCTCTAATTGGTGAACCTTGGTGGCAGAGACACTGCTTTGTGGCATCTGTTTACAGTTCTGTAGAATAAAGCTCATGTGGACATTTACTTAGGAAAAATCTGTGAATTGCAGAACCACATAAGAATAATAATTATTGTCCCTGTTTTGGTACCAGAATGAGCTGACTGCATCAGCCCAGAGACTTGAAAGGCAAACAAGTATTTGCAGGGGTAAAAAGAAACACCCCAGTCCAACAGCAGACCATGGGGACATTTGATCAAAAAAGTGTCTTAGATAGGGAAACATAGGTTCTGTGCCAGATTTTCTTTTTCTTCATGCAGAGAAAAGCTACTGTAGAAGCAGAAGCAGATGCTCCTCATCTCCATCCTTAGTCCAGAGTTGGCAGGAGACAGGGGTTGGGGGGTGCCTTCAAGACAATGAAGACTTTTGGAAGGATCACTACGCAGGGAGTACAGGCCTAGACAGGAAACATTCCTGGCCAGGAATGCCAAGGTCATTGGCAATCTGGTGTCAAGGCCTGGAGAAATGCATTTATAAATGAGAAAGCATCATCCCTGTGTTGTACTTCTTCAGGAGAGGGTGCCCACATCAGATGATCATTGTCATACTCTAGGTGCAAGACTCCAACAGACATTGAGGAACCTGTCCATCTTAGGGTGTGGCGTGGACTCGACTGGATTGCTGTTCACTGACAGCTGCTATGCTCCTGCGGGAGAGTAATATTCCCCACTTTCCCTGGATTTCACACTTGGCCATGTGACTTATTTTGGCTAAATAAATGTGAGCAAAACTGACATGTCACTTTCAGGTGGAAAATTTAAGAGCCAATATATGCTCAATGGCCAATGGTACAGGTATTCTAGCAGCTCTTTTCCCAATGTAAGGGTGACAATGATGACACAGGAGCAGAGACACTGGGTGACCCTGATGGATGTGTAGCCTGAGATGTAGCCTTTGTGATATAAGCCACTGGTATTTGGGGTGTTTTTGTTACTGCAATATAACCAGCTCTCTCCTGGCCAATACACTATATTTTTAAAAGAAATATATTTTTAAAAGAAAGAATGATGTATTTATTACTTCCATGAATAACTACATATGTTCTGATTTTTGTAGCAGAAAGACAATGAAAGAAGTAACTATACATGCCAGAAAGGGACCAGCGCTGCATTTTTAAAGGAACATCAAAGACTCCAGGAGTCTACTTGTGAGAGTCTACGAATTTATTCACAAAGTCGTGCTATTCTACCATCACACAAACACTCTGTCACTCACAGAAATGTTTGATCCATGGCCAGGCCCATGGCTTGCGGGAAATTGTTACATGGAAAAGCCGACACTGGCTTCCCTCCCTCCACCCACATCTAACTCCCTGTTCTTCCCTGATGACATCCTGCCTTTATACATCCTTTATACATATGGCTTTATACATCCCTGACTGCCTGCCTAAAATGCCATTGCTCTCTTTTCTTCCAACATCCTGTCCCCGAGAATGCCTAGCATACTTATAGCAAATGTCCACACTGCCTCTGGAGCCTTTCTCATACCTTTCCCCCACTCCAGGCAGATGGAAGTTTCTTTCATGTCTTTCAGTTGCCAACTGGTCACCCCCATTAGCATGTTGCAGTGACACCTCAAATGTGATATGCATGGCTGGGCACGGTGGCTCATGCCTGTAATCCCAGCACTTTAGGAGACTGAGGCAGGCGGATCACCTGAGGTTGGGAGTTTGAGACCAGCCTGACCAACATGGAGAAACCCTGTCTCTACTAAAATTACAAAATTAGCTGGGCGTGGTGGCGGGTGCCTGTAATCCCAGCTACTTGGGAGACTGAGGCAGGAGAATTGCTTGAACCCAGCAGGCGGAGGTTGCAGTGAGCCGAGATCATGTCATTGCACTTCAGCCTGGGCAACAAAAGCGAAAAACTCCATCTCAAAAAAAAAAAAAAGTAATATGCACAACACCAGATCATCAGCTTTCTTCAAGCCTGTTCCCCTTCCTACCTCCTCCATATCCACAACTGACTCCACCCTCCATTTAGATGAAATCAGTAGCCCTGTATTCTGTGTATTACTCATTCTTCCCTGTCTCAAACCTCATCCAATCAAGTCTTACCGATTTCGCCACTGAAATGTTTCCTGAACTTTTTTGCTCTTACTATTGCTGTTTCAGATAAGGACCTTATCATCTGGCACTGGTTTTCATCTAACAGTCTTTCTTATTCATTGAGCTCCCTGCTTCTCATTCACCTCCATGCTACCACTTCTAGGGTAATCTTTCTATTACCCTAGAAGGAAAGGATCCAGTGGAAACTTTCAGTCATTTGTGTTTCCTTGAGAGTGATGTTTAAATTGCTAGGATGGCGTTCTGGGCCTTTCAAAATCTCCTCCATTTCGTTGTTTTTCCTACCACTCCTCCTCCCCACCCTGTCTATATTCCGGCAACACCAGAATGTATTCATGCATATATATGTATTTTTTTTCATGCACCTCTCTGAATTTGTATATTGGTTTTTCTGCATGAAATCCCCTCCTTTCTCTTCAACCTTCTCTGATAACCCTGGACTTAGTCTTCAAGATTCAGTCTGAGTTTCGCATCCTCTGGGAGCCTCCTGGAAACCCCAGGCAGAATCTCTGTCTCCTTTCCTATTGCTTCTCAGAGCTTGTGTTTATGCTTCCTTTAAAACACTTCCACTCTCTGCCAGCTATGATTCAAGAATGACACAGACAAATGTCGTGAAGGCAGAGACTGAGTCCTATTTACTTATATATTTCCTTTGTTCACTAGACAATGGTATGGAGTGGTTCTCCATAAATGTGTATCAGTCTGTTTTATTGTAACAAACAGCTTCCCACCCCCAAATCAGTGACTTAGAATAAGGAACACTTATTTCTATGCTCACATTAAAGTTGGAGACTGTGTGAGTCAGTTGTGGCTGCCACAGCTCTGCTAGGTTCTGTTCCACGTGTCTTCCCATTCTGAGGCACAGGCTGAAGGACCAAGCCCTATTTGGAACACGCCATTTTCCTGGAAGAGAAAACAAAAGTGAGAGCCTCCGTATGCAATGGCTCCTAAAGCTTCTGCTAGGGCCTAGTTTACATCATATCCCATTGATCACAGCAAGTTACAGGTTCAAGCTCAGTGTCATTGAGAAACCATTCTCCCATAGGATGGAGGGATACTGCAAGGCAATGGTAATAAATAACCAATAACCATGTGTAATATTTCACAGAGAAGGGGGGCAGATAAATGAGAATTATAATATACTCTACTGCAATCCGTTAAATTAAATAGACTCATGCTGCTGAAAAGGATCTTGAAGAACTCCAATTTCCTCATTTGTTGGACATTTGTCATTTTGGGCCACCTAGCATCTAAGCCCACTTCTTATGTTTGGGAAATTCCCTACTTTTTAAGTCTTGGTAGGAAGAGAGGCTGATCAGAACAGGCTTCTTCTACTAGATAAGTGATTTCCAGTCTTTCTTGGATTTAGGGCCAGGTCTATGACTTGGTCTACATCAATCACAAGTATTTGATTTAAGACTTTGAATCAAGAGCTGGTACCTCACACTAGCTAAAGTGCCAGGAGCCTTGAGTTCTTGGGGCCCTGGTAGCTGCAATGCAGTGCCCAGTATCTACAGTATTGGCAGTGCCCAGAGGGTCCTCTACTGAAGTAAGATTTGGGGTGCTGTTCTTGGTGACCTGAGAGCCTGGTTCACTACCTCTCTTGGCAATTCCATGAGCTTCCCAGTGTCCTTTAATTAATTCACTTCTGACCCATGTTAGCCAGTGCTGTTGCTGTTGCTTACAGCCGTGTGTCATACCTCCTTTCCCAGGGAGGCAGGGTGTAAGATTTTTTTTTTTTTTTTGAGATGGAGTCTCGCTCTGTTGCCCAGGCTGGAGTGCAGTGGTGTGATCTCAGCTCACTGCAACCTCTGCCTCCCGAGTTCTCACCATTCTCCTGCCTTAGCCTCCCAAGTAGCTGGGACTACAGGCGCCCACAAATACGCTTGGCTAATTTTTTGTATTTTTAGTAGAGACGGGGTTTCACTGTGTTAGCCAGGATGGTCTCGATCTCCTGACCTCGTGATCCACCCGCCTCGGCCTCCCAAAGTGGCAGGGTGTAAGATTTTTAAGAGCATTAACTTTGAAACCAGACTTCTTGAGTTTGAAGACCTCTAGAGGTAGCTCTAGGTTACCTCTGTACAGAGCAAGCAAGCTACTTAACTTCCATGAGCCTCCATTTCCTCACCTGTAATGTGAGAGTGATAATATTTGCCTCAAACAGCTGTTGTATTAAAAGAGATGCTGCACTTGGAGGGAATGCAGGACCTATTCTGATTGCAGTTCTTTGAAAGAAAGCGAAATGACTTTCTCAAGTTCATAATGTCTGTGGGTGGCAAAACTGGAAGGCAGACCTCTTGGCTCAAAATAGCACTGTAGACCTTCACTCAGATGGAATTGATCTTGTGGACATAATGAAAGGGCTTGTAATAAGAAAAAGCATGTAAATTGCTACTTTCTTGGCAAGCAGTTTGTAAGGGAGAGCCTCTGCCTGAATTGTTAGTGGGCTGCACTGCGCTCAGTCTCTTACTTCACTCTCATCTGCCTAATCTGAGGACAGGGGAAGAAGTTTCATGTTTGGTGCTCCAAGAGAATTTCAGAGTAAGGGTGGGGAGACTGTAAACCCAGATTTGAATAGGAAGCTAGTCTAACCCATGCTGTCCGTGTGGCAAATGTGTGCTCCAGACTTCTGAAACAAGTGGCACAGATTGTGCACAGCTAGCTGTGTGACAAGTGTCTTTATCGGTGGAGAAGGAGCCACCACACTGAGACTGTTAGATATCTTGAGTTCTGTGGATACAGTGGACTGTTTTGTTTTTGTGTTTCAACATCCAGAAAAAAATCCAGTCACAGTAGCTTGTATCAGGATTCTAGCAGGCTCTGAGCTCTTCTGCAGCGGTCCCAAGGAGCGTGTCATGTGGCGTGGACCAGTCAGAGGTCTTCCCTCTGCTTTTTGAGCTGAGTGGTGGTGGGACAGCTGACGCAGGGCTGCGTGTTTCTGTGGGCATGATTCTTTGTCTCTTGTCTGTGCTATGTGGCAGGGCTTTGGGTCAGAAACAACTACAAAAAAATCAAGGGACACTCTCATCCCCTCCTCCCCTCTGATGGGAGGACCCTGAAGCCTGGCCCCATTCCTGTTCTTAGCCTTAAGTCCTGTCGGCCACTGGAAGTTGTGTGGAAAGAGGGATGGGATGCAGGGAAGCTTAAGAACTTCCAGTTTGGGCAGCCCTCTTGGAGGTGGGGCATAGAGTTTGTAGGACAGGGACCGATGTGTGTCTGACCTGATGGTTACTCCCCAGAATGAGGAGAGCTCATGTGGAGGTAGGAGGAGAGTAGCACCTCAGGGGGAGGACTCTTGGGAGAGAAGAGGCCTGGGGCCTCCTAGGGCCTTCCTTCCTTCCTAGGGCGGGTAGCAGTTGTCCCGCCCCAGCGTGGCTGACATGGCTCTAGGGTCTTCTCCATTTGTAAGTCACTTGTTGTCCCTGATATTTGATTCTTCCCTTTTCTTGGGCCTCAGGAAAGTGTTCTTGACAATGGTGTCTCTGGGGTCAGCTGGTCCCTGTGCCTCCTCTATGGGGTTAAAGCGAGAAAGTCCCTGTAGGGCCAGCATTACTGCAGCAACAGACGCAGCCACCCATTTGGCTCTGGCTGCCCTGGGACTCTGTGGTGAAGTGCCTGTTGGCTTCCTTTCCTGGCCAAAGGTGTGTGGGCCAGGCCTCTGAGTGGGCTCGCCTGAGTCACCTCCGTTCCCTTCACATGAGCTGCGTTGGAAGTGACTGTCATTGTACTGTAAATTATGTTTAGGAAGAAGGTGGCTTGAGCAATTTTTGTTCTCCTGCCACTGTAATCTTCTCTGCCATTTTCTGATAGTGAATAAGAAGACTGAGCAGTTCAGGAATGAAGGTGGAGCTCAGGAAAGTGGCTGCCTCGCCTCGAGTTTCCTCCGTGGTGTAATCAGAGCTCTCTCTGGCCTCCTGAACATCTGTTTTGCTCTTCACAAGGCTTGCAGAGTCCCAAGAACTGGAGAGCAAGTCACTATGAAGGGACTTAGAGAGTCACTGACTTGGATTAAAGAACGAGGGATGAGGAGTGAGTCCAGCTGGTGGCCAGAGAGTGGGCTGAGCATTCTAGCAGGTGGGGCTTAGACTGTAAGTCACCAGAGCTCGGGACAGACTTTCCAAGGTTTTACCTTTCTTGTAATTTAAAAATGATTGCTAGTTTGTACCCCTGTTTGTATCCAGATAGTGGTGATCTTTAAGATCCTTAGCTTGCCAGTGAGGTGGATGTGTCAACTAATTCAGGGCTCATTATGGGGCACAAAAGAGAGCCAGGAAGTGGTGGGCCTTGGGTGGAAAGGAAGAGGATACGAGATTCCTAAATCTTCCCTCCTTGAGGAATTGCCAGCCTGTGGCTGCTGTCAGCCCCAATGAGAGATGTGTTCTGGAGGATACAGCCAGGTAGCCAGGAACAAGGGCACCGGGAGCCTTCCTAGACAGCAGCGGAAGGCCAGCCAGGGGCTCTAATACTCCCTACAGTGGACCCTGCGATGTGCTTCCCAGATCCCCGCCAGGAATGCAGGACTAGTTTCCCCACATGCTGGTGTAGGGCCTGCAAAAGCCTCAGCTGCCTATGGGGTGCTCCTGCTGAGGGGACTGCCTTGCCTGGCCCATGCCCCCTCCCCAGACTGATCTGCAGGAAATGCCTGACCAGGAAGGGGTTCCTTCACTCCAGCCCATGACAGCTGTGCAGGCCACCCCATCTTTAGCACTCCCATCATGGTCAGCACTGCGCTGCAGCCTGGCTCTCCCTCTGCCCCATCTAGCTTTCCCCTGCTCCCGGAGGTGTGGGTCCCCAGAGCTCTCCCTACTCAGCCTCCTGCTGCCCTTCTCTGTCTCAGAGGCTGCCTCACAGGAAGCCAGCCCACAACATCCCCTTGCATGCTACACAGGCCCTAGGTCATCTCTGGGACTGTTCAGGTCTGCTCGGTGAGTGGCATGGAACATCTTTTCAGAGATGTCTGACATGCTGGGGCAGGGGAACGGGAAGAAGGTTGCTTCCCAGGGGCTGTGTCTGTGGCTGACAGGGGTGCAGTGGGCATGCTCACACTGGCTCAGCAGGCCAGAGAACACACCCAGGCACCACGCTGCTTGCCCTTGAATCTTGCTCTACCATTTGCTCCCTGGGTGATCTGGCAGGTTATTTAAGTCCTCTGTGCCTCAGTTTTCCTATCTTTAAAATGGAGAAAATAATTGGACCTCCCTTGTGGTGTTCTTTTGAGGATTAAATGGGGGAAATCTCTGTAAAGCCTTCAGAACAGTGCCTGCAGGGCATGCAGTAAGCGCTACAGGCTTGTTGGTTAAAAACATCGCCCAAGGGCACTGGCCAGGGACTCTCTCCAGGGACCTACCCACAGGGGAGGAAGGCAGTTGTGCTCCTGCTCCCCAGTGCCAGCTGTTTGCACCCTGGCTGCCTCTAGCTCTTGGACCCCTCCTTTGGTGACTTCTGCCGTGTCTTTGGCTGGCAGACCTGATCCAGTGTCGCTCTTTGGACATAAAAACCCACCTCTGTCAGGCACTGGGAACAGTCACTGGCTGCTTGCACTGTGGTCATGGCCCATCCTTACCCACAGACTTTATATGCCTGCTAGGAGCAAGAGTAGGAGCGGGTGGGTTCCCAGAACAGGCCTCCAGGTTTTCCTACTTGCAATCTCATGGATGGGCTCCAGTCCCTCCTTCCCCTGGTTGCTCCTGCAGTCAGGGCGAGATGGGGCGCTGAGACAGGGGAATGCGAGAGTGCCTGGAGGGTGGTGGCAGCAGTGGGACCATGAGAGCTCTTCAAGGGGAGATGAGGCAGTTGATGGGGAGTGAAAGAAAGATGCAAATCAGGCTTTCCCTGGCTGGCCCATACGGAGAATGGGTTCCTGGCCTGGGAGGGTTCCCTTTGCCCTCCACATCCACTCCTCACCTTTCCCAACACTGCTTTTGGTCCCAGAAGGCTGATCTCTATGGACTGCATCAAACAGGCTTCCATGCCTCTGGCTTACAGGTGGGCGTGGCTGTGGAGGCATCTGGCAGTGGCCGTGCTCTTCCGTGAACAATGCTTCCAGCCACAGCTCTTGCTGAGCTCCTGGAAGAACTCTCTCCTTTGACCCCTTCAGGCCTAATGTGGTAATGGCTTCCCCCTTTTGCTAGCCGAGAGTGCCTCTACCTCTGTGGACTTTTCTTAACGTTGTCTGCCTTTGTAAATAGTTTTTAAATTAAACTCAGTTGGAAATTTCATGCTGGGGCCCTGACAGATCCATACTCCTCTGGGCTGATGCATCCCCTGGGCTTATGGCCTGGTGAGCAGGGTGTGGGCTAGATTGCAGCCTCCCTCATCCCCAGGTGCCCAGATGCAGGGCACAGTCTATGCGATTGCACCTAGTGCTGCTGGGTGGACTGAGTGATCTTTCTTCCTTATGTGTGGCATCTCCATTGCCAGAGAAGATCTGGGTTTGGTTCCATCAAGGAGGCTGGCATGATCTTTTAGCTGCCACAGCATCATCCTTAGAGTGGAAAGGGGACAGAAGAAGCCTGGCAGTGCTGGCATAGCCACAGCCAGGAGAGGAGGCACCAGGATGTTCTGAGGACCATGGCCCTGGGGCCTCTTCCTATTTTTTCTGTTCTGTACTTAGAGAAGCTGGTGAGTCCAGTGTTCCCTCCCCATCTTCTATGACTAACACTTTGCTCCTGGATAATTGATCTACTGGTTCTGACTTACCTCTCAACTAGAGTCCTTTCTTAGTGAAAAGCCACAGACCACAGGGGCCCCAAATCTGTCTTTTTCTATGTCCGTGTGTTTTCAAGAATTTGCATCTTTGTGTCTTTCTAACTTTTGGGAAGACCAAGAGCGACCCTCACTGTTTTGGTTTAGATGCCAGGATCTGGCATGCCCTGCACTCCACTCTTAGATTTTTTAGTAGAAAACCAACCCTGGTAACCACGACACCTAAAGTTACATCATCTCTACTAGGAAGGATTCAGAGCACTGGGAAAGCCCTAGAAATCCCAGATCCAATTAATAATTCCATAGGACAATTCATTAGAATGCACAAGTGCTTAACTAAACAAAACCATAATCGAACTTGTCAGAAGTGATCCACGGTTGTGTTAAAATTTTCTGATTCACACATCATTTCCTCTACAATTTAGTTAGATAACAAACACTACTTATCCCGTCACTGGCTTTTTCAGCCATGAAATGCAGTTTGTGTCTGTATTGGGCTCACACCAGAGAAAGGGCTTTCAGCTGGCTGGTAAGAGGGAACTCAGCTTAGGAACAGGCAGGTCTTGTGCAGCCAAGCCCAAAGTTAGCCTGGTGTCCTGTGAAGTTCTCTGCAGCCTGGTTTTATGTTTGAGGATGACACTTTTCTGCTGGTATCTTTAGGGCTCTGCCACCTTGGAGACTGCTGGAGGATGACAGCTCTACCTTTGGGACAGAACATTTTAACCAGGTCAGGGTAGGCAATGGCATAGAGAAAGCCTGCTTTTCCCAGGATGACTTACAATGCACCATTATTGCTTCATTCCTTTAGCTGAAGCTGGTAATAATTGGAAATTGCGGATTTCTTTTCTGAGGGGCATGATTTTGAAGAGTTATCAGTGTTCTTACTTTGGTTAGAATAGTTTGTCAAGCCTTCTTCTGAGTAGGTTTTGAAGCTTGGGGGCTGGGGCAGGGACCACAGGGATGAGAAGAGATGGTCTTAGATGGCTCAGCAAGGACAGGACACCGGGACTGAGCATTGTGGCAGGGGCCCTATTTCTGCAGCCTCATCTACGTAGCTAGTCTCACAAGGGGTAAAGAGGGGAGTAACCACTCGTTTTTAAATATTATTTAGGACAGGCCAGATCTGTACAGCCCCAGAGCAGGGATGCCAGGGCTAAATGTGAGGGTCTCTTTAGTTTTCTGGGGATAACTAACACATCACAAATATGCATTTCAATTGATTAAATTAAGTCCGTATATGTGCATGTGTGGATGTATATATTCCTATGCATCCTCTTTTTTCCCCCTCTTTATTTTTTCCCAGGAGGAAAAAAGTATTTGTACTTACAGCAATTAAAAGATATTTTAGTTCTAACAGAGTTCAGAATCCCAGTAGGTTTGGGTGGGTGGAGGCTGAATCTCGGATCTCACTTGAGCTGTCTAATTGCCTTTACAGTATAATGACGTCCACCTGGCCTGTTTTACACAGCTGACCTTCTCTGGGTGTCTTAGTCTGTTCAGGCTGCTATAAATAAGACACTGTAGACTGGGTGGCTTATAAACAAAAGAATTTGTTTTTTATAGTTCTGGAGGCTGGAAGTCCAAGATCAAAGCCCCAGCAGGTTCAGTGTCTGGTGAGGGTCCTCTTCCTGGTTCATAGACAGCCATCTTCTCACCATGTCCTCACATGGCTGAAGGGACAAGAGAGCTCTCTGGGATCCCTTTTATAAGGGCAATAATTTCATTGATGAGGGCTCTACCCTCATAACCTAATCACTCCCCTCCCTCCTAGTATAGCACCACCTTGGGGGTTAGGATTTCACCGTATGAACTTTATGGGTTCATACACATTCAGTCCATTGCCCTGGACATATTGCAGCTCAGTCAGCTAGCATCAGCTGTGGCCGTGATTTACCCCTTAGCTTTAGCACATCCATATGCCCTAATAGTAGTGGGAACAGCGACCAATAGTAGAGAACCTACTATGTGCCAGCACGTTCTGGGTGTTTGGCCCTGTCTAGGCGCAACAGTGCCCCTGCAGCATGGATCTTATTAATGATGAGGAAAGGCGAACTCTGAGGGGTTACATGACTTTTCTTTTTTCTGTTTGTTTTTGTTTTGAGATGGAGTTTCACTCTGTTGCCCAGGCTGGAGTTCAATGGCGTGATCTGGGCTCACTGCAACCTCTGCCTCCCAGGTTCAAGTGATTCTTCTGCCTCAGCCTCCCGAGCAGCTGGGACTACAGATACGCTCCACCACATCCAGCTAATTTTGTATTTTTAGTAGAGATGGGGTTTCACCATATTGGCCAAGCTGGTCTCGAACTCCCGACCTCAGGTGATCTTCCCACTTCGGCCTCCCAAAGTGCTGGGATTATAGGTGTGAGCCACTGCGCCCAACCAGGACTTTTCTAAGGCCACTTAGTGCTGAGACGAGAATTTAAGTCCAGGCCTCCTTTGCTCCAACATTCCAGGGATGGGCTATTTGGGAGAAATACCTTTGAGTTTCAGGGTGTCTAAGGGTGTTTACTCTTCAGTGTTTTACATTGTATAGATGACCGTGCTCCCTGTCCTTATACATCCTTCCCTTCCAGCTGGGCCCACTTAGCAGCTCTGAGGGTCCTGTGCCTGATCAGGGGCTAGAAGGCGGCTGTGGTGAGGGCCCATCTCACTGCTGTCCCTGTCACACTCAGGGCCCAGCCCCATGTACTCCTGGACTGCTTCCCTGCTGTTTATCCCAGCTCCTCAGGGACCTCACCTGTCACTTATCCTGCAGGTGACTGGGCCCCCCAGAAACTTTGATCCTCCAGCTCTGCATGGGCTCCTTGCTGAGTTGCCTCTCTCCTGTTGAGGGACCCACCTCTCCTCCCACTACCTCCCTCCCTCATGGGGCCCTGCCACCTGGCCTTTCAGGGTGCTTCCTTCCTGCCCAGTGATCTGCTCCCACGAGGGGTTCTGCATTTGCTCTTCCTGCTCCTGGGGATGCTCTTCCTCCCAGACAGCCACAAGGCTTCCTTCCTTTCTCATGTTCAGATCTTTGCTTAGGTTTCAGCTGGTCAGAGAGGCTTTCCCTGCCCACCGCCATCAGATAGCCTGTGGCCCATCCCTCTCCATCTCCCAACCCAACTCCATTTCTCTGTGTCACTTGTCACCCACCTGACTCATCTCATCATTGTGGGTTTATTTGTTTTGTTGTCCCTCTCTGCCCACACACTAGAACATAAGCCCCACGAGGACAGGGGCTATGTAGTTTTGCTTATTGAGGCTGACAGGTAGGCAGCATATAGAGAGAGCAGGGGGAATTGGGTCACACAGAGACTTAGGTGCCAACCTGTCTCTGCCACTCACAGGTGTGTGACCTAGGGTGTATCCGAACCTCCAGGAATTCCCCATCCCCCCCTGCCCTTTTTTGTAAAACAGGAGTATTAATCTATTTGTCTATAACATGGGACTATCACTTCCTGGCTCTTGGATTGTGAAGATTCATATTAATAGCCCACATTCACTGAGTACGGGTCATGTGCTGTGCCTAGTACCAAGCCCTTTGCAGGGTGACCTCATATTATTCTCATGGTATCTTAGCAGAGGCCGCTATTCTCAGTTTACAGAGTGCTCAGCTGAGCCAACTGAAAAGTGAAGTGACTTGCTCAAAGACCCGCAGCTAGAAAGTGGCAGATTCAAAACTTGAATGCAGGCTCTGGATCTGGCCTCTGTAATGCCTCTCATTTGGACCACACAAGCATAGTGCACAGTTGACTCTCAATAAATAATGGCTGTTCCCCTTCATAGGATCTGTCTTTTCCCATGGCTGAATTGTCTCCTGGTTTCGGTCCACTTTTGGATTCCTGGTCCTTCATCCTCCCATGAGCCACCAAACCTCTGCCTCCTGGTCCATATCCTTCGCTTGCCCTCACTCTTGGGATCTTCTCAGGCTCTAGGCTCCAGCCTGCTCTGCTCTGGTTGCGCCTGCCTCTGCTGCCACTCAGTTGAGTCTGTCATGGTGCCATCAGCCTCTTCTGTAACCTCCAGTCCCTCTACCAGCAGCCAGATGGAAGCAGCTGCGAGCACAGGTCAGCTGGCAGGCCAAAGGTAGAAGTCTATTTGAACTACTGATGGTTTCCTTGAGTTTTCCATTTGTAGGGCAAGAGTAGGAAGGAGTCACAGGACTAGTGGCTTGTGGCTGCAATCCGATGGGTGACAAGCAATGGGAAATGTGAAATTTCACATTTAGAAAACTGATTCCTCTGTGTGACAGCTGTTCTTATTCACACTCAGAGATGCCAGGATTGGTGACCCTTGGCCACAAGGGAGGCCTGCCATCCATTATCATTACAAGGGGAGTGCTCAGGGAGGCTGCTTCCTTGGAGGTGGCTTCAGGAATACTGCTGTGTAAAGGAAAGCATTTCTGCCATTCCAAGTGGGGAGCCTCTGCCTGCAACTCGGAGGGGATTTCCATGCAGGGCCAGCCTGGGGCAGGCAACTGCAAGCATGGGCTTTGGAGCTCTAGAACCTAGATGTAGTTTAAGCATAGGCCCCAACACTTACTCCCTGTGTGACTTAGGTAAGTGACTCCCTGTTTATGAGCCTCAGTTTCCTGATCTGTGATGTGGGAATCATTGTTTGGGTCCAAGTTTCTCGTTAAGTGAGCGTATTTTAGAAAGCTCCCTTCTCTGTTCCAAACTCCTCCTCTGTAATCACAAGGCATCTCGCAGGAACAGGGTCCCCTCACTCCCATTGGCTTCTCCTGGCCCTTGGAGGAACCAGCACTCAGGGTCTGAGCTGCTCACCAGTAGTTTGCCCCATTTTCCATCCGTGACCCATTCAAGCCTTGTGCCTTTTTTCTAGAAGTCCCATCACAGTGAGTTCCCTGGAGCTGCTAAGAAACACATTTCAGTCCCACTTACAACAAAAGAACAACCACCTTTAGAGCTTTAAAAAAAAAAATTATGTTCCCCCTGAACAGTCCCAGAAGAAATGTCACTGGAGACATAAAACTGTTTTACTGTGACCTATGTAAACGTCCCAGGAAATAAACTGACTTCTCATTCCATAAAACCCTCTTGTCCTTTGTCTTGAACAAAACAGATTGGATTACTTGAAACACAGGAGCTTGAAGCTTGACAGAGAAGACAAAGTTCAGTCATAATGCAGAGGTATGGGGCAAGGCTTTCCATTGTGGGAAGCACAGTATTATTAGTTTTATTGCCTAAGTCCTCTTTGAGATGTGCCAATCTCAGCCTCTTGTGGGATGTGGAAGGATAACCCACATCTTTGAAAGAGATAGACCCTGTGGCCAATGGAGGGTTGAAAAACCAGAGTCAGATTCTCCCTCAAATGATTCAATCAGGAGTTGCTCAGAACAGAGCAAGGGACAGGAAGTCAACTGATGTTTATCAACCCTCAGCAATGTGCCAAGCACTGTGCTAATTCTTTTTCTTCAAGCCTCATATCTGTTGCTCCCAGGCTTTGGAGGGAGGTTTATGATTCCCATATTACAGAAGAAGAAATGAGGCTCAGAGACATGCAGTGCCTTCCCTAAGGTCACACAGGGAGTGGGCACTCAAGTTTGGACTTGAGCCCAGGTCTGAGTGTCCGTGACTCCACACTACATGCTCATCTTCATCCAGCTGCCCTTTTCTCCTCTAGACGTATTTCTATGGTCCAGAAGGGAGGGGTGCCTGTTGTTCTGGGTCTGTCTGTTGGGAAATCTATATGGAGTCCCATCTGTATTTAATATCCAGTGCCTTTTCTGTTTTCATGCCTGGATGTGTAAGTACACAGATGCACATGCACAGGTACCGCACGCACACAGACACACACAGATCACACACACGGGCCACCTGAGTGATGAGAGGAGTTAGTGTCATTATGGGACTTTGTCGAGAGTCATCCTTTTTCTAGGCAACAGCCGTGTGTCCTGGTGTCCATGTGATAGATGGGTTAGGAGAGTAGCAGAGCATGGTAATACCACTGTGTTAAGGCACATAACGAGCCCAGGCCTCAGGTGCCACCAGACTCTCCGTGGCACCTTCTTAACACAGTCCCTGTGCAAACTGCCAATTTGGATGAAGAATCTGTCACTAAAATTAGGTTGGATAAGGTCTGAGCTGGGCTGAGCTATCCTGAAGGTATGGCTAATTTACTGTCACAGCACTGGGCTCAGAAAGAAACTGTATGTGTGTATGTACCTGTGTGTGTCCCCACATATGTGAGAATAAGGGTCAGACCCCCTTTGACATCTTGTTCCTAATTCATTGCCGCACTCAGAATGAAGAATTTCCACAGGATCGGATGCCTTCCTCCATCTCTGAGTGAAATCCAGAGAGAATCTGTAAATGACAAGCACCATGAACTATTTCCACAAAGAAAAACAGTCTGTCCTCCTGGCGGATCTGGGTCAGTCAGAGTCTGACAGCTCTGAGATGGGGTCAAGAGTGCCAGGCCATGAGACAGACTGCTCTCCACACTGTGTGTGAGGTCTCATGCCACTTGGACCTAGGGCTAAATTCACCCTTTACTCCTGCCCAGGAGTCACAGCTCAGCCCTGAACCCATGGGGGCAGGCGGTTTCAGATGGAAAAATTGGCTTTCGTCTTTGGTGACTTTAATAAAGAATTCTTAACTTAGACTTCTGGATGGGCTTTACGGAATCAGTGAATGTGTAAAAATTATGGGAGTAACTCTGTGTATGTATATGTATATATGTAAACATGTATGTGTATATATGTAGACGTGTCTATACATATGATGGTATGCATACATATACATATGTACATGTGTTGGTCAGTTTGAGCTGCTGTAACAAAGCACCATAGAGTGGATGGCTTACAAACAACAGAAATTGATTTTTCATAGTTCTGGAGGCTGGAAGTCCAAGATCAGGGTACCAGTGTGGTCCGGGTCTGGTGAGGGCCCTCTTCTGGGTTGTTTACTGCCAACTTCTCATTGTATCCTTACATGGCAAAAAGAGACTGGGAGAGCTTTCTGGCCTCTTCTTAGAAGGGCACTAATTCCATTGATGAGGGCTCCACCCTTATGATCCAATCACCTCCCAAAGGCCCTACCTTTAAACATCATCACATTGGGGATTAGGTTCCAACCTATCAATTTTAGTGGGAACAGAAGCTTTCATTCCATAACACAGTGTGCACGTGTATGCATTTTCTGAAGAGATAGTCCAAGCCTTTTCTCAGATTTTCTGAGGGGTGTGTGGCTCAGAAGTAAAGAACCACTGCATTAGCCAGGTCTCCTCAGGATTGTCTGGGGCCTATTCTGGGGATCACGTGTGTGGGGTCGCTCTGTTAGCTGTAGGGGGCTGGCTAGGTCATGCTTCAGCCTTGGCTGCGGGGACACAGCAACCTTGAGCTGTAGCTCTTTGCAGACCAGTGTGTAAGGTTTGAGACCAGGGCCTGGTGGCAGTAGTTAGCTTCAAGGAGCCCTCCCTGCGTGGAGCTGGACAGCTGGTCCCTTCAGTCTTCAGCAGATTCTTTGGGTGGGATTCCATGATTCAGCTCCTGAATGCAGCCCTTGGATACTTCAATGCCGTTATTCACAGTGAGAAACCTCATTCAGTCCAAAAGGAGGGGCAGCCTGTTTTTATAACCCCCAGGAGAGAAGGCCTTCAGCTGCAGCCTGGGCCTCTCCTGCATCACCTGGCAGGATGCATGTCTTTGTCAGGAGTCAAGTGGAAGGTGGTACCAGCTGCACACCCCGCCAAGAGGAAAGAGTGCCGGTGTGTCTGTCCAGGCACCATCCTCATGTTAGAGCTACAGAGAGGCGTGTAGAGGTGGTACACAGAAGTCTGGGTCAGGAAGGCCTGCAGCCTGAAAGCCTGAGGGTGGAGCTCAGCGAGTGCATATACAGGGCTGAGCTCTGGGACTGTCCACTATCACAGAAGCCTGGCTTTGAAATGATGTTGCAATGTGCTTAGCCCTGAGATTTGCCTTGGAGTCACAGAGATCCCATTTTCTAAAGAAGATCACAGCCTAGAAGAAAAGATAGATGGGCCAATAGGTCACACAAGATGGTGTGAAAAGTGGCACAATAGCTGGATAACTCCTTAAAGGCAGGCACCTTCATTTCTATTTCTTGCACTGAGCCCCAGGTTAGACCCAGGAAATGCATCTCTGGAAGGCAGCTATGCTCACCACTATACCACCAATGCAGGGAATGCATCTCTAAAGGCATGAGGGCCTTGCATGTAGTTTGTGTTCTAAGGGATTTTCTGCATGCCCAGTGCCTGGTACAAGGCCTAGAAATGAGCTGTACTCATGGAAGGTTTGCACAAGTCACCTGAATAGAGGTTGGAACATGGTGAGGCCTTATCACAGAGATGACCCAGGGTAGGGAGCTTTACCTGGTTTCATATTTAATGCTTCTGACCTGCCTATCTCACAGGGCTCCTGGGAGAGTATACTGAGACAGCAGATGTTAAAATAGTTTGTGTACTTTAGTGCTAGGCAAAATATGGGCTGCCATTAAAGGTGGTTTTCCTATTGTGAGGCTTTCCACACCCTTCACCTCACATTGCCTTGTGTGAATCTTGGGTGCTTCAGATCCATCAGCGTGGTCTCTGTGATTTGGTGGTAATGCTCCTTTTGGGCTGCAGCTGAGTCTTCCCTTGTGCTGAGTTTTCCATGCTGTGGCCAGCATCTGCAAGTAGTTGGTACTCACTGGGCGATAGTGAAGTGTCTGGAGTGTTCTGATGCTGTAACCAAGGACCTTGGGGGCTCTGCTGGAAGGTCCTGCCCTCAGAAGGCTTCTCAGAGGATGTGACCACCAATGCTGTGTCTTATACCAATATTCTTTCTGAGTGGTGCTGGGAGTGACCCCAGATATAGCCAAAGAAGGGAGATTGCTCTCCAATTGTCACCATGAACAGGATCTTTCAATTTCCCACAGAGGATGGAGTAGCGCATGTGTTAATCACAGGGCAGTGAAGGTCTTGAATTCAGATATGCCAGCATGTGGCCAAAGGCCAGTGGCCAGTCCTCTGCTGTCTGCCAGTGGCTAGGCACAAAGGGCTGAGGCCTCTATTTATTTCTGATGAGATGTGCTGAGGGAGAAATGGCTGGAGGCATGGAGAGGGGGGAAAGTCATTCCGTCTTCAAAGGAGCACAAACAATTGGTGTGACTCCAAGCTTTCTCTCCTTGTTCAGTAACTACTTATTGAGCAGTTACCATGCATAGCACATGATGCTAGGCCTGGGGCTAGGGGAGAAACAATACCAATTCTGTTTTTAGAGTTTTCACCCAAGGCTAGATTAAGATGTATTGGGTCCTAAGAATCATAGTACTCCCTTCCCCTCTTTCCTGAATGTAACGCAAAATAAAAATATATTAAATTATGAATATATAAAAACAATTCCAGCAGTTCTAGTTGTTCCCATGATAACTACTTAAATGTTTAAAAAAATCTTTCTTTGGATATCAAATTGTTTCAAAAATATTTTGGTATTAGAACTTCACTGATGTTCTGAAAACAAGCTCAGTGTACCATTTAGATACCAAGGGCCCTAACTGTCACAGATTAAGAGAACTCAGAAAAGGAGGAAGCTTTTTTTTTTCTTTTCTTTAGCAAACACTTGTGAAAGATGAGAATCAGGGCATTCAAGACAGAGGATTCAGAATGGGCAAGGGAAAAGCATGGGGGTGTAGAAGAAGAAGAGAAAAGCTCAGTTTGGTCCGAGAGGTAGGGAAGTCATGGGAGAGGGATGGGAGCTGGGGCCAGATCTGGTTGAGCCTGAGTGCCAGATAAGGAGTTTGGGTTGTATCAGGTAGTTCTTGGGAGCCATCAAAGATTTCTGAGCCTCTCTTTGTTATTGTAAACCAATTTCCACATTCAGGATATTCAAAACCACCCTTGCATGGCATTTAAGAGTATCTACAGTGATGGATTGAAGCTGGAGTAATTGAGTATCGGTAATTGCTTTCACTGTGCTTTGGTGGAATGCATTTTAGAAATGGAGTTCTATCCTGTAAGTGCATCTATAGGAAAAAAGTGCCAAAGGCTTCATTATCATTAACCAGTGCCAAATGGGATTTGCAGAGAGAGTGAAGTGAATGAAGACCATGCCTCTGTCTTCTGATTACTACTTGAATCTGTAAGGGAGGGATTACAATAATTGCAGCGATTAAAAAACAACAACAATTTGGGGAAGCAGATATTCACATGGCCTTGGAGTAACACCCACACATTACTTATTAATTACAAATGAATGAAGTATTTTTACAATGGAGAAATATGGCCGATGCCACCGTAATCAAGTGACCACACTTAGAATTACCAATAATGGGACAAACTGACATTATGTGGCTTTTGATGGAGTGCAGTGGGATGAGCACGACATCACTTATGTAGTATTTGCCAAACATCTTTGACTTGAATCTAATAAAGAGATATTAATCAGACACATTCACATTATAAGATCTCCTACCTCAAATAGCGTATCCTCTAAAAATGTCAATGATTTAAAAAACTAAAAAGGGTATATGTGTGTGGGGGAATGTTCCAGACCAAAGGAGACCAAAAAGATATATAACAAGCAAATGCAATGCTTGAGCTCAGATTGGATTATGAATCAGAAAATGAACAAAGAGCTATAAAGGACATGATTGGGATAATTGGGAAAATTTAAACATGGAATGTATATTAGATAATAGGTCCATCAATGTTAAATTTCTTGGGTATCATATGGTATTATTGTAATATACAATAATGCTGTCATATGTAATCTATTTAGAGTTGAAGTGAGAGAAAGAAGAATGGGGAGAGAGGGAAGCAAGGAGTGGGGAGAGAGAGAGAACTTAAATGTGGTAAGATGTTAATAATTGATTATTCTAAATGAAAATTATACAGATGTTCATTGTGCAACTCTTACAACTTTTGTATAGGGTTGAATTTTTAGAATTAACATGCTAAAACAAAGCAACAGCAACTCTTAGTGTAGCAATATAGAACAATGTATGTGCTTAGAACTATGAACTCAAATTGGCATGAAGTTAACTTCACATGCTGTTAAGCTACCCTGGGCCAAATGTACATATCCCTTGCTTAATAAAAGAGAAGTGTGCTATAAATTGGCTGTAAAGAGGATTTTGGTAGTTGATCCTATTTCTTACTGGTTTCCATTAAAAAGTGGAGAATAAGCTCTAATAGATAGAGGTGAAAAGGTTTGCTAAGAGAAGGGTTTCCCATGAACTGTCACTCTATGGCATCCCTGGGGGTATATGTTCAAGAGTTTTAGGTAGACGTTTTCTTGGTTACATACTTTGATTCCCTTAGTGTTTTCTTCACTTTCCTCTTGCTAAGGTAATGTGTTCTGCTGTGCTTTAACACTCCCTAAGTCTGAAGCTTCAGGGTCTAGAGAAGATATCAGTAATTTACTTTATCAATCCTGTGAACTAAAATTCATTTAAGGTATTTAAAACCAAAGGATACTTTTAGAGAAATTAATATTCTGGGTCTTTCACATTGCACCCATAGGTGACACCTCAAATGGCTCTGGATTATTCAAAAACAATATTGGAAACTAGAAAAAGATAGAGCAATGACTTTAACATTCTGAGGGAATGTTAAATTCAGTTTGGGATGTTTAAATTCAGTTTGGGATTCTATACCCTCCTAGATTATTAAGTGTGAATGTGGAATAAAGTTATTGTTTTAAATGCACAGCAGAAGATGGGTGGGGAGGAGAGGCAAAATACATTTGTGAAAGAGAGTTAAACCTTTACCTTCTGTAAGAGAAAGTCAATAGAAAATGCTTACAACTGAAAAAAAAAAATCGGGAAGAAGTAACATAGAGACATAGCAGTAAATACCAAGAGAAAAAACTAAAAGAGGTGAAAGCAATTGCCCCAGAGTGGAAATTGGGAGTTAGGAGTGGAGGTTGGATGAGTCAGGGTTCTCTAGAGGGACAGAACTAATAGGATCGGTGTATATAAAGAGGGGAGTGTATTAAGGAGTACTGACTAGCGTGATCACAAGGAGAGGTCCCACAATAGGCCCTCTGCAAGCTGAGGAGCAAGGAAGCCAGTCTGAATCCCAATACCTCAAAAGTAGGGAAGCTAACAGTGCAGCCTTCAGTCTGTGGTCGAAGATCCAAGAGTAGAACTTGGAGTCCAATGTTCAAGGGCAGGAAGCATCCAGCATGGGAGAAAGATGTAGGCTGAGATACTAAGCCAGTGTAGTCTTTCCACGTTCTTCTGCTGCTTTTATTCTGACCACACCGGCAGCTGATTAGATGGGGCCCACCAAGATTGAGGGTGGGTCTACCTTTCCCAGTCCACTGACTCAAATGTTAATCTCCTTTGGCAATGCCCTCACAGACACACCCAGGATCAACACTTTGCATCCTTCAATCTAATCAAGTTAACACGAAATATTAACCATCACAGAGGTGGAGCAAGATACTCCTATAGAAAGGGAATATATATGTTTTATAAGGTTTGTAGAAATATTTCACACTTTAATCTTTATGTATATAAAGCTTGGGTAGATATAAGAACTAAAAAGTTAGGGAAGGGGAAGAAGAAAGAGGAAGGGGAGAAGGAAAAGGAAGAGATTAAAGCAGAGGAAGAGTGGGAGGAAAAGAAAGAGGAGGGAGAGGAGGAAGAAGAGAAAGAGGAGGAAAAATAAAAAGGAAAATGCACTGGGGCTTGTGTTTGGGAGACTGACTCAGTTCGGAATTTTCCTCTGAGACTCAGCTTCCATGTTTCTAAGATAGGGAAAATCGTATCTCCTTTGTGGGTTTTTATGATAATTAAGTATTCCTGATATAAAATAAGTCTTCAGTCAATATTTGTTTCAATGATTTCTCCTTTTGTTTAGAATGAATGAGAGACTTAAAAAGTGGAAATTCTAACAATAGAAAAAGTCATTTATTAATTCACTTCTTATTCACTTAACACTAGTGTCCAAGTGATGATCCTGAATAACAATGCCAAGGAAGCCAACCAACTCACAGATCACTTTCACCTCTGTTTGTTTGCTCACATTTTCAGGTTCCTAGTGTACAAGGAACATGTTCTGCCAGAGAGTAGCTTTCTTGCAGGTGCTCTTTCTATTGGGAGTGACCCTGAAGGGTTTTGTCCTGTACTTTTTCTTGTCTGGGGCATCTAGTGTGGAAGATGAAAGAAAATGTGGTTTGGGAAGGGACATAGGGTTATCTGAGAGAGGACAGGCTGGCCATTTTCCATGGCCAACTCTCTACCCTCCTCAGCAGCTGCACATTTTCCAGGATACCAGGGCTCTACCTTCCTTGGGTCTTTGGAGTTATTTTCTTGCCCATTGACTGGAAGTTTTGTCCCCTCGGTATCTGGAAGCAGCATAGTCTTCAGAGTTATTTCACATGCCTTCACTTTTCTAATAACACAGTTCTTTCTCATAGTCCTTTTTTAATTAACCTAAGACAAATACCCCACTTTCTACCAGAAAATAGCAATGACGGGAATCAATAGTTCTGGTTGATGCATGGCCAGCACTACTCCAGGAAGCCTGAGCCTGGGATGAGCACTGTCTTTAGTGCAAGTGCTCTGGGAAGTCGCCCTGCACACCAAACGCTTGAACCACCGGTTGCTTTTCCTTGTCCCCCTCGTAGCTATTTGGGGGAAGTATAGTCATCTGGACAGGGTCTAGATGGTGTATTTGACATCCTTGCCTGACTATCCTGGGTCTGAAGTCATCCCACTTCAGGAAAAAAGAAGCCACCTGTGAAGTGAACACATATTAAATATTTTGTGGTGGTTTCTCTTTTGCAAAATACATGAATAGCTCAGACCTAGCAAAACCGTGTGGGGTTTTATAGTGTGTATGCATGTACTGGTTGTACATTTTTTATATTCACTTGCCAGAGGAGCTGTATGCTGGAGTTCTAGGGACATAGATTGTTTGAAATCAATAAATAAATTCTAAATTTTATTTTCACTGGTAGCTTCACCCTCTTGCTTGGCTGCGCCTTTTATCACTGAGGCTCCCGAGGACTAAAGCAGCCAGATGGTTCTGGGCATTACAAGTTGCTGCAGGGTGACCGCAGGAAACCTCAATAATACATAATTTTGTCCCTGAAAGCTGAGCTGAGCTTTAAATGCTTGCTAACCTGTACCGATAAGGAAGGCCGTAGGGGAGGATGACTTCCTTTCAGAGGAGTGAGGATGGATGGCTGGCTTTTCTGACTCTGAGATTAGATCAGTAAGGCCTGGGCTAGGGGATTTACTGTGGAAAAAGTCGAGATGTGAAACAGTGGGAAAAAAGCATAGACAGAACTTGAAGGCATGCAAATGAAGGAGAGAGAGCAGGTACACTGGATTTATGGAGGAGGCAGAAAGAGTTTGCAGGAGGAAACGAGTGTGGTATTAAATCAGAATGGGGACTTCTGAATCTGGTGAGGAGGAAGGCAATGGAAATCTTAGTGAGAACGCTTTCAATGGGGTGTTGGAGACTGAATCCAGATGATGTGGCATTGATGAGGGAGGAGATGATAAGGCAATGGAAGCTGTAATATGCAACCCAGGATGATGCCAACTTCTATTACTTTGTGATGATGGCCTAGAGCTCTTTGCTGAGCAGATTGTTTCTGGGTGACTCTGGAGAGAGTGCTGTGATTGATTACTTGGATCTGCTGTGGGCATAGGAGTCAGTGTTGGTATGTATGCCATCTGCATGCCATCCTTCATAGAGATTCAAGAATCTGGTAACTCACACTGTTATCTTAGTGTGGCCTGTCCTTTCCTGTCTTCTTGTTTTTACTTAAGGTTGATATTAGTAATATCTCACAACCAATCCATGACTAATCATAGCAGACACTGGCTATAAACAACCAGTTGCCTGGAGTGTTTGTACTACAAAATATCATGCCATTTACTCTGCCTGGAGCATCCTTTCCCTGTGTTCATCTACTGAACTCCACTCATTCTTCAAGCCCTCTTCAAATGTCATCTCCTCAAGGTGGCATTTTCTTTAAACTTTGCTCCTTTTCCTATGTTCCCATGGCACTTTGTACATATCTGGGTTCTAGCACTTCCAACACTTTAATGCTGCAGTTGTGTGTTTATGTGCTTGTAGCTTTCTTTAGCTGGGAAGCTACTTGTGAGCAGCAAGGGTGCCTCCCCAGATGAGGCAGTCAATAAATGGAAAAAGGACAGGGATCTTAGGAACTTGGTTCATCTCTGAGTCATCCAAGGCAAACAGAATGCCCAGCACATAATTGGCACTCAGTAAATTGCCCCTCTTGCCTAGCAAGCATAGGCTCTCATTAAATGTTTCATAACCCGATATATATATATATGTGTGTGTATATATATATATATGTGTGTGTGTGTATATATATATATATATATTTTTTTTTTTTTTTTGAGATGGGGTCTTGCTCTGTCACCCAGGCCAAAGTGCAGTGGCATGATCATGGTTCACGGCAACCTCCACCTTCCAGGCTCAGGTGATCCTCCTACCTCAGCCTCCTGAGTAGCTGGGACTACAGGTGCACACCACCATGCCTGGCTAATTTTTTGTATTTTTTATAGAAGTGGGGTTTTGCCATGTTGCCCTGGCTGGTCTGGAACTCCTGGGCTCAAGCAATCCACCTGCCTCAGCCTCCCAAAGTGCAGGGATTACACACATGAGCCATCACGCCTGGTGATGACCTAATTTATTTGTGATCAGGTTTTTTTTACTTTTCAATAAGAAAAATATGAATATGTTTGAGGGCAGAATAAAATGCTTGTTACTCAATAGAACTTCAGTGAGTCAGGAGTGTGCCCAGGGCTATTCAGTCCAGAGGGGCAGAATTATCTGGAAAAGAGGTCTTTGCTCTGCAATTCCTTCTCAGATCTTGTGCACTGTACTCTCTGCCCTGCAGCTGTTGGCTCTGATCCTGCCTTTGCTGGGGTGTATGGAGGGATCCTGTCATCATTCATTTACTTAGCACATACTTACTGAGCACTTACTATGTGCAGGCTCTGTGGCACATGCCCTGGCCCTCAGGAGCTCAACAGAAAAGAAAACTGTGTAAAGGCAGAACTTCATGATATAGAAGGAAACCTATTCAGTGTTTGCTTTTATATGCTCAGGCTGGGAGAGAGAGGAACCCAGTACAAATCATTTTTTTAAAAGATAATGTCAAAATGGTAAAACAGACTAAATGAACCTATGCTGTTAGAATTCAGCGTCATGGTTACACTTGGTTGAGTAGTGGTGGAAGGGAGAACAAGGGGTTTCTGGAGTGCTGGCAATGATTTGACCAGGGAGATTGCTGTATGGGGGTGCTAAGCTTGAGAAAATTCATCAGGTTGTACACATGTATTTGGTGCACTTTTCTGTATTTACATTTACGTCAACAAAAAGGGGAAAAAAGATGATGCCTGAAAATACAGTTGGAACTGTCACAGAAGGTGGTGAAACTTTCTCATAATCCACAGGGAATACTGTTGCATTGTAGTAGTTTTGACTCAAAATTAGGAAATCTTTTCTTACTGTCAAACTCACACTCAAGTGAACTCAGCTTCTTGGGAGCTTATTTTATTAGCGTCTGAACACATAGTGCCTAGCACAGGGCCTGGCCTGAGCAGGCGCCACGGAGTCTTTGTGAAATGATGGGATGGATGAACACCTGCAGGCTGTAGCATCCCTGCAAGGATTCAGGTACAGGTAAAACTGGAAATTGCAGTGGAGGTGGGCACCTGATTAGACTGTCTTTGATAATGATCAGAGCAATAGCTATTCTCTGTCAAGCAACAACAGTGAGCCAGGCCCTTCAGATCGTCATTTCTAGGCTTCATAGCAGCCCACCTTAACCCTGAGGAAACAGGCTCAGAGAAGTGAAATAATGTATCCAAGACCACTCAGCTAATAAGTGTGGGAAAGCTGGCTCTGGAAATTAGGCTTCTCTGACTCCAAAATCTCACTGTTCCTCCTAAAGCACATTACCTCCAATGCCTTCACTATCTGGTCCCCACTCAGGATTCTTTGTACTAAAATCCGTCTACTTCCTCAGGGGTGGCTTTGGAGAAGAGGAATCTATTTTTCTCCATCCTAAGGACAGAGGTCTGACTGTCAGTGTGTGTATGAGTTGGGCAGGAAGCCCTCTTCTCCCATGAGATGCTTGCCTGGTGTATATATTACAAACATTTTGATGGGAACTGCAATCTGGGCCAATGTGTCTGTATGGGGCAGACCAATATCCCAAGAAAATGAGTGACAGTGCTTCCTTCTCAACTATTTTGTGTCTTGGGCTGGAAAGTGCCCTTCGTTCGGAGAGCGTTAAGGACTGGAGCTGGGAAGGAATTCAGTCGTGAATTTATCTGAGGATAGGCTATGCGTCTCATGACTGGCAACTTGTTACAAATGTCACAACTTATCTGCAGCTGGAAGGATAATTTAGCAAAGTCTGCGTCTGCCAAATGAGGATGTTTGCATTTCATACAGGCATGCTGTTCATGTGCTAACAGAAGCGATCAGGGGAAGAGGCCTCGATCAAACAAATGATTAACCTTAAAAACAGACACATAAACAGACCCACAATGGATGAATTATGCAGCAGACCATCTCTGCTGCTGACACTGGCCCACATCTGGTTTCTCTACTCAGGCTGTTCCTGTAAATGACTTCCCTTCTCTGTTTGCTTCCTGGCTCTCTCTACCTGTTTTCCTTTGCACAGAAGCCAACAGAGTATGGCGAAGGCCTCTTGTCTGTGTTTCTGAGCAGTCCTTCCCCAGAGGGAACCAGGGCCTCTCAAAGGCCACACATGCTCCTGCCTGCCTGCCCAGCCTAGGCATACCCCAGACAAACACAAGAGGCAGTCTTAGGAGCCACGTCAGATGGTACACAGAAGGGAAGGAGAGGCAGGTACTGTTGGTTTAAGCTTGTTTGCAAGGGCCCCCAGGAGCACATAAATTCTGCAAGCCTCACTTCGCCTTAGAGATACATCTTATTTATGCAGTCTGGGCCTCGCTTTATGAGGTGCTGAGCTGAGCTCAGAGGTGGGCACTTTATCCTCAGATGAGCTCTACACTCAGCGCTGTGGGTGTGTTCTTGCAGACTTCCTGCTTTGGGCCAGACAGGCATTTGGCAACATTGAAGGCTGGCTTTTGGCTCCTTCCAACTGAGAGCCTTGTCCTCAGAGGCCCCTACAGATCTTCTTGCAAGGCAGTGGGCAAAGGAGCAAACAAGATAGAAGCAAGATCTCAGGCCTCCCTGAAGCTGCATTTGCTGCAAGAGGGAAGTGTCTTCCTGTGCTGTGTCAGCTAAGAGGGCAGAACCTCCCCAGGCGAGGCAGTCAATAAGTGGAAAAAGGACAGGCATCTTAGCAACTTGGAGTCCGGCACCCAGAAGCACAAAGTCAAGTGTCTTCCTGTGCTGTGTCCTGTGCTGTGTCGGCTAAGAGGGCAGAACCTCCCCGGATGAGACAGTCAATAAATGGAAAAAGGACAGGCAGCTTTGCAACTTGGAGTCCGGCACCCAGAAGCACAAAGCCAAGCTTGATTTCTTCTACCTCCCAGGAATTTGAAATTTATGAAATTATGATGGCTAATATGAGTAATAGAGGCCAACATTTGTTCCAGGCCTTCTGGTTGTCAAGGCACTTTCCCTTGCATTTTCTCACAAACTCAGGCAAGGTAGAAACAGGCCGTATTGAATTTAGGAATGAGAACCAAGTGGCTTTACTTGGGCCATCTCTAGGGAAGACACATTATTATATAATATAGGCAAATTGTGTCTTGGAATAGTTTGCTCATGAAAGAGTAGGATTTTAAAAATACTGTGCTTCAGAAACTCAATGAATCACCTCTGATGCCTTAGTAAACAGAGAGTGAATAATGGAATAATATTAACTTTGACCACTTTATCAGCTATTTTCACCATTTAAATGAGGCTGGTCAGATCCGAGATTCTGTGAGATTTAAACATTTCCTTCCCTCTGTGACTTATTCATTCCCATCGATGTCTTGGTTAAATAGTTACAGATTTTGAAAAGTAATAACACTGAATTTTTTTTCTAACACAAACCATGAGAGTGCTGTGCACAACAAAGCATGAAACCAATGTTTGTTGAATAATTGAGTGAATTACTGAATAAATGAATTCTGACTTTTACCTTCTGAATATGGGATTGCTGTCAAGTCTGGGGAAAATGGCACACTTAAACAGTTCAATAGGAGGGTCATTTTTAATCTCCGTGAGTGGAAACGAGAGGGAGTCTCAGAGGTGCTGCCCAGGCTCGGCTGTCTCTCTGCAGTCAGCCTCCTTGGAGTTGCTGTTCTGCCCAGTTTCCAGTCTGCGACAGCTGTTGCCCCAAGGCCTCTGTGCTGGTCAGCTAGCAAATTGGCCTGAGGTGCATCCCTGCTGTGCACCTGGCTGCCCGCTCAGCACGGCTCTGCAAGAAGACAGGGAAGGAAAGGAACTCCCAGGTTTGGGGAGAGCCTGGTGCTGTGCCCGGCTCTTTACCTTCTTTATTTGTACAGAAAATACATGAAAAGGAGATCCTTGACTCTTTACCTGATGCAATTCACTATCCATAAAGAGAAGTAAGGAGAGGAGGGGTTGTGGGTGCTAAAACATGCTGAGCCCGACTCTGTGCTGTGGATGGGAAGGACTTCTCTAGCTTGGCAGTGTCACCATTTTGCACTGGATCCTTCTTTGTCATGGGGGGTGTCCTGTATCCTGCAGGATGATGACCAGTGCTTACCAGCATCCCTGCTGGCTTCTACTGAGAGATGCCCATGGCGCACCTCCATCCACCCACCACGATGTGACAACCAAAAACATCTCCAGACATGGCTGCTGATCTGGGTATTGGCCTGAACTCATTTAAGCCTCCACAATCCTGTGAGGTAGGTGTTACCATCACCACTTTCCATGTGAGGAAATGAAGCCTCAGAAAGGTTCAGACATGTACCTAAAGCCACTCAAGAAAGAAGTGAAGAAATTGGGATTTGAAACCCATCTCTGTCCGCCAGTATTAGGGACTCCCGGGAGGCCAGCCTCCTGCAGGTTCTTGGAAGTGAACGCTAACTGTCCGGATCTACACTTTTCTAGAACCCTGTGCTGTGACTTTCTCCCTATAGGCTCCTATTTCCTTATCACTTGCTTTGAGATCCTATTTGAGGTTGCTAATTAAGTCTTTTCGTAGAAGGAAATGGGATGAGAATATTAAATGTGGGAAGATGCCATGTTTTAACAACGCTTGGCCTCTCTTTTTGATTTTGCTCTCTTTCTCTTGATCTTTTTTCTTTCTCTGTGTCTCTAGGACTGCATCTTTCTCTTTGATAATTGGAACCAGTAAGTCCTTTGAATTTAAGGGTCATTGGTAGTTAAGTTCTATGGTCATTGGGAGGGTTTTATCTATCTGAAGCTGCCACCAGAATTTTGCTGGTACCTGGTGTTGGAGACCCTCTTCCCATCCACATTACCCATCACCTGTGAGCCACCCCAACCCCAACAATTTCCTGTGCTGTGTCAGTACTAAATTGGGTCAGCAGAGGTCTGAATCTTTCTTGAGTCACCAGGAAGAGGTGTGGCTAGGGCACCATGTAGAGCACAGGGTAAACAGAGGCCAGGCCATGCCATGGGGTGTACTTCTTGGAGGGCAAGGCAGAGGCCTGGGGTTCCTGGAGGTCAGGGCTGGAACAGGGCAGAAGCACAGGTGGGCAGATAGAGGGGACGGGGACACAGACAGCAGAGGGCAGAGCAAGAAGGAAGTCCACAGTCCAGGAAGGGAAGCGAGATAGGGCAATACAGGCACAGGCTCTAGAGGGCAAATGCTGATGAAGCTACATCTGTCCCAGGTCTGGGAGTCTTGAGCCCACAGGTGGGGGAGGGAGGTAACAGGCTGCAGTCAGCGGTGGGAGGGCAGTGGGGAAGGCCGGAACAGATGAGGAAAGACTTAGTTTCTAATCAACTCACAAAATAGAGGACATGACAGTGATATAAAGGAGGATTTGGTCAGCACTGATGGCTCACTGACTTGATGTCCTGCCAGCTGATGGAAATACTGACTACATTTGGTGGCTTTTAGACCAGATACAGTATTGGGATAGAGAACTGGTCTTAAATGTTGACCATCATAAGTGAACACAGTCATACAGTTCTAAGTCTGGCTGATCATATAATAAAGGTGATTATCAGTTTCCTGAGTGACCACGAGGACTCGAGGTAACATATGTAAGTTGCTGGCATAAAGCAGGGGCTCTAGAAATAGTAACTGTCAGCAATTTGTATCCTTTGACTCAGCCAAGAGCACAATTTGCTCTGTTTTTGTGAAATATTATTAATGGACATTGTCAAAATTTGAAAGACATAGGAAAGTGTTAAGAATATAACAGTCTTCCAGAGAAAACATTTTGGCATATTTCCATTTAATCTTCTCTGACTGTAACTACAATTACTGTTATTACCATCGTAGAATCTCTCTTAACCCACTTCCTTTCTTTTATTTATTTATTTTTTTGAGAGGGAGTCTCACTCTGTTGCCCAGGCTGGAGTGCAGTGGCATGATCTTGGCTCACTGCAACCTCTGCCTCCCGGGTTCAAGCAATTCTCCTGTCTCAGCCTCCCCAGTAGCTGGGACTACAGGTGCATGCCACCACACCCAGCTAATTTTTTTGTATTTTAGTAGAGATGAGGTTTCACCGCGTTGCCTAGGCTGGTTGCGAGCTCCTGAACTCAGGCAATCTGCCCGCCTCAGCCTCCCAAAGTGTTGGGATTACAGGCATTAGCCACCATGCCTGGCCAACCCACTTCTTAACCAAGTCACAAATTCATGAGTTTTCTCGACTCTTCCTTCTACAGAAGCCACTGACTGAAGTCCACAGCCTGCTGGGCACTCATAGCTGGCATGGAACCCATAGTATTTCTTTGAGTGCCCCCATTTCCTCTGCACTTGGGTGAATGCTTACCAAGGGTCACAGAGCTGGGTTTCTTCCCAGTCCTTCCTGTGCTTGCTGGGCTTGTTATTGTACTAACATAATCTAATTAAATATTGAGTGACCCAGTAAAATATGAGCGAAAAGAGAATTGCTTCTTAGAAAAAATCAAGTTGCATGCATTGAATGACTTGATAAAAGTCAATTACTAGCAATGATGGCTGTCAAATTAGTTGTAGGCAGGGCAGCTGATAAAGATTAGAAGACATATGTACATAATCCTAGAAGAATTTTGCTCTCAATTAGTTTCACATATGAGTTTAAATTCCTTCTCCATTTTTTAAGGCGAGTTCTCCAGTTTTTAAGTTTAGTTCTTTATTTTAAGCCAAATTTGGAAATCATAGATGATATAAAAAGTCTTATTTTTTTACCGGCTGAACAAGGCCTGAAAAATGAATTATAATTTTTAAAAAGGGAAAACAAAGATGTGGAACTGCAATCTGGAGACACAGCTCAAATAGAAGCCTTGGCCCTACACCAAAAGATTAGCATGACATGTTTTAAGTTGAAATAGTGTTTATGGTTTGTGTGTATGTGTGTGTGTGTATATATATATATATATAGAAAATATGTGTATGCACGTACACATTTATCTGCATAATTTCAGTGATTCCTGCTTTAAACTTTTTGCTTACCCTATTAGCTGCTCCTGACCATGTCAGATAAGAGAGTTGTTACTGGAAATACTGTGTGTTAGGTGCTTATTTGGTGCCATGCCTCCACAAAATTCTTTATAGATAATAATCTCATTTCATTCATACGAGAACCTTTTGGAGTATTCTTTCATCCAGCACAAATTTATTAATCAGCTATTTTGTGCCTAACACTGTTCCAGGTTCTGGAGGTGCAGGTGAACAGGCCCTGCATAAGAGCAGGGACCCATAAAGTCTTGCTTCATAAGACCCATAAAGTCCCTGCTCTTAAGGAGCCCCATTCTAAGGGGTGTGTGTGTGTGTGTGTGTGTGTGTGTGTGTGTGTGTGTGTGTGTGTGTGTGTGTGTGTTGGAGACAGGAGGTAAAATATAAATAATAAGTAGGATAATTTTAAGTAATGGTATGTGCTATGAGGAAAACAGGACACAAGGCTTTGGTAGAGGGACTGACAAGGGTCAGTTGAGGGTGCTGATGTTGGCTGGTTGGGGAAGGTTGTCCTGTGGCAAGCAATGATTGAGCTGAGACTTGCATGACAAGAAGGGTCTGGCCCTGGGTCACAGCATCCCATACTGAAGAAACAGCAGGTGCAAAGGCCCTGAGGTGGGAATGAGCCTGGAAGCAGGAAGGCCCATGTGGCTGGAGCAGAGTGAGCAAGAGAAGGGTGGGATGAGCAGGACCGGTGAGGCCCTTGGAAACCAGGGTGGAGTATTTGGGTGCTCTACCAAGTGAGAAGGGAGGCAGTTGCTGCATTTTAAGTGAGGTGTGATGTGATCTGATTTATGTTTCTAGGAGTCCACTCTGGTTACTGTGGTTGATGGGTGGCAGGGGGTGAGGGAACTGTCATAGAAATGGTTGATTAGGTGGGAGGCCATTGGAGAGACCCAGAAATGGAGGGAGTTCAGACCACTGCAGTGGGGATAGCAGAAGCAGCCAGGTGGGTGGATTCAGAGTAGTGGGGGATCCTCACAAGGAAACTGAGGCTCAGTGTTTCCCATCAGCTTACCCTGCAGGTCCTGCCCTTCCTTTCTGGTGCAGTCTTTCCTTCTTCCCACCCTCTGTGTGGTAGCCCTTCATCTACTTCTCTGCAGTGTTGATTAGAACCTACTGAGAGATAGCGAGCTGCTTGTTCTTCAGAAAAGTAGAATTGATGAAGAGGAAATCTCTTCCTAAGAACCATCTTCTGTTTTATTTTTCCAGCATGCCCCATTATTGGAGTTGATAGCAATGTACTGCTGGGTAAGTTTGGGCTAAACCCGGGGGGCTACTAGTTGGGTTCAACTGAGTCAGGCAAGAGCTGACCCTCCTTCCCTGTAATTGGACCCAGTTTGCAGTATGGCAGCATGTGGAGTGTTGCTGATGCTAGGGTTTTTGGTGATAGGTGAACCACAGAAGAGGGGCCTGTCATTTTTCAGCAGAGGGTTGCAATCAAATGAAGTCAGCATATAATCAAAACTCTATTGCTATATTCTAAACCAGCCCTCTAAGTTAGTGGAGAAATGTTTGCAAGAGACGCTTTCTCCATATTTGTTCATTCATTCATTCAACAAACACACAATAAGCTCCTGGCTCTTATTCTTTGCTGTGTGTCCTTAGACAAGTTACTTGTTCTTCCTGAGCCTCAGTTGCTTTAGCCATGTAACAGGGATGCTGATAGCACATATGTTTTAGGATTAGGGTTATGAAGTTATAATGAAAGAATGGATGTAATACTCTTTGCAAAGGGTCTGGTGCATCATCAAGTTGGGAGTCTTAGAGAAGGTGGCAGAGGACTGCCTTGAGAGGAGAACCTGCCCATCTCTTGGTTGCAGCCTTTTATGGTGCTACCCTTTCTGCTCTGGCATGTTTCTAGCAGAAGTTCCCAGTACCAAGGGACTTCTGAGAGCCTCTGCTACCTCTTCCATAACCAGGATTGCCTTAACTCAGGTTTCACAAGGGCTTTCTGGCTTGTTCCTGGTGGGTCTTCACGTTTTCTACGTAATTTTTGCTTTGGTGCTTTTGGGCACTGGTCTTTTCTTTCTGGGTGCTACTGCTTGCTCTCTGATGTTTTTAAAGTCTGCTTGAATGGAGGCTGCCACACGTGACTTTCTGTCATAACTACTTCATCTTAGATTCCACTTATGGCTCTTTGCTCCTAATGAGCAAATGAATATGGCTGCTTAAGAGTGGAGCTCATTTGGTTTCCTCTGGAGGACCAACAACGCTGTTTTTGCAGGTTCCTTGAACCCCTGACTTGATGGGTCTTGATATGTCCTACAAGTCATCCCTTTCTAAATGTTCAATTCATTTTGGGGGAAGTTTGAGTACTCAAACCCCTGTTGGAGAGTCACATTCATTATTAGCATAGTGAACGTTCTGAGAAGTACCTTCAGAAAGAAATATGTTTAGTTTTGTTTAACCTAACATTCCTGTATACACCATGCAAAAATGCTGCTCTTCATCTTACTTTGTTGAGTGGACTTTAGGAAACAAAGTTGGAAACCCAAGGTTCGAAACCCCGAGTCCAGGCCCTCAGCTCAGAACTTCAAATTGCTGACAAAATGCTGGCCTGATTTCAAATACTTTTTGATTCACATCTCATGGGCTGGATTGGATTTTTTATTTAAGATGTAATTTCAGATTTTTTTTTTTTTTTTGAGACACTCCTCAACCTTCCCATTCCCTAGGCAAAACCAGGATGCTCTTGAAGATTCATGCTGGGCTTCTACATTTATATGCCCAAACCACAGAGCACATGATTGGCTTATAACTCCATGTTATTGCATTTTCCTTTGGTGGAATTTGGCATCTGATTTGCAACACTCCCAGATGATCATGGTTGGAGCTGTAAGATTAAAATCCTTCCCCTCCAATGAGAACATTAGTCTTACACCAGCTTTGAATAATAGCACGATGGGCCGGATTCATCTCTCTGATTTGGCTATAGTGGAAATGCCCCAGGATGAGGAGTGTGTGTACTGACAGAATGGAAGAGGAACTGCTGTCAAATCCACCCCAGTCCTCTGCACTTAAAAGCAAAAAAGGCTGAGGCTGTGTAGAAATTCATGTGTAGCAGATAGCGGTGGAAAGAAGGGGAGCTGCAGTGAATTGTGAGGCATGACTCTGCATTCAGCTCACCTGCAAGGGGTCTTTCATATGGCTGAGTCACGTCTAGGTGGCAGTCAGTGCTGTGGAAGAGATGGCGAGTTTGAGCTGAGCTTTGCAGGACACAAAGATGGTGTGAAACCTCTTGGATGTGGCAGTCCTGGGCATGGCCCCTTGAAGTAGGTTGTCATTCTCAGACAAGATGGCCACTGGCAAATATAGACTGGGGAAGCAGGCTCTCAAGGTCACATGGGATCCTAGACGGGAAGCATTGGGGAAGGGACCCAGTTTCTAGGCTCAAGTGTCTAGCTTGTTTATGCTGCTGCTTAGCACTGCTTGTTTTCTGCTGGAGACTTGAATTCGTCTTCCTTTGTTTAGCTCCTATTCCTGGGACTGTATTCCTTTCATCTTATCTTATTCCTGATGTTGATAATAATTCTGATATCTAACATTCATTAAGCATTTCCTATATGCAAGGTACTGTGCTAAGTTCTTTATATGCATGGCTTCTCTAAATTCTTGCAGCAGCACTCTGAGCTACTTTTACAATCCCATTTTATAGATGAGAAAACAGAGGCACCGACGAGTTAGGTAACGTGTGCTCCTGGGATCTGAACCTAGGCAGTCTGATTCTAGAGCCAGGTTCTGGACCATTATGCCATGGTCTCTGTGACAGCTCCCCATGGCTGTGGTCTCTGCTGCCACATGCTGGGACAGGAGTGGGTTGGTGAAGGAGAGGGGGGAAATTCCTATGATCAAAGGGACAACTGGCTCAAGCCACAAACAGACAAAAGCACAAGGATGGAAATAAATCTCTGTTCTGAAGTTCCAGAGCAGAAAGGCCATGACTTTCCAATTTCTTGGGCCTTAGCAGGGCCTCCTACTTATCCAGTCACCAACTGGGAGGCTCAGCAGTGGGTGTACCTCATGGCTTTTTTTCCAAAAAATCTTGAGATGTAGATAACATCATTTCTATTTTGTAATCAACAATCACTTACTGAGCATCACTGTGTGCTGGAGACTTACTAAACACTCACAATGTTATCCCTAATTCTCTTAACAATTCCTCAATATTGGCTAATATTATTCACACTCACAGATGGGAAAACTGAGCCTTCTAGAGATCAAGGAACTTATCAAGCTTATGTAGGAAGGTTGAGCTGGTCACGAAACCAGGAGGTTTTCATGAATGGGAGATGTTGTTTCTTGAGTAGTCTCTAGCTTAAGGCTGTGAAGAGAAGCTGCCCAGAAAGATCCACCCAATTGAGGAAAAGCTGCCCTACTGAGGTCCAAGAAATTTTTTTTTGTTTGTTTGTTTCAGATGAAGGATGGAGTCTCACTCTGTCGCCCAGGCTGGAGTGCAGTGGCACAATCTTGGCTCACTTCAACCTCCGCCTCCCAGGTTCAAGTGATTCTCCTGCCTCAGCCTCCCGAGTAGCTGGGACTACAGGCACCCACCACCATGCCTGGCTAATTTTTGTATTTTTAGTAGAGACAGGGTTTCACCATATTGGCCAGGTTGGTCTTGAACCTGACCTTGTGATCCGCCTGCCTCAGCCTCCCAAAGTGCTGGGATTACAGGTGTGAGCCACCACGTCCAGCCCAAGAAATTTTAAAGTCTTGGCCTTTCTGCTCTGGAACTTCAGAATGCAGATCCATTTCTTTTATTTATTTATTTATTTTTTACTCTAAGTTCTGGGATACATATGCAGAACGTGGTTTGTTACATAGGTATACATGTGCCATGGTGGTTTTCTGGAGCTCTCAACCCCTCATCTAGGTTTTAGGCCCCACATACATTAGGTATTTGTCCTAATGCTCTCCCTCCCCTTGCCCCCCACACCCCGAAAGGCCTCAGTATATGATGTTCCCCTCTGTGTGTCCATGTGTTCTCACTGTTCAACTCCCACCTGTGAGTGAGAACATGCGGTGTTTGGTTTTCTGTTCCTGTGTTAATTTGCTGAGAATGATGGTTTCCAGCTTCATTCATGTCCCTGCAAAGGACGTGAACTCATTCTTTTTTATGGCTGCACAATATTCCGTGGCATATATGTACCACATTTTCTTTATCCAGTCTATCATTGATGGGCATTTGGATTGGTTCCAAGTCTTTGCTATTGTAAAGAGTGCAGAATGCACATCTATTCTAACCCTGTGCTTTTCTCTGTTGTGGCTTGAGCCAGTTCTTCTCTCTGTTAGCAGCATTCTCAGCTTCTATGGCACTGTTGTTGTTGATTTCTAAACAGGCAGCTGCCAGGTACCAGAGATGTTCCTTGTGAGGCCACAATGAGTAGAACAGTGACCCAGAAGGCAGCACCTGGTGTCTCCTCATTTCTGTATGCCTATTGCCTGGCACTAAGCTGGCAGCACATCAGTATGAGTAACTGTTGGATGAAATGCTGGCCTTTGCCTGATACCAGGATGCCTGGGTGACTTAAACATGAGGATACAATTTGGAGTGATTTCCCCCCGCCCTGAAGAACCTTTTTTTTTCCTTTTTTCTTTCTTTTTTCATTTATTCATTAATTCTGATTGGGCCAATAAAACAGCATCCCACATTCTTCATTTTAGAATTTGAAAATCAAAATTTGAGTCAATGCTAAATGAATCATAGGTACTCTTCCTTTCTATGAGGGATGAGCTTTTCATTACTGATTTTGTCCATCTGAGTCTCCTGTAATGGGTAGGCTTTCTTTGTTCCTTGGGCTCTGCTTGGCTGTGGATGCCAAGTGAGATTGTCTTGCTTCTGGAGGGGAGTGACTGTCTCAGAGGTCCCTGTCCACACCTCTGTGGTGTGGTGTAGACTGTGCCAGCCAACTCGGCCTGGTCCATCCAATCTGCTGCCCCAGCACTTCGCTGCTGACCTTCCCAGGGTACAGATTCCACGGTGAAAGGGTGAAGTGAAATTGTGTTGAATGATTAAATGAATATGCATCAGAAAAATGCCTGGCAAGTGCTTTGAAGCATAGAGATTATCAGCAGACTCTGTGCATAGCCATATGAAAACCAAATCCATAGGGAGGTTTTAGATCTGCTTTAGGAAATGCAGAGAAATGGCTCAGCAGGAAGAGCCCCTGCAGCCAGGAGTTTGCTCCTTTGAGCGAATCAATCGGCTTTTTAAAACCCAGGCTTTAATTGGTTATGCCCTGGGAGAGGGTTTTTGATACATGCCCCACCTGGCAGGACTAATCGTTCTTTGCTTTCAGTGACTAGATTGGTGCTCTGAACCTGGGAAGAAGGCCTGGAAGGTGTTTATGCCTGTCAATGTCTTTGCTCATGGCTCTTGGATGATAGTATGTCTTTTTTGACACCTGTTTCTTGCAAATGATTCATAGGACATGTCTTATAAGTGAGCAGCTGCCACAGAGCTCCTGAAATGGCGGAGAGTTGAGGTGCCCTTGTATGTCCAGGGCATGTGATGGAGAGCCACCTCATGTTGCTTGTCTGGCTTCTGACTCCCTACTGACAATGACCCCACCTGGACCAGGGAGAGAAGCGATTTGGACTGGAAATGACCACCTCTCTCTGCGCACTTGCTAGACCTAGATCTGGCCTCTGTGGCTATCTCACTCTGCTTCAGTGCACACCCTGCCTCTGTCACCTTGCCACCCACACCTCCGCTATCTACCAGAGCCCACCTTTGGGTACGGGGCTTTCAGGGCTGGGAGTGTGGCTGTGCCAGAATAATAGTGCATTTAGGTTGCATTATCCAGTCCTAAATGTGCCAGACAAACCTCTGACAATCCATGTTGGAGTTTCATTAGGGAGACCCAGGCCCAGCCCTGCATGATTTGGAGAGAACACAAGTCAAATGCAGCACAGGGCTTATTGGTTGTATCTGCCGGGACAGACCTCCTGGGCACACCTTCTGGACCTTCTGGGCTGTCTCTGACACACAAGTCAGAGATGGTCCCACAGAAGACTTACATTTCCTTGTAACTCTGGTCACACCATTGGCCATTTGAAAACAATAGTACCTGTCCCTATAGGCCCCTGGACTGGGCTGAGTGCTCTATCACCGAGCCTCCATTCATTTCTTATGTGTTTAATATTTATCATATTTGGCATGTATTATATATTGTTATTATACATGTGAGACACTGCATACACATTACATAGATATCTTATTTAATTCCTAACAGCCTTATGAGGTAAGGCATTTTCTTAGTCTATTTTGTGCGCTGTAACAGAATACTTGACACTGGAGAATTTATAATGAACAGAGATTTATTGGCTCATAGTTCTGAAGGCTGGGAAGTCCAAGATGGAGGGGCCAACATCTGGTAAGGGCCTTTTTGCTGTATTATCCCATGGTGGAAGGAGTGTGTGTGTGTGTGTGTGTGTGAGAGAGAGAGAGAGAGAGAGAATGAGTGAAGGAGAAGAGGCCAAACTTGCCCTTTTATAAGAAACCCACTCCCATGATAATGGACCTGCTCCTGCAACAATGAACCTTCTTCCATGATAAAGGCATTAATGCATTCATGAAGTGAATGTCCCCAGGATGCAAACACCTATCATTGGCCACCACTTTCCAACACTTTCACATTGGAGGTGAAGTTTCCAACGCAGGCTTTTTGGGGGACACATTCAAATCATGGCAGCCATGTTGTGAGGCAGTATAGAGTAGCGGTCGGACCCCTGAGGCTAGAGCCAGACTCTAAGTATTTAAATCCCAGTTCTGACCACCGTTGGCTCTGTGACCTTCAGCAGATTGTTTAATATAAACTTTCTGTGCTTCAGTTTCCTATTTGTAAAACAGGATAACATTAATACCTATCTCATTGAGTTGCTACAAGGAATAAGAGTTAACACATATGCTCATTGACAAGGACCTTGCACTTGGTAAACACCTATGTAAGTGTTTGCTATTATTAATATCAACATCATCTGATAAATGGGAAGTCTAAGCACAGAGAAATTAAGAACATTCCCTAAGGTCACCGGTGTTTTCATGGCAGAGCTGGCATTAAAACCAGGCCCAACTCCCAAGCTCTGCCTGCTAAACTGGGTGGAAGTGATTATATCTTCTCTCTAGGGAGCGACCTGCCAAGGAGATTCCATCTTCACGTAGACTGGTATGGACAGTGGTGGGCACAGGTGGACATTTTCCTCCTTGTGAAAGGCCCTTGCCTCACTCCTCTTGCTCACACTATTATCTCAGGGAGGTTCAGCTCAGATGAATAGGTTTAAATGTAATGTGTACTAGTCCTCTCCCAGCACCACATCCTTGAGACCTGCCAAGTCAAAGGATGGAACTTCAGGGATCCCACATCTCTCAGCTATCAGTTTGCTAACAGCAAGCTATTTCCACCCATGTGTGAGTGCCTGCTCATTTCACTCTCATAATAATGCTCCCCCATTCATACTCCTGTGGGGATGGAATAAGATAAACTCCATAAAGCTTTTCATTCAGGGCTGGGCATGTAGGAAGTACTCCAAAAATGTTAGCTAGTGATGCTATTATTATTACCAAGTCACTTTCTTTCCATGTTTGGGGCACACTTCACCGTGCCTGGATCATACTCCGCAGCAGTGGGCTCTAATGTTGCTCCTTAATTTCTATGGCTGACTAAGCCCTTCTTTTTATTCTTCATTCCATCACTATAGGCCACGTGGGTCAAGGGCAAGGTCATGTTTGGGCCTTGGGGTCTACAGTAGAGCTTTCCTTGTGAAGAGCAAAGAGGTTAAAGCTCTTGGCTTTTCGGGTGGGCCATCTTTGGACCTTACTCATATTTCTGGTAAGCATGGCCTTTTAGGAATCCATGTGGTGAGTTGGGTCCATAGTTATCACCCACTTGGAAGTGGCCCTCTCACTCTTATAGGGACCTCAGTTGGGTCCAGGAGAAAAGAAGCTTGGATCAAATAGACCAGACTGGCTCCCCCATGTACTTTGCTGCCAAGGGCCAGGAGTTCACACAAGGATTTGGAACCAAATACAGAAATTTCCAACAGTTAAAGAGCACTTATGTGCCAAGTATTGTTCACTTGATTCTCCAAACAACCCTATGTGGCAGGAAGGATGATGGCCCCCAAAGAGGTCCACATCCTAATCTCCAGAATCTGAATACAGTTTATTCCATGGCAAGAGGGAATTCGGTTTGCTAATCAGCTGACCTTGAGTTGGGAAGGTTATCCTGGATTGTCTGCAAGGGTCTTAACAAGCAAAAGAGGCAGGCTGGAGAGTCACAGTGATTCAATGCAAGAAGGATTCGATCCACCTGGGCTGACTGTGCAGATGGAGGAAGACGACCCTGAGTCAAGGAATGCGGGAAGCTTATAGAAGCTGAAAAAGGAAAGAAAATGGATTCTCCCCTAGAGCCTGCAGGAGGAGTACAGCCCTGCTGACCCTTTGATTTTAGCCCAGCGAAACCCATTGCAGATTTTTAACCTGAGAACTGAAAAATAATAAATTTGTGTCATTTACATCACTAAGTTTGTAGTAATTTGTTACCACAACAATAGGAAAGTAATATACTCTATAAAATAGGCACAGCTATTATCCCCTGAAGTTTAGGAAGCTTGTACAATGTCATAGATAGTAAGGCTTGGACCTAGGACCCATACCCAGCTGTTCAGTTACGGAGCTTGGGCTTATAACCACCTTTGTCCTGCTCCCTCACCCAAGCCTTTATTTTCATCAGCTTATTCACTGTGCACTTTTCCTGCAGGAATTTGCACTGGAGGCAGGCAGCGTTCAAGAAGTCAGGATTCAGCTCTTGGTCGTCTCTGTCTTTCCATCAGAAAAGTGAGCTCAGTGTGCAGTAGAAACGAGGACAGAGTCCCAGCTTGCAGGAAGTGCTGTGTGGACTGGCCAGCTCTGGTCATACCTGGAGCTCTTGCATGGCACTGCCTCAGATATTGTGGATGGAGTTTCTGAGCAATGATTGGGGCTTCCACTGTCCTTATTAGTAATCAACGTGTGGAAACCTTCAAGCTCAGCTGCTGAGGAAAACCTGTGCAGGGACTCGAATGAGAGGAGAGAAAAATAATTTTGATTTATAAAACAGCTGAAAGGATGCACAGATGAATAAGTATTTTCAGTGAGTCTCAAAACTTACATGCTCACTGGATGTAGTTTATTTGTACTAGCATTTCCTAATACTAAATAATGTTGATGCAATATAAAACTATTTTTTATTTTATTTTTTACATTTTTTATTTCTAGTTTTCGGGGGAACACGTGGTATTTGGTTAACATGAGTAAGTTCTTTAATAGTGATTTGTGAGATTTTGGTGCACCCATTACCCAAGCAGTATATATTGAATCCAATTTGTAGTCTTTCATCCTTCACCCCTTCGTACCCTTTCTCCCTGAGCCCCCAAAATCCATTGTGTCATTCTTATGCCTTGATGCAATATAAAATGATTTTTATAATAATATTATAATAATATTGTGAAGACAACCTTTCACAGAAAAAAGGAAGTGGAATGGTTAAATAAAGGGGGAGGGGAGATGAGTGGGGAAGATTCAGAGCATTAATTGAGTAGCTTACGGATGCAAAGGAAAGAAGGTCGAAGAAGAATGAGCAAAGGCTCAGAGTTTGGGGGCATATTTACTTATTGGGGGATGATGGGTTGTCATTCCTGGAGAGGAGTGTGGTGGCTGGGGAAACCACAGTGAGGGGCCTTGGCCATCATACCAGGTCAAGTGGTGGGGGAGATGGCAGGAACATTTATTTATTCCTTCCCTTACATACACAGCTCTCATCTAGCTCCCTTTACATTTGGGCTTTGGCCACTTTTAGTACATGGGGGTCTTGGCTATGCTGGGGGAGGAGCCATCAGCTTGAACAAAGCCATCCCAGGACTGGTCTTTTTCACTAAGATTTACCTTGGCTTTTGAGGGTCCTGGTAGCAGAGCACAGCTCAGCTCCCTGAAGCCAAACCCCATGCTAGAAGGCAGAGAAAAGGCAGGGACTGCTGTTGGCTGTCAGATATATCTTCATGGAGGGAGTGGAGATTTATTGACTGTTAAATGTCAGTATGGATGTAATAAAGATAGTACACTGTAAGTAATAAGCACTTTCCAGGTGAGGAACCATTTTTAATAAGTTGTCAACCTGTCTAGTACTATGAATTATTTTTTTTTTAAAGTAGAAGAAGAAGAAAACCCATTTGGAGAGATTTAACTTTCAGATCTACTCCTCATCTCTGCCCCTTCTTGACAGGGGTGCAAGTGTCCTGGGGTGCCCAAAGACCATGGGGCTTGTACACCCTTCATTTCACAGAAACCCAATATTCCTTTTGTTTTATTTCCTAAGATGGGGATAGTCCTGATGCAGCATGGGCTTCTGACTTTCAGAGCACACTGTGACAGGCAGAGAAGTTTGAGGAAATGAATATAGGGAAGAAGGCAAGAAGGGCGGGAGGTACAAGGACCTGGGATGGTGCCAAGCCTCTGACAAGGATGGCCCAGGTGCCAGCAGGCCCACTCCCCCCTCAAAGATATACGCATAATTTCAGATAATCTCACAGCTTCCAGCATGCTGAGTCCTTCTTGTAGATTCCCACTCACTCCCAGGGACTCGAGGTGGCCTCTGCCTCCTGGGTGTCCATCTCCCCACCAACCATCTCTGTGATGCTCTCACTGTGCTGATAGTCTGCAGGTTCCACCAAGAGAATTCACTCATCTGCAAGGTTCAGGCTCACAATAGGCCTTCCTAGAGAAGATTATATAGGGCAGCAACTTTAACTGGCTCCAGAAGCCTCCAAGTCTGAGAGCATCTTCTGGCCCCTTTACCACACAAGGTTTCCCTGTCCCACAGTTCATTCTAGGCTCATGTCAGCTTGCTGGCCTGACACTTGTGGTTCTCCCTTCTCTTTGTCAGAAGCAAGCCCCCTGTTCTTCACACTGGCCCATGAAGGTCAACTCCTCCCCTCTTTTGCTGTCTGGGCCACAGTTGGTATACAGTTGGTACCCTGGTCCTGGGTATGTGTATGTGTGTGTTTGTATGCCCACCTGCCACCCAGCACTCACGAAATTGGTCTTGCAAAGACTTATCCCTAAAAGGAATTCTGTCTGCCCATTGTGATATTATGAAATGCATAGTTGGTCTTCATCCCCATTTCTGGCAAAAAGCTCTTGGAGGTGGAGCACCCTTCTCCCATGCCTTACGCCATGCATTTCTTCCATCTGGCTGTTTATCTATATCCTTTATAGTATTCTTTATAATAAACTGGTAAACATAAGTAGTGTGTTTCCCTGAGTTCTGTGAGCCACTCTAGCAGATTAATCATACCGAGGAGGGGGTCATAGGAATCTCTGATTTATAGTGGGTCATCAAAAAGATAGGTAACCACCTGCTACTTGCAAATGGCATCTAAAGTGGAGGCAGTCTTGTGGGACTTAGCCCTCAACCAATGGTAGATGGTGTCAGAATGGAATTAAATTAGAGAACACCCAGGTGGTGTCTGCTGGAGAACTGATTGTCAAAATGTTGTGTTGGGTGGTTTGTGAGAATAAGAGGAAACCCTTTTTTTTCCTTTAGCCATTAACTTAATAAACATGTTGTCCCTACATTATCTTCTGACAGGTTCTCTTCCAGATTGGCATGATGATCACATGTCACCGATGGCTTGGAAATGTTGAGTGACTTGCCCAAGGTCTCATAGAGCCCTGACTCTAGAAGCAGAGCTAGGATTAATCATGGGCATGGCAGATGCTGAGGCTCATGTTGCGGCTGCCTGGCCCTGGCTGCTCCCAGCTACAGGCCCTGGGGCCTCTTCTTTTAGTCTCAGTGCACTGATTTGTGGGCTCCACTCCTTGGGGACCTGGAAGAGCTAGCTATTCAGTTTCTCCTCACCTGTTTTGGACCTTTGGCAGGGCTGCTAAGTCCCCCCATAACTTGGGTTCTGTTCTTCTAGTCCCTGGGACTCTCGTTTTTGTAAACCATGTGACTTTCTGCATGCTCCATCTAGTGTCCATTCCATCATTTGAAGGCAGCAGAGAGACCCTTGGGGGCTTTTTTTATTAACATTTCATTTGGGTATTTTTTTTTTTTTTTTTTTTTTTGAGACAGAGTTTTGCTCTTTTTGCCCAGGCTGGAGTGTAATAGCACGATCTCAGCTCACCACAACCTCCGCCTCCTGGGTTCAAGCAATTCTCCTGCCTTAGCCTCCTAAGTAGCTGGGATTATAGGAGTGTGCCACCACACTTGGCTAATTTTGTATTTTTAGTAGAAGTGGGGTTTCTCCATGTTGGTCAGGCTGGTCTTGAACTCCCGAACTCAGGTGATCCGCCTGCCTCAGCCTCCCAAACTGCTGGGATTACAGGCGTGAGCCACCGTGCCCGGCCTCACCTGGCTATTTCTGAAATGAAGCAAATTGCTCAGAACTAGCTTAGGTCTCTGGTGGTCAGCAGTAGGCTTGTTGCATTTTGCAAGAGCTCTGCCCTACAAACAGGTTCGGATGGGCAGCCTGACTCCAGCACTCAGCAGCTAGGCGAATTTTGATAATCCTTTCTTTTTAACTGCTCAGAGCTTCTGTTTCCTTATTTGTAAAATGCATATAATAACAGTAATCTCACTGAGCTCTTGACAAGATGAATGAGAAATGCATGGAGAGTCCCCCACACAGAGTAGGTGCTGTGTCCTTCCAGGGAGGCGGTTACACATTGGACCCCCATGTCCCATGATGGAACTTTGCTCGGGGCCTTCATTTCAGTCTGCATCTGCCCACACACAGCTCACGGCTTCTCTTTTACAGCTGCATTAATCATCCATCCAAAAACACACGGAAAGGAGCCTAAATACCAACTCGCCCACGGATATTGAGCTCATTATTTATTGAAGTAACGTCTGTGCATCCTGAAGGCACAGTCCCCATCACAGCCCCCATCACCTGCCCTCCCACAGCTCATTAGTGTCACCAAGGGCTGCCTTTACAGCCTTCTGCCATTCAGGGTCTTGCCTCAATCGGAAGAAGAACAGTGTGTGGATTTCAGAATGGTCTTATGAAGTTGGCGTGCTGACCCTTCCTGAACCCTCCTCAGGCCTTAGCTCCCAGAAGCTGTGTGTGGACGGCCAGGAGCAGGCTGGGCCAGGGTAGAGGGCACATTTTCAGATCCATCTGCCATTGGCTCCTCCAGAATGAATGGGCTCTTTTACCTTCAGAATAATGTCCAGTGGACATCCTTTCCTCTTCGACCAAGACACTTCAAGTGTCCGTGACGGCAGTTGGTTATACAGAGCTGACCACATAGTTCCCCATGTGATGAGACTTCAGAGCTGCACGGTCTGATGAAAGCTATGCTGTGACTGAGGACAGAGTCATAGCATAGACTCATGGGAGACCAGAGGAGGACTTCTTACAGCCCGGGGAATCAGGGGAAGCTGCCCAGAAGGGAGCCCTAGAGCTGAATTTTAGCAGGCTAAGAATGGAGCTGGCAAAGGAGGGCAGTCTAGGCACAGGGAGCAGCAGGCGTAGAGCCAAGGAGGCAAGACAGTCCCTCTCTTAGGCACGGCAGTGGGCATCCAATTGGACCAAGGGGAAGGTGCTCAGGATTTCAGACTGGCAAACCCATAGCTTCTTATGATTTAAAGGGGAGAATCCTGAGCAAATGGAGTGAATCTGAGCAAAGGCTGAACTTCGCAGATTTTAATGTCCATATGAATCAGTTGGGGATTTGTTCAAATGCAGATTATGATGAGGTAGGTCTGGGCTGGGGTCCAAGAGCCTGCATTTCTGACATGCTCCTCAGTGATGCCCATGCTGCTGGGCCATGGAATACACTTTGTAGAGCAAGGGATAGCTTTGTAGCAGGCAGGACAAGCCCTGTGCATCTGACCTTGGAGGGTTTATTTCCATTTTCCATGTGCTTGGAAGTTTGGCTTTAGCTAATTTCATAAGATTGCTGAAGAACTGATGTACAAACCCATCACCTTAGTGTGCCTGGGATACTAATTTGCTTTTTTCTTCTTCTTAACACGTTTGCAATCAGTAGCCATGTTTCTGATTTCCCACCGGCACAGGGCAGGGGCCTCCAAGAGGAAGACAGACTATCCTGTATATGGGAATCCAAGCTGGTGTGACTGTCCTCACGGCTTCTGTATAACCATAAAGGGCTGGGTCTTGCTCCTGGGAGAGGATGGCCTCCCTCTCTCAGTGAGCCCAGGATGCCACCCCTCATTCTCCCTGCCTCTGTACATTTCCCCTCATTGCAGAACAGTCCAAGCTGACCCATCTGCACAGAGGCCTCATTCCCTTGCCTTCTGGCTCCAGGGGTCTGTGGGCCAGGGTGGAGGGCTTTCATAAATGGGGCCCTGGGATCGGTGTGAAGAGCACAGCTCTAGGGCAGAGCCAAATGCCCAGTGAGGGCGTGCCCACTGCATGGGCTGGCAATCAGTAGCCATGTTTCTGATTTCCCACCGGCACAGGGCAGGGGCCTCCAAGAGGAAGACAGACTATCCTGTGTATGGGAATCCAAGCTGGGGCTGGCACAGCTGGGGGAGGGTGGCAGTCCCCTCTGACTGCACATGGGCTTCCCAGCAGACAGGCTGGAGCTGAATGTTCTTTCTCACCCTGAGTACTCCACACCAAAGGCCCCAGTGGAACTAGCTCCATGCAGTCCAGGAGCTGCATGTTAAGCTCCTGCTATGGGCCTCGGCCCTGGGAGACAAGGGTCCTGCTCAGGAGGCCCACAGCCCAGTAGGGAAACAGACAAGGATGACAGCAATCATAATTCAGTGTGGCTAGAGGGGAGCAAAGAGGGATGTAGGGACTTAGACGGGGATGATTAATTCTGTGGAATGGGGTAGGTAATTCAAAGAAATGTATTTAAGCTATGCTTTGAAGGATCTGCCATTCAACAATACTGTGGGGCCTGACACTGAGCTATGCACTGGGGATACAACTGTGATAATTCAAACAAGGTCTGTGCCTCCTGAAGGGCCTGTTAGGGTAGGAGGGGTGATGACATCCTCAGAGGTGCAGCAGGTGCTATCGTGCTATCTGTGCTTTGCCCGTTTCCCCCCATTCTACTCCTTTAGTGCACACTGATCCAAATTCCAACCACCAGCACCTGAGTTTCTTTGCCTGTGTGCTTTCTCTTTCCATTGGTGTCTACTACACTAGGGCAGGCCAGAGTGCTGGGAAATTCACAGTCCTGCCTTCCACACAGCATGAGCTGATGACTGCTGGGAGATAGTGTATAAATACCCCAGTTCCCTTGCCCCTTGGGAAAGTCAGCTCTGAGGCATGTGCTCTACACTGAGTGTCACCATCAGGATTTGGTCCTAATCTCCCAGCGTGCTGGCTGCATAAAGCACCTTTACTCGCTGCCTTCCCTTCTTGTCTCATGTTTCCCCCTTACCAGGTTTTCTTCATCTCCTTCTTGAGCTCAAATGCTTGCCCAAGAGTCAGCTTCTGGGGGGAACCTAAGCTAAGACCAGCAAGAAGGAGGGATCCATTCTTTAGGGAGCACAGGGCATGTAGAGGTGTAGCTGTAGCCAGGGCAAGGGGTGGCAAAGACTGCCTTCTCATGGGAATTTGCAGACAAATCGCCTAGTGGAGTTCAGGGGGCTGTTTGGGTGGCTCAGCTGCTCTCTCAGTCCTGAGCTTACTCACCAGCTATGTACAGCCACCCAGACCCATAGAGACCTCCTGCCAGGATTCCATTGGAGTTTCCCTCTGGAAGCAGTTTGAGCAAATTCCGTTAGATTGGAAAGTCGGTGCTGAGGAACTTGGAGAAGATTATGGAAGACAGCATTTCCTATAGCACATCAGTCCTGGGATGTGTCCACAAAGAAGGGCTCCCCAGTCACATGAGGTTGCCCAGGGCTGTAGATACATTTCACTCTTGGAGGTTCTCAAGAAAGGCCTGAGAAGTCCTGAGTCAGGAATCGTTTTCCCCTAACCAGGATTAAGCAGTAATTCCCTTAGTCATTTGACCACAGAACCTTGTATCACGTAGCACTTAATAACTCTGCACAGAACTAGGGTTCTGTAGAGCACGCTGTGAGAAGTGCTGATACAGGGATGAAGGGACTTGTCTGGAGAGTCAGGGAAGACTCTGGAGGCTGAAGCCAGCCCCCCAATGTCACTTCTCTTCTCTCAGTGATCCCCAGTAGGAAGGTGCCACTGCATTACAGAATCAGATCTCAAAACCAGTCCTGGGACCGGGTGGTGACCAGAGACTGCTCAGAGCCTCTTTCTACCAGAGACTAGAAGCAGAGTGTCTGATATGTTCATAATGTGCTTCATAGACCGCTGCAGCTCAGAAGGCAGTGTGAGAGATAAGAGAAACCACTACCTGGAACCAATTCAGACCATTAGGCCAGAGGAAGATGGACAGATAACTGAGAATGAATAGATTTCACCATGATCCAAGGGGCAGAGTAGAACTCAGAATGAGATGCCCCAAAAGAACAAATAACAGAGACTGAGGGTCAGTTATTGGGATATGACTGAGGTGGGGGGGAGGGGAGGGGGGAGAGAGAGAGAGACAGAGAAAGAGAGAGAGAGAAAGGAAGAAGGAGAGAAAGGAAGAAGGAAAGAGAGAAAGAAAGAGAGAAAGAAAGAAAGATTGAGCCCTTCTTTTAGTTTATTTTGTGGCCACCACCCATGACTTGTTCTGGGAGATGATGTTTCAGATAGGAGGTTATTGAATAAAAGGAAGTTGAAGCTCAAGGTAGGGAAGGTGACAAATAGCAGTATTTCCTGCCTCCTGTACCCGCTCCCCGCTCTAAGATCTACAAACTCTCCTGTCTCTCTTCTCTAGCCTCCTAGTGGGGCTTGGGGTAGCAGCCTTGCTCCTCTCTCCTCATCTTCTCTATCACTCCTGGATCTGGGAGGTAGAGCATCTAGGTAACTTACCTCTCCACAGTGCAATTTGAGTTTAGGGACATTGATGAGAGCATAGCTATTTTAAATGAGTTCATGTTTCTGACCTGGATTTTACTAGATGAGGCTTCCAGAAGATGAATTTGCAGAAGAAAACATTGGTCCGCCAGCCACAAGCTTCAGAGTGTGGGATAGAGAGGGACTGGGGCCAGAGGCCATAGATGAATCAATGACCTGACTTCCACATGGGGCAGAGGTCAGCTTTGCAAACTGTAGGTTAGTGAGTTTAATGTCATCCCTCAGCAAACCACTGAAATAAATCATTATTTTTAGATTATTTTTTGAATTGTATCAAAGTAATCCTTTACATAGTTCAAAAACGTCAAATAGTATCCATAATAAAATAAAATAGTTCCCTGCTTCACCACAGTCATCTTCCCAGCCCTGATCCCCAGAGAAGCACTATTGAACCCCTTAGCTATTTCATCTCATATTTGCTACCATATTTCTAAATAATATACTGGCACCACTGTTTTCTGATTCAATAGTATTAGACATTATGTATTGATTTCTTATTATAGTCGATAAGGATTTGGCTGCCTTATATTTTCTATCTCCTCAAAACACATACCTCCTCTTCCTCAATCCTCAAACTTTGGGTTAAAACGATAGACAGTATTAACATTATGTACTGTGAAAATATTGTTCCCTGTTAAGGAGACTTCCATGATGTAAACTTTATTTTTCCTAGTTGAATCACTGTCCAATCAGGAAAACATTAATCATTAAGCATTTTAGGCAGAATTTAAGGAATGGGTTATACAAGTAATGGAAGAATTGGGAAGCCAAACAGAGGCAGTCAAGGCAACCAGAAATTAGGCACAGCAGGAAGCTGCCACCACCAGGCCTAGGGCTAGAGAGCCAAGGGCATGGACAGTTTTTCCAGAGCCCAAGATGCAGGGCCATTGGCAGAAGGTGGAACCAGGGCAGTCCTTTCTGAGAGGAGTCAGCCCTGAGGAGGTGCCACCTCCACGGGAGATGCCACAAGAGACAGACAGCCAGGGGCGGAAACACCTAGGCTTCTCCCCTCCCCCACCCCCATCTCTCTTCAGTGCCTCCTGTTGGCCAAATTCACATAGAAGCCAATTGAGGAACGCGGCTTGCAGGAGTCAGCCTGCTCTGCTCGCTTCAACTCCCATGAAACAGAATGGGCCAGAGAAGAGCAAGGAATGAAAATGAGGTCAAACAGGCCAACCCCAGACACAGTCATATTAATATTTGCCCTTTTATAAAGAAAATTAAATAAGCATTTAGCATTGATTTTTTTGTATATGCTCTATCAAATCTGTTTTATGAATGTTTGAAAATATATATATATATATATATATATATATATATATTCCATTCATTTCATTTGGTTTCCAGGAGTGCTCCATCTTTCTGCTGCATCTGGGCTGTTTGCTCAGGCCTTGCCTCGGTGCTGCCATTTGGGGCATGAGGACGGCTTCATCTCAGGGAGTCCCTTATCCTGCTCCTGGGCTGAACCCCCTGCGTTAATCCCTTATCTTCCTTTTTCTTGGTTTACTCCCTTTTTATAGGAACATGTCTTCCAGTAGCTTCCCAAGAAAGAGGCCGTGGGAAATAAATATTTTGCCTTTGCATGTCTGAAAATGTCTTTATTCTACGCTCACATTTGATTGGCATGTTAGCTAGCTTTAGAACTCTAGGTTGAAAACAAGTTTCCCTGGAATTTTGAAGGTGCTGATTCATTGCCTTCCAGCTCCCAGTGTTGCTTCTGTGGTCTGATACTATCCAGGTTTTGCTCCTATGTGACCTGTTTTGTTTTCTTTTCTCTTTGTATGTTCTTAGAATCTTCCTTATATCCTCAAATTATCTTTGCAAATCTAGACAAACAACCCCAAATATAGATTTGTTTTGCTGAAAGCATAAAGCCCCTCCCTCCACAGTCAGGAAAATATTACAACCCATTGGATTTGAAGCTTTTGATCTTAGATAAAGCCTGATGTCCCAAAGGGATCAGTTCCTAATTGTAGGACTTTCTGGCAAAATTAGCCATGGATGATCAAATAAAGCCTCTCCTTGATGCTCTGACTTGGTACATCCGGTACTTTGAATAAACAAGACTCCTGGGGTATAATTACAGAAGCATCTGTATCTTTGTTATCACTGTCCTTTTAAATGTGCTCAGTAAGGGTAAGTCTTCTGCTATAGGGTGAAAATTCAGACAAGACCATGACTTTCTTTGTCATAAGTCGTATATAAATTTACACCAAAACACAGTCTTAAGAGGGTCCAGTGCTATTTAATCAGCAAAACTTAAACTCGCTGTTAATGCTGCTAGAGGATCTGTAGTCCAAGGAGAGGAATGGGCTCCTGCTTCTCTCTCCCAGCTCTTCCTCCCTATTTGCCAGCTGTGATCTCTCACTATCGAGAAAGGAGGAGGGAGAGGAAAGGTGTGGAGGGCAGGAGGCTTCCCACTTGACTGATACTGTCTTGAAGTGGCCTTGTGCCTGCAGGCCCAGGCAGATATTTAAGATGACTCTTCTATTGTGATTGTGTGAGTTCTCTGGAGATGCCCCTGCTGGGCCAGGTGACTGCAGCTTCTTTGATAGAGCCAGGGCCTCAGCTTCAACTGGCTGCTCCCAACCCTTCCATGGTTCCTGCCCCTTTGGTCCCTCATAGTGGCTTATTGAGGGATCCCATGCCCTGGAAAGATGCCTTCCTGGGCAGGATGCCTACTAAAACAATTGCAGGCTGGCGTTCCCTCCATGGGTTTTGGGTTTGGCCACCTTCATCCTGCCATTGGAGGAGGTGTTAGTGGCCTCTCTAGCTTTCTCCACTATGAGTCAGGCACAGATGCCTGTGTTCTCCAACTTCAGGGAACCCAAATCTATTCTGTAGGTGGTTCCACTGAAGCCTCTCCCACTAAGTGTGGGGTGGGAGGTCGGTCATCCAGCTTTTCCCTCGGGGATGGGTGGACCCCAACTCAGAAATCCTCTTCATAGACCCTCTTAATCTTCAACAATGCAGTCCTTTGTCCCTCAATCTAAGTGAATCACTAATTAATTTTCAGTCACCTTCTTTGAAGTGTCATGCACTGATTTGTCTGAGAACTTGCTTGGGCATCTGGTATCCATTGCATCTTGGTGCCTTAGTGAAAATTCCCAGCTTAACTTTCTTGTTATGGGGGCATCTCCCAGAATCTGTCTTCTCCTTGCACCTGTCACATCATGCCCAAGTTGCTATGAAATAGCCATCTCAAATATCTAAGTGCCTGTGAGCAATCGCTCCTGAAAAGAGACAGTGGGGGCTGGAAATTTGATTCCTTCAGAAAAAGAGTTTCCTGAGAACAGGACATTCCAATTAGTGAGCTGATAGCTCATCCTTGTCACCGGAGCTGTCCATAGCAGAACAAGAGTGCTGGGCAAGCTTTATGAGCCGATAAAGAAAGCACCTCCAGAGTCCTAGGAAACACATTTTATTTGCTTATTTATTGCCTTTAATTTTATAGGCTATAGGAGAAATTCCTCCCTTCTGAATGTGTCCAACTAGCTCTGTTCACCTGAGAAATCACATTCCCCAGCTCTGGGTTCCCCTGAATAACCACAGGAGAACAGAACTCTATTTCTCTCTTTGTGTATGTGTCTGTGTGTGTGTGTGTGTGTGTCCCTGGTCTGAACAGTTTCAGGCCCTGATAAGTCAGCTATTGCAAGGTAAGAGTCTGGAATCCTGGGAGACATGATGATGAGGGGTCACTTCTCTATGCTGTTATTAATGTTTGGATGTCTCCCAATTTCACTGCTACTCATAAGAACCTTATCAGCTGGTACCGGAAAAGACTGAACTAATTGATTTCTGATTTCCAGGGGGACCTGGCTGGAAGATATGAAGGAAAAATATCATTCTTGAACTAATAAGTTGAGAGATCACAGCCTCCAGGGGACCAGAAGGGAAGGCTGAACAGAGAAGGGCACTTTCATGTTCGCCATGTCCATTTTTCTATCATCATGAGCCATCTCACCTTACAGGCAGGGAAGTTTTGAGCTTAGAGAATGGGATGGGTCAAGAAAACCATGGCTCCCCTAGCTCTGTTCCTGGATTCAGTGCCTGTTGTTTCATCCTGTGTAGACTGGAGTCAGGGTCTACACAGTTGTAATTCTATGGAGCCAAGATGCTGTGTGGCAGATGAATGTGGACTCCAACTGTGACAATCCAAAAGGCCTTGGGGACTTGTTTCATGCACAGCTCCCTGTAGGATCTCTGTTGGGGTGGGGGATTCTAGGGGCATCTCTGCAGTTTTCTTCTGAAAACAAAATGAATACATGTTGGGCAGGTGCAACAACTGTGCATGCAGTCGCCTCCCAGGGCTGGTTAGCAGTATTGTTGGGTACCGTAAGCACTTAGCATTGTTAAGTGAGCGTAAGTAACAAGATGCAACAGCCTCTGGTCAAGTTTTGAAGATTTTGTTTTAAAGTATGCTTTTAGATTTTAACATTCATTATGATTAAAAGGAACAAAACTCAATTTGGGGTCTCAAGAGCCACAATTCTAGACTTCTAGGATGTCAGGAGCCATGCTCTTAAGCTTCTCACCCTGCTGTTTTAATGAGATTAATGATTATTTTCCACTGACCACCTACCTGTGATTTTCATAAAAAAGTGAAATAAATGACTCACATGGAGATTTGGAAGGATGTCACTGTGGAAAGTAGATGTTAACAGCCTCTAGAAATATGATGATTATCAGCTATTTGAGATGCAGTCACTGTAATATGATAACAAGATGTGTTATGCAAGTAGAAAGCATGGAGAGAAATGGCACAAAGTAGAGTTATAAGAAAAAAGAAAGAAGAGATCTTGTTTGTTTATTCACTTTATTGTGATAAAATTGAAATGAGAGAAAGTTGAAATCTACATACTGAAATTTACATGGTATTCAGTAGCCCCTCTCTGTTCATTTGTGGAATGAGCATGATATTTTCCCCTAATAGGTGCCCACCCTGTGCTAGGCAGGAGGCCTGGGTGTGCCAGGAGGCTGTCAGACTCAGGGACATTTTGCTCATCTAGGTGCCCATTTTTATATTGACATTCCCACTCTGGGGAAAGGCAGGTCAGGGCATTTTAGACAGCTGTGCAGTAAACGCTGTCTCTCATGTCCTCTAGGATGTTTTCTAGAACATACTAAATATATACATACATGTTATCTCATCTATGGTGAATTTGAGGCATCCCTGCTTGCACTGCAGCGACTTTTCCCATGGTTAGGAGCCTCTGCAGTCCTAAATCATTGTTGATACAGTGAGGAATAAATCCTTGGCCTTCAGATTTCTTGATCTCCAATGATTGTTGAATGAATGAATCCACCTTTACTTAACTTTAAAGCCCAGTGTTTCTGCTTCCAAAATATACTTTAAATACTTCTCTCCATATCCAATACTACTAGCGTCATCCAAGCCACTTCTTTCCTGGACTACTCAATAGCTACGACTGGCCTCCTTCCATTCATTCTTTTGAACTTTCAATTATGTTAATCAGATTCTGTTCCTCCTTTGCTGAAAACCCTTCCAAGTTTTCCCATTGCTATTAGAACAAGAGTCACACTCCTCACAAAGGCTCACAGGTCCTGTACGATCTTTCCCCAGCCTTATACCTTACCTATCTTTACCACTCTCAGCCAATCACACTGGTGCCATTTTGGTTCTTTGAGCCCCCTGAGTTCTTTCTGGCCACAAGTCTTTTACACTTGCTGTCTCCTTAGTTCTATGGCTGGCTCATTTTCATCTTTGGATACCACTTCAAATGTGTCCTTCCTATGACCTGTGTTGACCACTCTATCTAAAGCAGCACCTCTCCTCCAAGTTTCTCTTACTATTTCACAATCTGTAATGACCTGGGTTCTTGGTTTATTTTACTTAATATCTTGGTTTGTTTTATTAACGTCTGTTTTGTTGTTTTTTGTTTTGTTTTGAGACGGAGTCTTACTCTGTCACCCAGGCTGGAGTGCAGTGTCGTGATCTCGGCTCACTACAACCTCTGCCTCCCAGGTTCAAGCCATTCTCCTGCCCCAGCCTCCCAAGTAGCTGGGATTACAGGCATGCACCAATATACCCAGCTAATTTTTGTATTTTTAGTAGAGACGAGGTATCACCATGTTGGCCAGGCTGGTCTTGAACTCCTGACCTCAAGTAATCTGCCCACTTAGGCCTCCCAAAGTGCTGGGATTACAGACATGAGCCACTGCACCTGGCTTTGGTCTATTTTATTAAAGTCTCAATGTCTGCCAGGTGCCTGACAGGTAATAGGTGTTCAGTTAGCTTAACAAACTTACTGACTTGGAAGTGAACTTGCTTCTCTCTCCCGCTACGTGCATACACACTTTGGCTTTGCAAAAAAGATAGCCCTGCTGCTGCCCTCAAGCCTTCCTTCTGAGAAGGCACTCAGGATGCTGAAAATGAAGCTCACATATTTCACTCTGCACCGTCTGCACACTCTGCCATCTTTAGGCCCGAAATGAGCCTTCTAGAATCCTCAGGCTTTCTAAATGCTAAATATACAGCATTAATCGGATCTTGCATCTGTATTGAATAACTAAGACACCTTTATGTTGAAATGCAGATTCTCCATTGAAAGGCAAATCTTTCATTTCGAATGTTTGAATGAGACTAGGTTTGTATTTATAAAATAAGTTGTATAGAAGAGCATATTCTGGGCCTGGAGTGCTTTCATTTGATTGCTCAATAAATACGTTTTCACTCATCCAAAGCTCTTGCCTTGAAGTATTTTGCACTGAAGAAGTCAAATAAGTGACAGTAGCCCTATTGAATTCTATTTAATTTTACTTAATAATGTGCTGTTTAGTTCCAGGGTATTTCTGGGCCTGTATGTACCAGGGATGGGTTGAGAGTGCCTTGTTTAGAGGGAGGTGGGTTTGGGGCTGTAGTAAGAGCAGTAAGCGGGATAGGGAAGAGTGAGGTGGGTGCTGTGGATGGCACCCCTGCCTCCTGCTTGCTGTAGAATCTTTTTTATTTATTTTTTTGAGACAGGGTCTCACTCTTTCGTCCAGGCTGGAGTGCCGTGGCATGATCATGGCTCACTGCAACCTCAACCTTCTCAGCTCAGGTGATCTTCTCACCTCAGCCTCCTGAGTAGCTGGGACTACAGGTGGGAGCCACTGCACCCAGCCCATATATAGTCTTTCTAAGACATTTCTTTGAGTTTCTATTTCCTTGTATACAAAATGAGGATGGTAATACCTATCCCATGGTTTATTCTGAAAATGAAATAATATAATGAAGATAGAAATACTTAACATACTGTCTGGCACTTATTTGTGTTTTTATAAACATAGCATAGCTGATTTCAAGGTAGGTAAACATTGTAATCATTAGTTTTATTACTCTAACTAGACTCAATGTATAAGAGTCTGTATCTTTGTTTCACTCTGTACATTCAGAAGGGGCTCCATAAGCACTTAACTTGTCATTTGTTACTGATTTCTCATTACAGAATGAATAATTATCATCAATTGCACAACCCAGAAAGAACTACCAACATTTTAGTGTATTCTCTGCCTCCCCCTCTCTCTGAATATACCCATCTTGAATTGACTTTGATTTACTGGGGGCAGAAAAGGGAAGCTCTGAGAAATACATGAAGTCAGTGAGAGAGTGAGGAAATGACTGTCCTTGCAGTACCCCTGTCCCCGTGTGACCCCTCTTACCCTTCCAGCCCCAGACCTGTCCTGAGCCAGGGAACCTGATAGCCAGGCACTGGCACCGGGCCCTGCAAATCCCTCTTTCTGCTCCAGCCAGGCAGTGCAGAACAGTGGGAGACATGGCCCCCATCCAAGTAGTAGAGCCCCTGTCCTGTCATGAGAATTGGTTGCTATCAGCTGTGCCTAGTGTGAGATAGATCATTTGATCTTTCCTGGCTGCACACTCTGCACACTCCAAAGAAACCTACTTATCTTGCAAGCAATCCCTAAATAAAACCCAAATTGTTTCCTGCAAGTGGCTTTCTGCTGAGTCTGGTCTTGCTGTCCTCCTTGACTCAGCCATGTCCCCATCACTCTCTGACCAGCTCTTCGCCAGGCCCTTCATGGCCCCCAGACAACTGTGCTGCTGATGGGGAGGGCCAGGCTGCAAAGCTGTTTTATTTGTCAAACAGACATCCAGTCAGGTCCTGGGCAGGGCAGGAGCCAAGGGGATTGACTTATGGCCCCACTGGTCAGGAGATGATATCAGAAAAGTACTACAGAATTTCTATCCTGCCTACCTTATTTTCTTGCCGAGTACCCCCAGGCAGGTAACAACATTTATCTGAGCCTCAGTTTCCTTGCTTAGTATGCTTCTACAAGGGTTCTTATTTTTACTTTGTGTGCCAAGCCCTGTGCTATGGACTTTATATACATCACCTCTATTAGGCTAAAAATTTCATGGTGGAGCTGGTGCGTGCCAAAAAGCAGAAGGAAAGGGGGAAGCATTGAAAGAGACCTGGGGAATCACAGCAAGAAGAATCTTGCCTGCGATTTGCATTGCCACCAGCACCATGATTAGCCGCCAGTCCCCACCTACCTGTCATGATGCCACGGAGATGGAAGTCCCAGAAAAATACCATGCCAGGGCTGGACCAGTCCTACATGACTCACTGCTTTATAGGTAGCAAATTGAGGCCTAAAGCGGGGCATGACTTATTGGTGGGTTTATTTGTTCTTTCATTTATTTACCAAACATCTCTTGTGCATCTATTAGGTGCTGAGCCCCACGCCATGTTCTGAATGCAAAGTCCTGCCCTTGGGGAACTGCTGCAACTATGAGAGAGGTAGAAAGCCAACCATAAGGACGGATGGAGAGGAGGAAGCCAGTGTAGACCTCTTAAAAAAGGAGTGGAATGGAAGCAAGTGGGGGAAATGAGAGGCTAGGATGAGAGTGACACAGAAAAGGTTTTCTTAGATGAGGGAGACTGAAGCACATGGATGATGGAAGAAAATGGTCACAAGGAAAGGCAGGGAAGGAAGATACAGGAGAAAGAGGGATATTGATGTGCCCGGGCCCCTGAGTATGAATGGGGAGAAATCAAGAAGCCATTTGGCAGGACATTTGACTCTCAGGCAAAGGTTTTTAGGAGGGGGACCTGGAGGGGGAAAACATCCCACTGAGCACAGTAGTGTCCTGGGGCCACAGATGGTCAGAGGCTAAGGATGCAGCATGGACACACCATGGCACCTGCACTTCCTGGCAGTCCTTCCTGGTCTGTGGTCTGGGGAGACGCTGCCCAGCACAGGGCTCACAGGGGCAGGAAGAAGCTCTCTGGAAGGAAGGGGTCTGAGAATTTGCCAAGAGACCCAGCTAGTGGAGCCTGAAAGGGGTCTTTCAGTCAATCCCCTGACTCTGCCAATATCTCAGCTAGCTTAGTAGTAGACAGGAATCATATACAGATCAAAAGATCAAAATTAGCTAGTGATTAGTCATCCTATCACTATCCCCAAGCCTCTAGCATAGGAATAATGGGGTCTACAGCATGTTCACTTGCCTAGCCGACTGCATGGAGGATAGCGCCTTCCTCACACACTGATGACAGAGAGAAAGTGAGATAAATGGAGAAGGATAGGGGGCTTCTTCTTGTCTTCTAAGATGGAAATTCCCATCCATAGATCAAGATATGAATGTAGGGCATGACCGTACAATTTCCTCCATGCCCGCAACAGGACTATGTACAGACAGAATGTGGATATCCCTTGGTGCCTGGGTCTTAACCTTAGGGCCTGAGGACTGAAGACCTGGCCTTGAAACTGGTGGTCCAGGGTCTCTGCCCTTAGTGACACAATGAAAGTACCAGCTGTGGTCAAGCATGGATGAGGGCTGACTGTGAGACTTCTCAAGGCAGGGAAACATCTTGGTCACAGCTTCAAAACCATCCCCATCCAAGTGTCCCTGTCAAGTGGCAAAAGTAACCTGAGAGGCAGAAGCAGATTGGAGGGACAGTCTTTCGCTAAAGGTTCCTATGGGAAGCAGTTACAAAGGCAAGCAAACAGGACTTCAATTCATTCAAAGAACAAAATCCACTTGGAGACCTGTGATGTTTTGGAAAGACTGTGACTAGGGGCCCTGTTCTGGGGGCCTGATGGAATGACTATGTCCTTAAATATGCACTTCTCCAATGGAGCCTAGTGGAAGACAGGCTGAGGGGGTCCTTGGAAAAGGCCTCATGTCTAACTGCCACCTGAGCCGCTAAATACCTTTGGAAAAGTCTGCAAGAGGAAGCTGAAAACACCTAAGGGAGCCTATGCTCGTTCCCCAACAACCAATTCACAGTCCACCTTTTAGCAAATCTGCTTAATACCATCCATGTAGCCAGCCCTGAGACCCTAAGCTGACAAGGGCATGGATGATCCTTGCTTTCAGAGAGCTCACAGCCTATGTGAGGAGCCTTAAATGGCCCTCATGGGTCAAACTGAAAACAACTCAGAGGTTGATCACCAAGATGCAGATCCAGTGAGGTTTAGAGAAGAAGTGAATTGGGGTCAGGGGACCAGGGATTGCTTTCTAGAGGACAGGGGCTTCTGTTGAGCCCTGCAGCAGCCTGTCTCTGCCATGGAGATCTGTACTGGACCCTGTAAAAGACATAGCCATAACAACAAACTTGACGAGGACTGCTTATTGCTGTGAAGCTTGGAAGCACTTATAATGAGGGGCAGGCTTTCAGCGCTGTCTCCATGCCTTTCATCTGCTCCCTCTGTGAAATCCCTGGAAACAGTCTGGTACCATGGTTTGGGGCCTTCGTTAGTTCTGCACTGTCTGAGACATTCACAGAAGCAAGGAAGCAGACGGGCTTCTTTATGTTTATAGCAACTCAGACTGCTTTTCTTGGCTACCGGGATCCAAAAAATAATATCCTCAGAGCTGGCTGATTCACAGTGACGTGGTTAAAGAGTGCTGTGTCCTGGTGGCCTCATCTCAAGAGGCAGTGGTTGTGCCCGACACACTGTCCCTACCAAACCCTGGCAACCACTGTATGGCCATCTGTCTATAGGACTGTCCATCTGTCCAGCCAGCCAGCCAGCCCCATGTGCAATGATGGTCCACCAGCAATACTCATTCACCCATCCATCTCACGCTGGAGAACAAAGGTCGCTGAAGGCAGGGAGCCTGTTGGACTCCTGTATCCTCCTTTCGGTGGTTTATAACATTTTCTCCATCACCAGCCCCTGTAGAATCTGCCACACCCCATCAGTGACAGCTGCTCACAAAGCTGGTCATCCTTGAAGTGGAGTGGTAGACCAGCATTAGTGAGCATCCTGTTTGAAAAAGCCCCCAGACCCGAGAATCTTAACTACAAGTGACTCAGGAAAGTGGGGCTCAATGAAGAGTCCCCGAGATCCTCAGTCCTGCAACCTGGCCTGGCTTTGACTCCCAGCAACCTCCCTGCAGCCCCAGCCTCACCTGCCCTTGCAGCAAGGGCTGGTTGGAAGCTTTTTTTTTAATCTGTTTCTCCAAGTGTATGCTTGGGAGCACTGCTTCAGAAACACATGAGAAGTTTGTGGTATGGAGAAAAGACTCAGAATCTTAAAACAAGACTTGGCTGTTTCTTAGAGCTGCATGGCAGGCAGGAAGGAGGGGAGCACTCACCAGTGGGGGCCTGGGGACCACCACAGCCTGTGTCCTTGACAGACTTCTCTTTCTACACCTGAGTATATTCAGGAGCCCTCAACAACTTGCCTTGGGGAGATGGGTCTTTCCATGCTCAGGCAGGGAAGATGAAACATTATGATGTTCAGATGAGGAAAATAGACCTTGCAGTCTTAAGTTTTAAACTTCCAAAGGCTGTGGGACAGAGGAGAATGATAACATATTACTACATCTGAAAGAAGGCATGGTATTTTACCAGTACAAAATTTATGATATATAAAGGGATTACAGTATTTTTCTCAGAGGATAAGACAGGAAGACTTGCTTTGTTATTTGAGATTTGAGATGTTTCTAGTTGACCTGAAGTTCTGCTGATTAGGGAGGGGCTAATTTGTTATGACTTCTTAGTAATTATCCTGACCCAGACCTTCTTCCCTAGAATCTCTTGGGATGGAACATCTTGGGGTGATCTGTAGTCTTAACAAACTTGCCAGGTGGATTCTTGTATACACACTGAAGTTTGGAAACCACTATCTTTAATCTAGTGGTTCCAAATCTTGGCTGCATATTGGAATCACCTGGAGAGTTTAGAAAACAATGAAAGGAAATACTACAAAAGAGATACCCCGAACCCCACCTCCAGAGATTTTGACTCAACCAGGGTTGGGCCTGGGCATTCTTAATTTGATGTGATTATCTCATTCCCAGTTGACTTAATGTGTAGCCAGGGTTGAGAACTCGGGTTAAACTGTGTTCTCAGCCGTGGTGCCTGTCTGTGCCCTGAATGTGCACAATGCATGAGTGTGTGGGCGTGTCTCCTGGGCTGATTCCAACCCTTGGGGACATTTATGGCTGGGACCTGGGCTTGCTCTGGCAAACAGCGTGGTTCCCTTTAAATGCCTCCATCTGGCCATCAGACTGGCATAGCACCTCTGCTGTGTTCAGAAGATGTTGATGGAAGCTGGGAGAAAAGCCTCTGCCATATCACCTCTTTCACCTGGCTCTGGGTAAGAAAGGGCTCTGTGAAGGGGCAGGGGTGGCAGCTGCAGCAGAACCAGTGGCACTGGGAAGATTTCTGGCCATGGAGCCATGGGTGACCTAGGTTGGGGCAGCAGCACGTGATGTAGTAGTTGCTATAGAGCTATGAGCCCTGATCCTCAGTGTGGCTTCTGCATGTCAGTGTGGAGAGACAGCAGAGCCCTCCTGCCTGCCATGGGCACACACAGCATATGCAGCCAGTAGGCACACACGGTGATGTCTAATCTTCTCCCCATTAAGGGCCTCCTGCCTCCCGGGCCCCAGGTTCGGAAGACGTTCTCCTCCGCACATACTGCCTGTGTGCAGAGATGATCAGTTCATTTTCCATCTTTTATTAATCAAAGACACATGTAGCTGTTAATCAGGGCTTCTAACTCCCAGTAGGTAAGAAGATTTTCTACTCTGAGCCTTCTAGAAATTGCACATAAGCCAAATAATCGGGTCCTTTCATTGATCTGCGTGTGTCCAGGCCTGCGTGTGCCAGGCCTTTTGGAAGCAGTTTGAAGAGCTCAAGAACACCCTGCCCAGGTCTCCCTTCTGTCTTGCTTCCCCCTCATTCCTGCCCCAACTTTACCTCTCTGTGTCATCTTTAGCAAGTCCCCCAACCTCTCTGATAGAACAAATGCCTTGGCCTCATCCTTTTCCCTGAGAAAGGAGACAGATGAACTCATTAGCTTTCATGGTTCAAAGTACCCTCTTTAGCCACAGACCCTTTCTTTAAAGGGTTTCTTATGCAAAATCCTAATAGGTAAACAGACTGAATTAGAGCTATTCTGGCAAAGGGGAAAAGAGGGGTCTCAGACTCCCCTCACCCCCCGTCAGGGTCCACTTTCCCCAAGGGGGCTCCACAGACTCTTTTGGAAACCTCAGTCGTAAATAAGTTATTTTCAATGGGGGATCATCCCTCCTTTCCTCGGTGTCCATATCAAAATCTTGGGAAAGTCAAGTGGCACATGTACTTTGAAAAATCATATTTCAAAATGGCCATTGTTTTTATTTGTTTTCAATTGTGATACCTAATTTATTTTCAAATTTCAAGTAACATGAAAGGAGGGTAGAGATTTCAACATTCATGTAAAGGTGGCATTGGTTTATAAAGGTTGCAGTCCGTTGATCTACATCAGTGTTTTGCAAAATGCAGTCACAACCCACCCAGCAGGCCATGAAATCAATTTACTAGGTCATGAACAGCATTCCTTCTTAATAGAATATTACAGAATAAAATAGAATGTGTCAGAGTTAATCACACATAGTCATGCTAAAGATTGTTTTGTAACCTCGTTTCCCTTATATGTGTTTGCGTATAATGGCTGAAATGCAAAAAATACAGTTTTGTAGGTTATGATTGAGAAGGGCTGAGAAGCACTGGTCTGGATGGATGCCTCCTGTGGTTCCTTTGGGCCCTGACGTTGGCTCACATCCACATCTGGGAGACCTTCCTACCCTCTATGCTGAGCAGAGCACTGGTGAGCCATGCAATGAGGCCAGGGAAGAAGGCAGAACTGCTCAGCAGTACGACAGTGCGAGCCCCTCTCCTAGAGATAGCTGAGTACCCTACATAAATATTGTCCAGTAATTCCACATCCTCCTGGGGCCTGGCAGAGGAGAAGAGGTTAATATGGAGCCAGCTGACCTTGCCCAGGTCCATGGTCCAGGAGCTAACCATGGTATGTCTTATACAGGTGGGTGAAGCGAGTGTATGAAGTGATCTAGGCACTCCATTTCTCTACCCCGATCAGTCCCAACAGCAGAGAAACTTGTCATCTCCAGGCCTCTCTGGTTCCCGGAGGCCATTCTCAAGACCCTTCCTAAGCTGTGCTTCCTGACCTCATGGCCAGGTGGCTTTGGTTTCTGTGGCTACTGAGCTGCCATGGATACGGATCATGAGCCCCAGGATCAGAGGGCAGCGTGACACCATCCGTGCAGCCTGGAGGAGCAGCTCTCAAGCTTTGAGTAATCCTTGGTGTTTTCCTGTACAGTGACAGCTCCATAAGGTGGGAATCTCCGCTTCCTAGCCCTGGGCTACACAGTGTGATGGATGACCCTGGCCACCCAACTCCCCAGTCTCAGGGGAAATCAATCTAAATACAGACCCTCCCACTGTGGCATTCAGCTCCCGGTGCCAATGTGGCCTCCTTGACATCCCTTCCTCCCCTGACCTCAGCAGGAATGGGGCTGAGGATCCAGGAACAGACCTTCCTCAGGCATCCCAAGGCACCTCGCCCAGGGTACCAGTGGGATCTGTATTCTCTTTGTCCTCGTAGAGAGGATAGAGAAGTTGCCTTGTGTTCTAAGTTACTCTGTGTACTTGACGCTGGTGGGGAAGACAAGAAATAATAAGCAGCCACCCCAACAACTCCCCACTGCTCCTAATTCCATCCTCACCTCCCAGCCCAGCACCTGACCAGTAACAATAATAGTAACAACAGCCAGTGTTTATGTTGCCCATAGAACGTGAAAGACTCTGTTATTAACTTATTCAGTCCTCACAATAACCCCACAAGGAAGTAGGTAATATGATTATCCCCAATTTTCCACATTAGTAAATGGAGGCACAGAGAAGTTAAGTGACTTGCACAAGGTCACACAGCTAGTGAGTAGTGAAGCCAAGCTCCAAACTCAGGCAGTGTGACTCAGAGGGTTGGCACTTCCCGCTAGGCTATGCTGCTCTCTGCACAGCTGTATCTTGATGCATATTAATCGAATAAATGAATTTCATTTTATTTATAATGCCAAATTCATGGACTTTAATTTTCACTTCTCTGTGGGTACTCAGAAAAAAGTAGGGCAAGCCAATGTGTCTTCCTCAGTGTGCCAGGGCCCACGAGGGAGCTTCTTTCTGAGCCACCCACCAGGAGGAAATAGCATTAGATCTGGGCCCATGCCTTCTTCCTGAAGAGGAGATGTTCATGGGACCAAGACAGGTTGTGCATCAGGATGCCCTCTCTGGGTGCCCACCAACTTTAAGGCATGGTATGGAGGAGGAACTTCAGGGCTGCAGGGCCTCCGAGCAGAGTCCTCCTTAGATCTGAGCCTAGGAGACCTCGAGTCTCCTGGGAAGGCTGGCTTGGCCTCTCAAGATCTTTCTGGGCATAGGCTTTTTTGTCCACTATAAAAATCCATTTGTGGAGCAAAAACTCATGATTATGGAAGAAAGTTTAGACTTTGTGGAAAATCCTGGGACCCACTGAAGAAGCCTTGCCTGACCTTGTACAAGAGCTATCAGTGTGGATGCTTTTCAAAGCCCATGGCTGACAGAGATAGATAAGCTTGGGACCCCATTCACTACACCTTGGACGTGCAGTTTCTTTATCCAAAACCTTTGCTTATTTTGTCTGGCTGCAGGCCAGGACTGCCTCCTTCCTCTGCCTCAGGTGCTCACAGAGCAAGACTGGGTTGGTAAATTAAGAATTTGCCAGATGGAAAGGACTAATTTTTCCCCCTTTCAAAATCATGAGCATGACGGTTTTTGCACACATTCTGCCGGACACATACTGCATTCATAATACAGAGCGTCGAGACATCATAAAGGTTTCACATCTTTCATGTGATAAATATTTTTACTGTCATGCTCAAGAAATGGATTTTGTTTGAAAATGGCCTATTTCCTTTGATGGCTTCTTTGACGTGGATTCAAAGCCTTTCCCAATCCTGCCAGGGCCTGGGGTTGGGAGGGCCTGTTTGCTCATTTTTTTCGAAGGACAAATCCACTTCTCCCTGATGAAATACAGCTGTGACTGCTGGGGTTGAGAGATTTACGACTTAGGACAGTAATGAAAAGACCTCCAGTGAGCCGAGAGCTGCTGGGAGTGATGGCACGCTCAGCCCTGGGGCCACCACAGCTGGGGCTCCCAGGGGCATGTGAGTAGACCTCAACCTCGCAGGGGCCCTGGCTCGTATTTATCCTTGTGCTCTGTACACTACATTTAAAGAATCAGATGTGGGCTAGTTAACTGAATAATATTTCTTCTCACAAGTTCGTTTTTACAAGTGTTCTTTTCTCATCTTTGAAATGACACTTTTTTAATGCTTTTGCTATAAGCAGTGAGCAACCGCTTGGGACTAGAAGAATCTGTTTTCAGGATGAGCTTTTGTAGGCTGCTGCGAGCTTCTGGAACTCTCTCTGTGTGTGTGTGTGTGTGTGTGTGTGTATGTGTCTGTCTGTCTGTCTGTCTGTGTATGTCCATGTGTGAGGATACAGCCAGTGATAACTGAGGGAAACAGGAACCCTGTTCTCTTGTGGGAGACTGGACTAATAGTTCCAGGGTCTTGTGATTGATATCCTCTCTCTCCACACTGCAGAGCACTGCTTACCATCCCACCTGCCTGTCCTGCAGGGGCAGGTGCACGCTGTACATCTAGACCCAGGTACCAACACAGGTAAGGGGTCTCTGAGAGAGGAGGTTTGCTGGTTTGCCCAGGGCTCAGGCTCTGGGGTTTGGCTGATACCCCAAATACTTGTTCTTTGAGCAGGTTGCCTTTCCCCATAGCCATTTTGCAGGACCCCTCCTAGGTGGTGGAGGGAGCACTGAGCAGGAATGAGGGCATTAATACCCTTTTTCACTTCCCAGTCCTAGAATCAGCTGCAGCCTGGCTGTGTGACTTCAGGTGGTTCCATTGAACACTCTGCTTCTGAGTGAAAGCCACCAGGCCCTGTGTAAGCCACAATCAGTGATCTGAACACCTTAGAATTGTGACATTTTAGGGCATGAAGGGATCTTAGGGATCACCTTGTGTTTACTGATGAGAAAAGGACAGCCTAAAGAAAAGGAAGGGCCGGGTGCGGTGGCTTATGCCTGAAATCCCAGGACTTTGGGAGGCTGAGGCGGGTGGATCACTTGAGGTTAAGAGTTTGAGACCAGCCTGGCCAACATGGTGAAACCCCACCACTACTAAAAAAATAAAAAATAAATAAATAAAAAGTTAGCCAGGTGTGGTGGCAGGAGCCTGTAACCCCAGCTACAAGGGAGGCTGAGGTGGGAGGATCGCTTGGACCCAGGAAGTGGAGGTTGCAGTGAGCCAAGATCATGCCACTGCACTCCAGCCTAGGCAACAGAGCAAGACTCCATTGCAAAGAAAAAAAAAAAAAGAAAAGACTTTGCCACAGCCACACACTGAATGTACTGAGAGCCAAGACTAGGAAGCCCCTCCTCTACAGCTGAGATTTTCAGAGTGGGGACCGTGGACCGGCAGCCTTAGCATCCTCTCATAACTTGCTAGAAATTCACAATCTCAGGCCTCCCCTCAGATTGCTGAATGAGAAACTCTGGGGTGGGACCCCACGATCTGTAATCTGACTGCCCTCTGGGTGAAGTCTGATGCTTGCTGCTGTTCCTACAGCACCCCGCTTCCTTTTAAGACCAGAAGAAAGAAACTGGAAACAGGCAGGCTTCCTAGGAGAGGCTGTTTGAGACAGGGGAGCACGTGATAGAGTAATATTACAGAGGAAAGGTACATATGATTTTTGCAGCTTCATTCAGGCTGCAGGTTTCCCAAAGCAAGGACTCTTGTAGCAGAGCCTTGAAAGGAGTCATGGCTGCAGTAGGCGTCTGGCGTTGTTCTGGGCTGCAGGCTGTCCTACTGGCAAGGGCCACACTGCTTTCTCCCTGTCCAGCCCAGCTGTTCCTATCTGTGTGTCTGTGTCAGGGAAGTATGCCTCTTTAACATTAGCAGGGTTGGTCCGGCTTGTTCATTCCAATAGATTGATGTGTGGAAACACTGGGAACACTGTTTTATGTGTGAACAGTGCAGTGTATATTTAGAAGTCCGGGTGTCAGCTCCAGGCTGTCAGCTTGGTGGCGGGTGGAGTGGGGCGGGGGGGATAACGGTATGTGCTTCAGAGTTTATTATATTTCTCCTAGGCAGAATTCTAGCTTTAAAGGGTTGCTTTAAAGTAGCAAGTAATGGCACATATAAATTCTGGTTCCTAAGATACAGACATTTGTCACTTTCTAAAATCAGTTTTTTTACATGTACTTTATATAGTTGGCATGGAGTGTAAAAACTTGACCCTTTAATAGCAGCTTTCATTCTGCATAATTTCTAATCAAGGCTATTTCCACTTCTGTGAGTGTGTGTGCACACGCTGAGCCCTGCTGCTCCTACCTGTACCAGCCATCCCAGCCGCACACTCAGACACACCCAGGCCCAGAAGTCCCCCTTGCAGGGGAGGAAAGACCCAGCAGTGCCAGCCCGTCAGGAGTGGAGTGGGATTTTTCTGACTGAGAGAGATCATCCTGTAGTATCTGGCCTAAGCTTGCAGAGTCAGATGTCTTCCTGTCCTCTGCCTGCCATGTCAGCCCAGACTGAACTGACTCTGGTCTTTTGCTGGGACCCACCACCCTTCCTGAGTCCTAGCCCACCTAGCTGGAGTTGCCTTGCCTAACTCTTGCCAGTACCTCCCAGGGTGCAGGGCCAAATTCCTGTATCCCTGGCTGTCTTAATCTGTTTTGCATTGCTATAAAAGAATACTTGAGACTGGGTAGTTTATAAAGAAAAACAATTTTAACATTTTTTCTCAGAGGGTTCTGAATCTCCCTCCCCAAATAAAAGCAACGACAAGCTAACAACAGAACTGCAGCTTTGGGGAGTTTTGAAAGCCATACTTAGAGTTGCCAAATACCAACACCTAAGTCCAAAGAACAGTAGCAGGAAGCCAGTTGGACACTGTAAAGATTCCGTCTGTGGGTCAAGAAGAAACAGGGAGGCAGGAGGGCGACTGCTTCAGTCCCTGCCTTGCACCAGCTAGGGCTCTCCTTTCTTCCTTGTTAGTGAGTGTACGAGGGAGGAAAGGCCAAAAGCACTTCAAGGTCAGGGAGGAGTGGGCAGAGCTAAGGCCCCTTCACAGCTCATGGCCATGTGCAGCCCTCAGGTGCGCTGCACCTTTGGAGAACCTGGATGACAGCCCTGCCCGGATTGTACGGGGTGTGTTCACACTCAGTGAGTGTTGGGGTGGACAGAGCCATTTTGCTCAGACTAGTGTTGGACATGGTAGGTTCTTTACAAATATCAGCTATTGGTATTTCGCCTCACTATAACCCTGTGAGTGAAGTATTAGAATCTCTTTTTAATAGATGGGAAAAGCCACACAATGATTGGACTCTTGCTGTGGTAGCAGAATAATGGCCCCTCAAAGATGTACACATCCTAATCCCTGGAACCTGTGACTGTGTTACCTTACATGGCAAAAGGGAACTAAGGTTGCATAGGGAATTAAGGTTGTGAATTCAGCTGACTTTTAAAGAGGGAAAGTAGCCTGTATTGCCCACGTGTGCCTAATGCAACCACAGGGGTCCTTGAATGTGGCAGAGGGGGCTGAAGAGAAGATCAGAGTGCTGCGATGTGGGATGGACTTGACCCACTGTGGTGGGCTTTGAAGACGGAGGAAGAGGCCATAAGCCAAGGAATGCAGGCAGCCTCTGGAAACTGGGAAGAGCATGGAAATAGAATCTCTCCTCCAGAGCTTCCAGAAAGGAGAATGGCCCTACCAACACCTTGATTTTAGCCCGATGAGATGCCTGTCAGACTTCTTACTTTCAGAACTGTAAGATAGCACGTTTGCATTGTCAAGCTACTAAGTTTGTGGTTGTTTGCTAGAGCGCCATAGGAAACTATTAATACACTTTACCACCTATCTGATGGTTTGCTAAGCACTTTCCAGGTGTCCATCATCTCACTTAATCTTTGCAACAAGCTTAGACATAGACATTATTATCCACATTCAACAGCAAGCTGAGCTTCAGAGAGGTTTAAGAGCTTGATGAGGATCACACAGCCAATCCAGGGCAGAGGTGCCTCCAGAGCTCCTCAGTCTGGTGGGCTCAGCCCCTAATGGAGTCTGCACTTGGCCTTGCAGTGGGGCATCTCTTGGATGGCGGACCCCACCCTACTTTGGGTTGAGGCACCCTGGAGAAGCCTCTCTTCTTCCCTGCAACACTGTTCAGGTGTCAGAGGAAGCCATCCTGGATTTGCCTTTGCCATGCTGAATAAAGTCCTTGCGCAGAGGATTTTAGTAGTGTTGGACCTGAGACTGTCAGGGCTCCTTCCTCCTGATTAGTTCCAAGCTCTTTGCTGTCAGATTCCACTTCATTCTTTTGGCAGCTCTGAGGATTCCAGGAAGAGAAAGCCTAATTGTGGAGGTCGTTGGCAAAGGACCTTCGGCTCATGTTTGAATGCAACTCTAGAAACAGAGAAGAAGGGAAGCCCTCCATCAACAGAATACTGCATTTACTTACCATTATTAGGGCACTTGACATATTCAAGGATGTTTTCAAAAATCTGAAAATTGTCCTTTGGGAGCCTAATCACAAGCAGAGGCATAACATCTTGCTTTGCTGGGTATAAGAAGAGTACCGGTATGATGTGCCGAAGTCCCCTTTCTCTCTCAAGTAAAGCGCAAACACTGGCTCCATCTTACAGAAGAGAAGCAGGGCCCAGGGAGCTGGGGATTTGCCCAGTGTTGGAGATGAGGTTAGGCCGAGGCTTCCTGTCTCCCAGACCAGCCAGCTTTCCACAGGTCTTAGTGCCTGGCTTTGGCTGGGACCAGGCACAAAGGCTGAGATTTGGATCTCAAGGCTGGGTGTTTGGAAGACAGGAGCGGGCAGGCCCGCAGGCTGTGAAGGCGACGCAGCAGATGGCAAGCTGAAGGCAGCCGAGGCTGAACACTGCTGTTCCGGCTGTTTATGATGTGACCCCTCTCCATGGTGGTGTGAGTCCTGCCCTCATTAGCAGTGCTTGGGTGAACTGGGCTTTGATGCTCTGCAAACATGGTCTGGGCTTCTCAGGCAAGGCCCAAGCATCAAGCTCTTTAATGGGAATAATGGCGACTTCTCATCATTGGAAGTCAGCAGGCAGGAGTTTACTGAAAGCCGACAAGAGAAATGTACATTTCTGAACATTCAATTAGCCCTCTTCTTTTTAACCCCAAATAAAGCATGCAACAATGCACTGCAGGAGTGGAAGAAAAGTTTTTTAAAAAATCATTGAATTGTACATTTAAAATGGGTGAATTTTATGGTGTATAAATTATACCTCAATAAAGCTGTTTTTAAAATGGGGAGTGGAAGAAAAGGAAAACATTCTTTATGAATTCTTATCTGGGATATTCAGCAATGCTTGCTGCATTATTTGATGCTTAGCTTTCATCTTTCCCAAAGCTGACTTCACAGCGACCTCTGACAGTCAGTTTCCATCTTGCAAGTGAAGAAAGTGAAGGCTTGAAGGGACTCTGGGTCTTTCCCAAAGACAGCGAATAGCAGACCCAGAAGCGGGGAGAGAAAGGGTCCCCAGTGCACTCTGAGAGGAGGACCAGGAGACAGGACCATCTGGGTCTGCACCCCAAAGTGCACTTCAGACACAGGGTCTCGGGGCCCATGGCAGACACATACCTGGCACCCCAACCTGCCTGTCCTAGTTTCTCCTGCCTCCTCTCACTGGGTTCTGGATCTTATCACCAAACAACCAGAGCTTTGCTATGAGCATGGCCTGAGGGCAAAAACAGGAATAGCAGTGGCTACAGAACTGGCTGCAGGGCAAAAGCTAGCCCCCACTCCCCACCCACCCTCAAAGCCTTCTCAGCGATCCCCTCTGCCTGAGAGAGGGACACAGTAAACTGAGTAAACCACAAGAAACAAGAAGGCTCCAGTGGTTTCCTGGGAGCACATCCCTAGGTGCACAAACCGAGGGACAAGAAGCAGAGCTGCCGCTCCCAGAGAGTGCACAGACCAGCTTGGGCAGCGGGCCAGGAGTCCTCAGCCAGGTGAGCTGCGTCCTGGGTGGCTCTGTCTGACCCTTCAGTAGGACTTGACCATTCCTGCGGTCCAACCTTGAGGTGGGAGCCCTAAACCACTTTGACCTCCAGCAGCAACCATGCCATTTGACTCCTCCAATTCCCTTGTCCTCCAATCCAAGGAGCAGATATGAGTGCTAGATTCTTGCTTAGGAAGAGGTCCAGGCTACAGCCTCTCCTGCAGTTCCTCCAAAAAGCCACCGGCACCTCAGAATTTCTATCTCCAGCGATGGCAAGAGCTGGCAAAATGACTCAGCTTCAGCAGAAGGGGATCTGCAGGGATCTGGTCCTAGAAGGTGAGGCAGTCAGACCTAGACAGGGCTGGGCAGCATTACAATACCCCTTTCACTCTGAAGCCCGTTTCCTCCCCACTCCATTGTGCAGTCTCAGTACCACCACAATCTTGGAGCACAAGCCAGTGGAGCCGGTGCTTTGTGTGGACTGCCCACTGAAGCAGAACTCGTCATGCGGGAATTCCTACTTTCAGCATCACTGGCTTCAGGAGCCTCAATAGCCTTGGCAGGGCCTCCAGATGTGCTCCTCTTGCTTGGCCAATTAGCCCATGCACAACGCTCAGAGCTGTGCCTTTTGTTGCATTCACTGCTCAAAGCTTTGCAAGTTCTTTCGTGCCCCACTTCCCACCTGTCTCCATGAATTAGCATGGACCTGTCAGGATGTATCTGTAAGCTCCACTCATCAACAGGCTGTGTGTCAGGCACTGTGGGCATATCACTGAGACCACATTATGGCATTTCCCAGGTGCCCTATGTGATCATTGGTAGAACTTTTTGAAAAACAGGTCATGCACAATAAAGACTGGGTATGACCATGGGGAAGCAAATGACCTGAGTAAGTGGGTCTCTAGAAACCCATCACTCTCATTCACAGGGGCCCACCTAGGAAGGACTCAAGCAATTGGTAGTCAAAATATACTTGGCAAACAACTGGCAAGGGACAGTACTAACCAATTGACAGGAATGCTCAACAAAGCCTAGAGCAGGATCCTGGGGTTCTTGGCTGGGCCTTTGAGTTGCTGATTGGTGAAAATAACTGGAGCATTCCAAGAAAAGGGCCAGAGCACCTGGGGTTGCAGGGGTGCCTGGAGGTATTTTAGGCGGCAGCTGTTTGCCACCGCTAGGAAGGTATTTCAATAGTTTAACAACTAGTTTGAACCAGTACAGACCAAGTGAGTAGCCTCCTGGGGACTAAAGTATCTCCAGTCCTCAAGTCAGGCAACAATTCTTGGCGCATAATTTGCAGGTAGGGCTGTGATCAGGACTGTGAGCTCAGCAATAAGCCCCTTAATGTCTCCAGCTGCAGTTTTCTCTTATCTATGATGAGATTGATTAAACCTACATTCTAGGAGAGGTAGGTGCAGTGCAATGGAATTGGGGTACACTGTACTGGGGAATCAGCTCCAGGGATAAAGCTTTTAGAGTAGACACCCAAGATCAGCCTGCAGTTGGACCCCAAATAATGTACTTTGCCATTTTGTGGTTTGTTTATTTTGTTTGAGACAGGGTCTTGCTCTGTTAGGCTGGAGTGCGGTGGCAAAGCTCACTGCAGCCTCGACCTCCTGGGCTCAAGTGATCCTCCTGCCTCAACCTCCTGAGTAGCTGGAGCTACAGGTGTACACCACCATGCTTGGCTAATTTTTGTATTTTTAGTAGAGATGGGGTTTCTGCATGTTACCCAGGCTGGTCTTAAACTCCTGGGCTCAAGCAATATGCCCACCTTGGCCTCGCAAAGTGCCGAGTTTATAGGCATGAGTCACTGCACCTAGTGCCACTTTAGAGAGTACCTTTTTGTGATGCTTACCATGCTGGGCTTTGGGATACTTGCTTGTAGGTTCAGAAACTATCTCCAAATAATAACACTAATCCCAAGGCTTTCAGTCTTGCAGTCTTCACTGTGGTTCTTCCTGCCCCCATCCGTGGGCTACCCCCAGTCTGCTGAGGTTCTGGATGCTCTGGGTCTGGCTTCTTGGTTTCAGATCTGTACAGCCACCTGTCTAGCAGCTTTGAGCCCCACAGAGTGCTCTTTCCTCCTCCTGCATCCTGGTTCTTCTTGGCCTCTACTTTGGGGTGTACTTCCCTGGAGTGAGCTTGAGGATAGCACTTATTCTTCAATTGAAGCATCTTTTCCTTTAGGAAGCCTTCCCTCTGCCCCATTTCCCCTCACTTCAAGCATCCTTTCCTTTAGGAAGCCTTCCCTCTGCCCCATTTCCCCTCACCTGCAGGGACCCAATGGCATCTTATACACCCTTGATCAGAGCATTGATTACATTCTCCATGTATTTGCTTTTCCCACTAAGTTGGATGCTATATGAGGATAGGGAACACATCTGAGTAATCTTAATATTTCAATACCCAAGCAATAAGCTTGTCATAGAATAAATTTGCTTAAATATTTGTTGCTTAGCTGATAAAACGGGTTAACACCCATTGTGGGCAAAGCTGACAGTGAGCTCCAAGGCCCAGCAAACAAAGGGAGCACAGCCATCAGGGAGCCTCTCTGAATAGGGCTGGCCAAGCTGCAGCTCCCTGCACCCTGGGGATGAGCAGGAATGACTGCTTGCCGGGTCCCTCAGGGAGAATTTCAATGTCAACATTGAGGAAGGAGTCAGCCTGTTTGCCTGTTAATGTCAGAAATGTCATGCTTTGCACAGACCCATCAACTGTACCTTTCTCTTCAAGAGTGGAGTGATTAGTGTCCTCTGGAGGGAATCGTCCCCTCAGGGCTTGATGGTGAGGATTTCTGTAATGAGCACCTTGGAGACTGAGGAGAGTCAGGAGGGAAGACAGGTATCAACGTGTCTGCCAGAGCTTTGGGGACACCGTGGGCTGGGTTTCAAGGAAGGAAGAGAACTCCTGGCCTGACTCTCTGGCTGTCTGTGGTTCTGTGGTTTGAGCTGGACACTTCCTAAGGGCATCTTAAGTCAGTTTTCTAGAGTCTCTGGGTCTTCCCACCTCATTGCCCTTTGTGCCTGGGTTTCTGGGAGGAGGGATGTTTGGACCCTTCAGTGGAATCTTTTTGATTTTGAGCCTTACTTGGTGAGATTTGAAAGAGAGAGAGAGAGAGAGAGGCAAGAAGAAGACACAGCCTCCTCTCCCTGCCTCCCTCCTTATCTTCCTTCTCCCTATATTTTGGGGGTAATTACTCCATGCACAGTCCTATTCTGGATACTTGGGAGAGAAGCCTGGTAATTCTCTGGTATAAGAGATTTACAGAGGAGTCCTGGGAGAGCAGTGGAGATTGCTTACCACTGACCATATTTTGTGGAACTACCTGAGAAGGTCTTAAACGTGCCCTGTCAGTCTGTGTAACTGGGCACAATCATTTGCTTAAGTGAACTGGGGAGGAATTAACTGCACACAGCTGGAATTTGCCCTGGCCATGCCTTCACTGGCTTTGTGCTCCTACCTGTTGGCACAGGACTGCAGCCCTGTTTCTACTCCCTCTGAAAGATTTGGGGAATCTCTAGTAGGCAGGGAGTTTTCTGACCTCACCACGACCCACTGCTAATGCCCTATTCATTCATTTTACTGGTATTGGTTGAGCACCTACTAGGTGCCAGATGCTGTTCTGAGTCTGAGGGACTCAACAGAGAACAAAGCAAATGCCTGACCTCACAGAGCCACGTTCCAGTCAGGGAAACAAACAACAAGCAAAATGAATGGAGACTGTATTAGTCTGTTCTCATGCTGCTAAGAAAGACATAAGTGAGACTGGGTAATTTATAAAGAAAAGGAGGCTTAATGGATTCACAGTTCCACATGACTGGGAGGGCTCACAATCATGGTGGAAGGTGAAAGAGGAGCAAAAGCATGTCTTACATGGTGGCAGGGAAGAGAGCGTGTGCAGGGAAGCTCCCCTTTATAAAACCATCAGATCTCTTGAGGGTTATTCACTATCGTGAGAACAGCATGGGAAAGACTTGCCCCCATGATTCAATTACCTCCACCGGGTCCCTCCCACAACACGTGGGAATTATAGGAGCTACAATTCAACATGAGATTTGGGTGGGGATGTAGCCAAACCATATCAGAGACTATATATGTAAAAACTGGGGAGAGGGCTGGATGTTCAGGATAGGATTTGCTGAGAAAGTGACTTTTGAGTAAAGACATAGAAATGAGGGAACTGGCCAGGAGGATGTGCAGGGAAATGCTGGAGCTGAGGCACTCAGGTGAGATGTGCCTGGTGAGTCTGATGAGTGGCCGGTGTGGCTGGAGAGGAGAAAACCAGGGGCAGAGATGGGAGGTGAGTGCTGGGCCTTGCAGGTGTTTAACAAGAAGGTGGAGGAAGGCCCTTGGAGGGTTCTGATCAGAGAAGGACATGGCATGGTAATGTTTCCCCTGGCCCAGGGGTCTCCTCAGGCCATACTTGGGGTTCCCCAACCTGCCCTAATCACATCATCCCTTTCCTTCCGCCTTCCCTGACTCAAGCACCGCTTGGTCCCCAAGCATGGCTGTCTGGTGAAGCAGCCCCTTCACTTTCCCTTTCATCCTATTTCTCCCTGGGACCCAGACAAGCACTCAGGGCTGAGTGAGGGCAGGGGGCGAGTAACAGCCTCTGTGTTGTGCTCAGAATCCTCCAAATACTCTCCTTCACACGCTCTGGCTTTGCAACTCACAGAGTTCATTGTGCCCTGCTCAATCTCTGCCTCGAGTGGGCCATCCTGAGGAGTCCTCAGCCCCTGGAGATGTGCTTCTCTTAAGTCACCTCATCAGTTGGTCAGACATGCCCAGGTAGGTCTGAATCCCTGCAGGGGCTTCAGCCAGAGTCCAATCCTGGAAGGTGCCTCATCCCTAGATGCCAGACATCAGAGGGTCTGGGTATCACTAGATAGGCCAAACACCCCAGGACCCCTGTAGAAGACCCAGCCCAGACACTTCTCCGAGGCCTCTTTGCCTGTCCCCCTTATGTCAAAGGTGGTCCCCTTTGCTGGATGACCATGTAGGCCTGCTTTCTCACTGGAGACGGGAGTGGAGTCTAGGTCTGGTTAAGCATAGACCACTTGTCTATGGACACGGAAAGCCTTCACGTGGGGCTGGATGGTGTCAGCATCTTCTAGAGCTGGAGACCTTGGCAAGGTCACCTTCCCGTCCTAACTCCAGCGGCCTGATAGGGCTGTGGGCTTTGTGGGGGCTTCAGCAGTGTTTATGGAGAGCTTACTGTGTGCCAGGCACTGTGCCAAGCTCCTTACCTGACCATCTCATTTATCCTCACACATGTTCTATGAAGAAAGCACTATTATTATCAACCCCATTTTCCAGAAGAGGAAACTGAGGCTCAAGGCGAGGTGACCAAACTGGCAAATGGTAGAGCTGGAGGATAAACCCTAGGATTCTGACTCCACAGCCGTGTTCTTAACCAACTCTTTGGAAGTAAAGAAAATTAAATAGAGTTCAGAGAGGCAAGGCCTCCTTACCTCAGGAGAGTCAACTCTAAGGTACAGGGCAGACAGGGCTGGAGAAAGGGTTGGGGGTGGCACACTTTTTTTTTGTTTTTAAAGAATCAGATAGTGTTTTCAGATTCTTGGGTCATATCATCTCTGTCATACATACTCAACTCTGCTCTTCAGCTCCAAAGAGAATATGTTAACAAGTGGATGTGACTGTGTTCATAAAACTTTATTTACAAAAACAAGTGGTGGCCCTTGGACCATGGTTTGCCACCCCTGGTATAGAGAAAAGAATGTGGAGTTTGGAGGAGCCAGGCCTTTATTCGATGTCACTGACACACTGGGTGGCCTTGGATTAGACATTTAACCTTTTCACTTTTGGTTTCATCTTGTCTAACCACTATGGGTTACTTATTAACTGATGTATTTTGAAATGATCGATTGAGTCCCTTGTAAGAAGCAGTTACTGTGCTAGGAGCTGGCAGTCCAGCAGGGGTCAAGTCAGATGTGGTCCTGCTCTGTGGAGTTGCACCAGTGAGGAGGAAGAGCGGCAACATTTGATAAGGAAATGACCTATCACAGTGCTTGACTCTTGGCAGAAATTCAACAAATATTACATCTTTCCTGCTGTAGGCCCCCCACCTCATCTTTCAGGACTCACTGGCTTTGAATTTGTCATCCTTCGTGTCCATACTGAGTGAAAAGGTAGGACCATGTGGTGTCACCAGGACTTTAATATGTTTATAATTTATTATTATGCAATGCAGGCCTAATTTTGGATCATAATTTTCCATTAACTGATCTCATTTTACTTGATAATAGCCACTTAGGTATTCGAGAGCAATAAAACTACATTTCTTTTAAATATTATATAATTCAGTTGGTTCACCGATGTAGATTTTTACTACCCCCCATTCCAAACGAATGAGTCATACATCTTTTTAGAGATAACAAGGACCTTCAAGATCATGCATGCTTGTGCTACCCTTCAAGCATGCCTAGTAGGGGAGAAGAATGAGCAAGTTCTGGGATGGAGCTTTGGGCAGGCCACTGCAATCCTGACAATGCTGTGTCTTAGAAGAGTTTGCATAGTTTGCATTTTATTCTTCAATATATCCTAATCTGTTTAATTTTCTGACTTTGCTTTTACATCTTTAAGGAAAATCAGTCACCGAGATGGTATGCCATGTTTGTCTTTGTACTTCACGTACTTTAGCAGCTCATTGCCTTATAGAGGCTGTATAGCATAGTGGGAGGACCACTGCCTGGGAAGAGCCTTCCCAGGATTGAAATCCAGCTACTGCACTTCCTTCTGTGTGAACCTGGACAAGTTTTTTATTCTCTCTATGCCTCACTTTCTTTATATATAAAATGAAGATGACAACAATTCCTACCTTATAGGGTGAGATGAGTTGATAAGAGAAAATGCTTAGGACAGAGCCTGGCTCATGGTAGGAGTGAGCACTCATCAAGTGTTAGCTCTGATGTTTATCCCAGGAGTTACAGGGGTGTCCCATTTGGAGGACGTGGCCCGGAGAGGTACCTTATGCATGTGCACCCAGTGAGTTCAGCACCTGGGAGTTCATTTACAGATCTTTTTGCATCCTCACACTGAGGTCTTGGCATCTCTGCTTTCAGGATCGTGGGCTTGCTAAGTCCCTTTCTGCTCTTGATAGCCTCTGCCTGCTTCCGGTGATGGAGGCTTCCTGCCACTGGAGCACCCCTTCCATGGTAGGAGGAGCCTATGTTTTGGAAGCCTCCCTCTTTTGTTCCCAGGCAGTCTCCTTTCTCTCAGGTGGGCTTTTAGGAGAGCACCGCGAGAGGAGGTGGCAGTCCATAGCCCCAACTCTCCAGCTTTGAAGACTTCAGAACCCTAGCTCCTTGCTCATCTCCAGCCTGTACTTAGGTGTGTCATACACCCATTGGCTCCATACAAGCCAACAAGGGGATGTGGGCAGGTGTCCCAAGCCTGCCTCCCCTGCCTGCCTCTCCTGTCCCTGACCTGCTTCTGTTTTTTCTGATCACTGTCTCATTCCAGGCTCCTGGCTCCATCTCTTACTTCCCTCATGAATCTGTGAGCATAGAAGACCCTGTCCAGTGGGCTTGCCAACTCTGTCCAATTTCTCTGATTTCTGACCTCAAATGATTCACCTGATGGCCTGTCCCAGGGAAGTAATTCCAAAGTCCTGGACTATCAACCCATGTCCTGGCAAGATCTATCTTTTAGCCCCCATCAAAAAGAGATTTCAATAACCTTCCCTTGCTATAATAATCCGAATTGCCATTCGCCGTGCACTTGTTCTGAGACATAAACTGATCTAAATGCTTTATACATTTTATTTAATGGAATCCTCACAGTCTCTGGAGGGTGGTTGGATGTTATTATCTCTGCATTCTAGGTGGGGGAATTTTGGCATTGGGAGGTTGACTGTGCTATGGTCATGTAGCCAGGACGTGGTGGAGCACTGACTGGAATACACGACTGTGTGACTTCAAAGCCTCTGCTCTTACAGTTAGTGATTCCCCTCCATTTTTCTGGGAAATTCTTGGGAAACCATGTGCTGGCCTTGAGCTGCCTCCACCAAGTCCACCAGGGCTCCCATGAGCAGGGCCCGGAGCACAGGGCAGGCTGGGTGTGGCTTGGCTGTCACCTGTGTCATGGATTTGCTATTCTGGTGGGCAGTGTCTGGAAGCAGCAGGAGGCAGTCTGGCTGGGGTGCTGACAGCCAGGTGAATGTCACGTGGTGCACCAGGCAACTCACTGCAGGACCAGACGGTGAAGAGGGAGAAGAGCTGGCAAGAACTGGGTGGAGGAGTAGACTCCCAGCTTGGGTGCCTCAATGTGGGGTGGGCTTGGGAATTGCAGGAAATGGGGGTACAGGCTAGGGACAGAGAAGCAGATGCCCAGTTTGAGGGCTGGGGCCAACATCTCTGGCAGGGAGGCAGACTGGGGAAAAAGGGGGTCCTGACTTGAAGCCATGGGGCATCAGGGTCACGTCCATCAGCTTCTCAGCAGACCCTGTCAGGTGTATTTCTCTATCTCCTGTGCCTGGTGGTTGTGGGTTAGATGAATGGATGGATTCATGGATGAATGGGTCTTTGGAAAGCATGAAAACCCAAGTCAGCCCCGACTCCTGAAAGAAGGGGCTAAGATTGTTTTACCAAAGGCTGTTTGTGAGGAAGGGAAAGGGACTGTCATGGCACATGCAGGGGTGCACTCTGACCCACTGTCTCCTGTTCCTTCTTTCTCCAGAGGCTCCTGCCAAGCCTGAGGAGGCAGAGGCCGAGCCCTTCACAGACTCCTCTCTGTTTGCACACTGGGGCCAGGAGCTCAGCCCCGAAGGCCGGCGCGTGGCCCTGAAGCAATTCCAGTACTACGGCTACAACGCCTACCTCAGCGACCGCCTGCCCCTGGACCGGCCCCTGCCTGACCTCAGACCCAGTGGGTGAGCAGAGTCAGTGACCGGGCCCTTGTCGACCTGCCTGTGGGGAGATGGGGTCCCCAGAGTGCTGGGAACAGAGCCAGGACTGGGCGCCTGGATTCTTGGGTCCCTTTCCTGCTTCAGCCAGGGCCTGTCCCCTCGGCTTGCGTTAGGCAATCACTCTCCTCTTCCCTCAGCCTCAGTTTCTCCATTAGCTGAGTAGGGGCAAAGCTTTCTTCCAGTAGAGATTTTGAGGATTAACAACTTAATTTACTCCTTAAGGACACTACAATCATCTCACATTCCTGTTAATACGTCATTTTAACCCAATTAGTTGCATTTTATGCAGAATCTTTTTTCTGTAAATTAGTTTTTAAAGTACATCCATCTTGCGGGGCTAACAAGTCATTACATCTGACAGAGAAGTCTGTCTTGACTTCTCTCTTTGTTACAGAAGGATGTTCCTTTAAGGTTCAGTGAGAATTCTTATTACTCCCAATTAAAAATGTGGGCACGTACCTCAGCCGAGAAAATCTCATTAATTTTTGTGAGCTCCCCCCACAGTGTTTTCCCCCTTTTCTCCTCATTTTTACATTTTTTTAAAAGCTGCAAACCATAGTGAGCCTATATCTGGAGTCTTTGAGAAAGATCTTGCTGCTGGGTTTGGAGGCTGTGTTCTTTTAGGGAGAAGATTCAGTTCAGCTCCACGGACATTCATTGAACACCTGCTGTATACTCTATAATTGGGTATGGTTGTTTGTGGCTCAGGGAGAACCTGGCTGGGCTAGGATGAAAGAGTAGCTGAGGATGTCCAAAGGGAGAGAAGAATGTGCTTTCACTTGCAGGTCATTTATTAAGCACTTCTGTGCCAGCATAGTCTAGATACAGGGATGATACAGTTTGGCTGTGTCTCCACCCAAATCTCATCTTGAATTGTAGTTCCCATAATCCCCACGTATTGTGGGAGGGACCAGGTAGGAGGTAACTGAATCATGGGGGTGGTTTCCCCCATACTGTTCTCATGATAGTGAGTAAGTTCTCATGAGATCTGATGGTTTTATAAGCGTCTGGCATTTTCCCTGCTGGCTGTCATTCTCTCTCCTGCCACCCTGTGAAGAGGTGCCTTCCACCATGATTGTAAGTTTCCTGAGGCCTCCCCAGCCATGCGGAAACTGTGAGTCAATTGAACCTCTTTCCTTTATAAATTACCCAGTCACAGGTATTTCTTCATAGCAGCATGAGAATGGACTAATACAAGGGACAAAGCAGTGAACAAAACATACAGAAACCCCTGCTTCACAGAACTGGCATTCTAGTTGGGTGGAGAGAGACAGTAAACAAAACGAAGAAGTCAAATATGCAGTATGTTAGATGGTGGTGAGTGCTATGGAGAAATATAAAGTTTGAGAGAGAGAGAGACACCTGGGACAAGAGTGGGGAACTGCAATTTTTCCTGGGTGGTCAGAGAAGACCTCAGTAAGAGGTGACATTTGAGCAAAAACCTGGAGGAGAAGAGGAAGCAAGCCATGGGGGTACTGTTGGAGGATGGGGGGAGTACCTTTCAGGCAGAGGAAGTGACAAGTGCAAAGGCCCTGAGGCAGAAGCATGCATGCCGTGTCATGTTTGAAGAAGAGGAAGGAGGCCCCTGTGGCTGGAATGGGGTGTGCAAGGGGGCAGTAGTTGGAGATGAGGACAGAGGAGCAACAGGAAGCAGATCATTAGGGCAGTGGTTCTCAACCTTGCTGCACATCCTACACATCAAGGGAGCCTTAAAAAACAATCCTGATGCCAAGGCCACACCCCAGACCAATTAGATAAGTGTTTCTGGGGTGGCACTCAGCTTCAGTATTGTTTAGAGCTCCTGGGTGATTCCGACGTGCAGTCAAGGTGAATCCCAGGAGAAGGGCTTCATAGACTTTTGCAAGGAGTGCGGCATTTTCCATGGGAAGGGCTTGAGCAGATTAGCAATATGCTAATTGTCACTTGCAAAGGTGCCTGTGGCTGCTATGCTGAGAACAGACTGAGGGGGCAAGGCTGGGACCATGGAGACCAGTTAAGAGGCTTTCAGATGAGAGGCAGTGGTGGCTTGGACCATGATGGCAGCAGGGGAGGTGCTGAGATAGTGTTGGATTCTGGAAATATCGTGACGGTGACCTCAGCTAAGTGTCACGGGGCCTCAGTCCACAGAGGAGCTGCAGAGACCACTCCTGGGTCTGGAGAGGAGCTGGTCTGATGGGGGCAGCACACAGGGGCTCTGGAGAAGGGTCATCAGGAATAGGGCCCTCTAATTCTGCAGGGGACTTGGCCATGACCTTGGCCAGAAGAAGAGCCACGGACTTTTCAGTCATTCTGTTACAAAACACAGGCACAGCTCAATCCATATTTGTTCAAAATTAAAGGGAAAAGGAAAAGGAAGCCAAGGAAAGGGTGGATTTTACAGATTGTAACCTGGTTATAACAACAACTGGGATTCCCACAGTGCTGGACGTGCCGATAATGCCCTTCCCATTTGGACAACAGTAACACTGCAGTGAAGGTACGCCAGGCAATGGTAGATTCTTCCCGTTTGAGTTGAGGAAACTGAAGAGCAGAAAGAGTGTTGTCTGAGGTCACACAGTCAGATAAGCAGCTGAGCTGAGCCTTGAGCCCGTGTCTCAGATGCCGGATCGTGGCTTTGACATCGGCCCACCATTGTTTATTTGACTGTGCACAATCCTGCACAATGAGAGCGCATGCGGGAGCCCTTCATCTTTGACTGAGAGAAGTGCCCCACCCACTCTCACCTGTGGGAGGAATTTGCCTGAGAGGGAGGAACTCTGAAGGACTTTAGGTGGGCAGCATTCTACAGTTTTCTTCTGAGCTGCTGGAGAGGAGCAATCGTCCTTATAGGAAGACCTTCCCTCTGCACAGAACTTTACAGTCTGTGGAGCTTCCACACCTCCCCCGTGGCACCAAGCAACTTCTGTCAGCCCCTTTCTCTAGACAGAAAAACAGAATCTCTGATAAAAGGCAGAGCAGAGCCTCCTCACTCCTCAGGGAGGGCTCTGTGAAAGTGGCTTTAACAGTGGAGGGTTCTCTTTGCACATGTACTTGGAAGGCTCTGTCTAGCTCTATTTCAGCTCACGTGCCAGACGCACGCCCAAGATTGGAGAGCTGTTGGTGGACCACACAAAACAAGTATGTGCTTAGGTAAAACAGTGCTTCCTTTTGTCTGTTAATTTCCATAAAAACATCCCTGCCTTGTAACAAGGCCATTGCTTGGCTCATCCTGCTGAATTCATTTTGGAAACATCTTTTCAAAATTTTACTCTCATCCTATTTCAAACGACACTGGCAAACATTTATATAGGATGAGCCATGTTTTCAGGCATACGTTTGTCACTTAATGTATAAGAACTCCTTGAGTCTTCACAGTAAAACCTTCTGAGGTAGGTCCTATGATTAGCCTCCATCTTACAGAAGAGGAAACTGAGGCATGGGGAGATGATATCTCCTGCCCAAGGTCACTAGTGGCAGAGCTGGGGCAGGTGGAATGGCAACAGAATTTGTGCATGTAACCGCTGTCCTACACTGCCTTGAGGCATCCATTTGTGTCACTCTAATGGGAGTGGCAGGCCCGCTTTAACAATATAGCACTGAGCATTTGCTGATCAGTTTTGGAGGGAGGACGGTCGCGTCTACATGTTGGAAAAAACTGTTTTAGTGAACATGAAACCAAGGCTTGTTGCCAAGGCTCAGAATGATGCCTGGGCTCTGGCTAATGTTGGGATTTGGACTGAGGGGATGTGGGTCAGCATGTGGAGAGGAAGCCCACAGTCACTGCAGTCTCTGGAAGATTCATGCTGTGTGGCTCTTGCCATAGCCAGAGCCCCTGTGCCTCTTGTGAATTCCGGTTTGCTCTTCGGGACTTCTGTTCCTGCTGCTTGTATTCCACACTTTGCTCTTGGTATTCTTGGCTCTAGTCTTCCAAATTCTAACCCTGATGTTATTCTTGGCTTCATTCCTAGATCAGAAAGTGAGCGTTCAGAATCCTGCCCACCCTCCTTTCTCTCACCTCTAGCTAGTCACTTACTTTGTCTCCTTTTTTTCTTGGTGCTGAAAGATGTAATCTGACCCAGCTTGTCATGTGGCTGAGATAGGACCACGCTGCGCTCAGTGCCTTATACACAAGACAGGACACAACTAGAAGGAAAAACATCGGTCCAGCCAGTTGCTAGACCTCATTTATTTTTTTATCCAGCCAACATTTACTGAGCACTCATCATGTGCCAGGCACCCAACAAAGCGTCGGACGGATGTCTCCTGGAGTTTACACTGAGATGGGAACCCAGACAGAGGTTGGTGGGAGGGTGAGTCTGCTGACCGTTTCCCAGGCTCCATGGCGGGGAGGACTTGTCCTCGCAGGCTTTTAGTAAGGCAGTGGCCTGGATGTGATGGCCACAGAAGCACTGTCCCTCTGGTGCCTCTGTGGCAGGGAGGCAGGGCCTGGAGGGTGGCATCTGCAAGGCACCTCCCTGTGCTGACTTCCCTGGGGAGAGTTGTTTTAACAGTCCAGACTCTAGAGAGACATCTGGGATCTTTGAATTTTGGGGGGTCCTGGCTTCATGGATAGGCAGAATAATGGCCTCCCAAAGATGTCCACATCCTAATCCCCCACACCTATGAATATGTAATAGGCATAGGAAGTGTGCCGGTTTTTCCAACCTCATCTGCACAAAGAGGGGACAAACTTCCTCAAGGATCCAGGCCCCTTGGCTCCTGGGGAAATCAAAATGCCATTCATCCTCCTTGCAGTGTTGTAGCAGCAGTAGAGCAGACCCCTCAGCCATGCAGGTGGGAAGACCTGGGGGAGACAGGACACTTCAGACTCTTCTGGTGAAGCCTCCTGGACCTCATCCATGTGGGGCCTTGGCCAGGGCTGGGCAGGGGTTCACTTGCTTCCTTCCTGGTCTGGGAAGATACCTAGTCTCAGGGTTGAAGGGCAGAAAGTCTTCATCCCAGCCTGGCTGGACCCAGCTCCATCCCCCATGGCCCCAGCTGCAGGCTCCAGATGTCCTATGGCTCTCTCTGTGTGCTTCCTCCTGCCTCTCGGTGTCCACCCTCTTTCTCCTTATTGGTAGGCTCCAAAATAATCTAGGAGGGGCAAGAAGAGAAAAAGGAAACATCAAGTCTCAATTGGGGTGTGGACTACAGAGGCGTACACATGCCAAAACTCATTGAACTATACACTGAAGCTCTGTGCATTTTACTGTGTGTAAGTGAAACATCATTTCTTTTTGAAAAATGGAGATGTGAGAAAGCGACTGAGGAAGTCCTTTGCCCAAGGAGTGGAGAGGTAGGAGGAGGGGACATCTTTTGGGAGGTCACTGAAAAGATGGGTGTGAGTTGTGGAGAAGGAGGATGGTACAAGGTTGAAGTGAGCTAGCCAGTGTGAGGTGGTTCAGGAAGGCAGGCTTCTCACCCCAGCGACAGCCAGGCCAGGCAGGTGGCATATGTGTGCTCTCCAGTTCTGCAGCTTTGGTCTCAGACTCATGTCACATTCTTTTCTGCAAGAAGTGGCTGTTTCCAAACAAGGGGCGCAAGGAAGTCTAAGGGATCATGGGTGTGGATAGGAGAAGTGGGGGCTCTGGTCTCCAGCTCCGGGGTTGTTGTGTTTCCATGGCAACTCTATGGCCTCCCTCCAAGGCAGCTCAGGGCAGAGCCTCTGGCAGGCACTGCCTCCTGCCTCTTGCCAGCAGATCTTCAGAGGCTCCTAAGCCTTATCAATAATGACTTTGCCCTTCTCACCAGTGTCCCCTGAGGCCCATGTCCCTCCCTCCCAGGGGTTAGGATGGACTGACTGGCTCTTGGGTTTGACAGGTGGGTTAGGGCTTGGGGCTAGGACAGGAGGGGTTGGCAAAGGCGGTCAGAATAAGTTCTGCAGCCCTAGGTGGGGATAATTGGGACAGATCCACACGCAGGCTCACAAAAGAGCCCTGGGTCTTTTTTGTAAATTAGGGATGGTACTGCAAAGTTTGTGTAATGTTTGTAGTGCTCACGGGCCACTGCCTGACACATAGGAACTGCTATTTAACTTTTAGTCACTTTTATTATCTGGGTCTCTGACTTGTAAAAGAGAAGACTTGGGGGAACATGTTCATGACTTTAACAACCTGAAGGACTGCTATGTGGACAAGGAGCACATGGGACAGGGCACTGCCCTGGCAGTAGATGAGAGCAGGGCCAGACAGGCACTGCAGGACAGGTTACACAGAAGTCCCTGGGGGAGTGATTTCTCTCCAGCCCCAGAGTTCTGGGCATCAGAGGCCGAGCCCTGAGCCAGGCTTTGCTAGAGAGCAAAGTTGCCCCATTCTTCCTTAGAATCTGCCTTCCCCTGCCCTGGCAGATCTATCAGGACCTGCCTTTCCCTGCCCCAGCAGATCTGCTCTGCCCCACCTTTGTCAGCTGTAGATGCTACGGGCCTGGCCTGCTCACTGACAAACCCACCACATAGAGTATCCCTAATGTGGCTTTTCCATCAGAGCCAGCTGGCTTTTGTTCCCTGGGTGGCTGTTCATTCAGCCCAGGGATCCCACATTCCCCAGATCTCTAAGATGTCTTGGGGACAAATGGTATCCCTGCTTCCTGTTGGTTGCTTACATTGTAAATGATTCTCTTTCCTGATTTCCTATTTTCCGTCTACATTTTACATAGCAGGGCCTTTCTCTAAATTGGTAAATTCACCTGAAAGGATGATGGTTGAACTTCTGCCTCTGGATGAAAGTTGGATGTTTTGATGATCACATATACTTAGCAGTTTACTCATCAGCAATTCCTGCACCCAATTCTGCTCTTAGATGCAGGCCTGGCCGATTTCTCTTGCATCGCAGAACTCCCAGTTCGCAGATGTCCATTGTCTCTTCCATATCTGGGCCAGATGTAGTGTCTTGCCAAATCTCTGAAGTCCTGGATATACTTAGTATCCCCACCCTGCCTCCATCATCCTGTTCTTCACCCCTTTGGCTTGTGGGATGATCTAGTCTTATTGCTGCAGTCAGGCAGGGAGTAAATGTACAACTCAGTGATTCCATTCCCATCAGGTCATGGTGGAATTCCCATCCACAGAGCACTTATGGACCTGAATTCTTTCTGCTGTTCATTTATTCATGTGTTCATTCAGCCCATCACCAGGTGCATTCTGAATTTCTACTCTATGCTGAACTTCATACCCGGTATTAGGGATACCTGATGAGCAAAGCAGACACGGCCCTAACCTTGTGCAGCTTATAATCTAGTGGAGACACTGACGTTTGTTAAATGATCACATATAAAAACATGTTGCAATAGCATGTACATGGCATGAAAGAAAAGCAGAATCTGTGAGAGTCTCACAGGGCACTGGACTCCAGCCCAGGAAGGGAATTGGTCTTTCTCTGCTGGGTTATGTACGTGTTCTCAGGGAGCAAGGAACCAAACCTATGCAGGTGACCACAGGTGGTTGGGATTTTTTTGAAGGCTGACGAAGGCCTACAATCACACAATCAGAAGCCACACAGGCAGGCTCTGGAGGAGGCAGCGTAGTTCAAGACATCCTGGACAGCTCTAGCCTGCCATCCTCTTTGCCCCACTTCTGCTGTGTTTCTAACAGTGACTTCATGTCCACGTCTACGGTTCACTCACTGACAACGCCCTTCTTCCTGTTCATCATTTCTGCTCCCCTGGGCCTCACTTGTCACCTTCTTAGGATCTCCTACATTCAACCCCTCCATGAGAAAGGCTGGACAGGGCCACTGGTCATTCTTTAAAATTACTAGATCCAGCTATGCAGAGCTTCTGTGCTAGGCTGCCTCATAGGCCTGCAGCTAGCTCTTTGATGGCTATTTGGGGCTCAGGAAATCAGTCACTGGTCCTGTTAATTTTGAGTCAAATGGAGATGCCACACAACAGAAGACACAGCAGCCTCGGTGCAAGCAGTCACCGGGACTGTACATCTCAGAGGCAGGAGTGTCACAGGAAGACCATGTTGGGCTTCAAAGGCTCGGTAGTGTTGATCGTATTTGTCCATGTCATCCTGCTAGACAGAATACAACCTCTCCATTCTTCATGCAGATTTGGCATCCTGGGAACAACTCCTTCATTTCGCCCCTCCTCAAGGTCTCTGGGTTGCCAGTGACACAAGACCACTGTCTCACTATCGGCACTTCCGGGTGGGTATAGAAAGGAAAATATAGAAACCATCATTCAGCAGGGTTATGAAGACAAGCTTTGGAATCAAATGAGCCCAGGTTTAAAACCTGGAAGATAACTTACCATCTCGACTCTATTTCCCTCAACTGTTAAATGGGGGATAATAATGCTATTTACCATACAGAATTGTAGAAAGGAATAAAATGGGGAAAATAGTAAAAACATCTGAACAAGTCTCAGCATGGTTTCTGGCATATGGTAAACAGTAAATGGAAGTTTTTAGTATTATTTCTGAGTATTCCGCATGGAGCAGCCAACACCCTGCAGTCTCTTAGCCCCAGAGGCTATGGGGATACAGATACCAGCCAGAAGGAGGGACAGTCTTGATTGTTCACTTGGCCAATGGGAACCTCCACACTGCCCTCATCCTCTGGTTTTATTATGTCCTGCAATCTGGGAGCTGACAGGCCTGGGAATCTAATCTGGAAAGATCTGGAAGAAGCTAGATGTATCTGAGTAAGGCCAGAGGATAATCAAGCTAGTCCCATGGGTACAGGTAGGAGACAGAGGCTGGAGTGAGGCCATGGTGGCCATGAGGGCCAAGAAGACAGTGCCGATCCTGGGGCCAGACCCTCTCCCTGGGTGTACGTCCCAGGGGGTTAGTGAGCCTGAACACTTGTATGCTGACTATAGCTGAGAGGGGAGGGACTCTCCAGGAAAAGCCTGGGGAGAAAGCAGGACCAGGAAGATCCCCTCAGGGGAGTGGTTGCCTGGAGTTCCACCGTCTCACTTGCTTTGTCAGGTGGTCCCCGCCTCCACTCCCAGAACCCTGGCATAGCTGGATGCTGTTCCTAGTGTGTCTTGGCAGACAGACCCCAGTTCACAGTCTACTTTGATCTTCATTCTAGAACGGGCCTGCTCACTCTTCCCACCCCCCACCCCCAGGTCAAGCAGCCTCTATGAACAATTCACTCTGATAGACTAGGACCTTGCAGACTTGCTGAGGTCAAAGAGGGGAGGGTCTGCCAATCCAAGATGGAGGTGTCCGGCTATAGCACATGAGGTCTGGCCACCATCCCGGGTCTTATCTGGTGGCCGAGAGCCGGGCTTTACCTCACTTATTCCTCCACTGCTTCCCCGCCTCTCACATGATCGTACAGCACTGCAGCCCTTGATGTAAATTTGCCTCATACATATCTCCAAACAGTCCTGGCGGATCTCTGCAGAGAAGCCCCCTAAGTTGTTGCTCCCCATCCCTGCATCTCCTTCTGTGTGCAGAGCTCGATAGCATGGAGTCTGTCATGACCATCAATTCCGGCTTGTTAGACAACCATATCCCTCCGCTCTCAGAAATGCCTTGTTTTTTTTTATCTCTAGTGGAAAATGGCTCAGCTTTGAACAAGAATAAAAGTAAAAAGGGAGGTTTTCATGGCTTAATTTTACAGGAAAATATGCCTGTTCTCAAAATGAGCATGGGCTCGGTCTTGTGCAGTTGTGAGTTCTCAAGGAGCTTAAACACGGAAGGGCTGGTCCCAGAGTGTGACTCCCAGAGCTCTGTGTCCTCAGCCCTTCTCTGCAGAGGTGAGCAGAGAGGCAAGTGCAGAGGCAGACATCAGGGCAGAGGGGAGGGAGGCTCTGGGCTAGTAGGCAGGGTCCCAGCTGCGGCACGACTGGAGCAGAGTGTGTGGGTGGCCCAATTCTGGAAAATCCAGGTGCTCTGGGAGGGCATCTTAGCAGTACAGATTTGGGAGCAAAGGCCACCGGGTCAGTGCTGGGTTGCCAGGCCAAGAAAGTGGCTGGACTCTGGAGCAAAAGCTCTGGGCTTGGGTCCAGAGCAGTCCTCTCCCATGCAGCTCTTGGAGGTGTGTTCTTTTCAAGGTGACTTGGACTACAGCACAAAGCCCTCTGTCGTGAGTTCAGTGTCTGCAGTGATGAGGATGGCATGACCAGGAAGGATGTAGATGTCTTGCTTGAGATGTTCTTCTTCCCTCTTTTTGCCCCTGCCCTTCAGCAATGTACATTCTGCTTCAGTGTTGAGGTGAAGATACTAACTACAGACCGTGTCATGATGTGGCATGCACGTGTGTTTTGTGGAACCTGAAAGGGAATTTATTCAACAAACGCCAACGGAAGACCTGCTGCTTGCATCATGGTGTGTGGCAGTGGGCAGGAGGCTGTGAGCAAGGCCAGTCTGTGCTCTCAGAGCTGGTGGTGTAGGCATGGAGGACCGTCTGACCTGGTGTGCCTAGGACTTTCAGTGCTGAAACTGGGAAGGTCCTGGGCAAACTGGGATGAGCTTGTCACCCTATGTAGTCACGATGGTGGCAAGGGGATGTGTCCTGTGGCATTTGTGGGTTGGGAGGGAGGGGAAGTTGGAAAACATGTAAGATAGAAGAGCCTCAATCTTGCGGAGAGAAGCCATCTGAGTGATCCTTTCTTCCCATGTCCTTATTCTGTGACCAAGACATAGAGCAGAGAGGGAAGGTGGCTCGTTCATGGTCACACAGCAAGGTGGGGCAGAGCTGGGAATAGCACCTGGGTGACTTCATCCCCTTCAAACGCTTTCCCTAAAATGATCCCCCCATATCATCTTCCTTATCCTGCTCACCCCTCGCCTCTCTGCTCACCCAGGGCCACATTAAGTCAGGTGTGGAGGAACTGAAGGCCGAGGGAAGGTGTCTCCTGATGCCAAGAGAGAGGCCACACAGCAGCATGGCTGTCGCCAGGAGGCCCCGGCAGTCCCAGGAGAGAAGAGAAAAGAAGGATTTAAGGAGGTCAGGGAGTTTGGCCTGAAGGGATTACAGTGTAAAGAAACTGAGCACTTCTGGAGACTGTGAATGTGAGGAATTGGGGCCATTCATGCAGGAGGAGGGGGGACAGGAGAACAGGAGCCTGCTGGCAGGGGGGAGGACCGGGACCTGACTCTCCTTCCAAGGGAGGAGGTTTGTAAGAAAAAGGAGCAGTCCGACATCAGCGGCAGGCACTCAAAATGTAGGCCGTAGATAAAACAAGCAAGCTGTTAGGTTCGTTTCATTCCAAAAACATTCATGGAGTGCCTACTAAGTGCCAGACTGTGGTCCAAGGTTGGGAGACAGCACAGTCCGAAAGCAAAGTTGCTGCTCTCAGGGGGCTTCATTCTAGTAGAGCGGGGCAGACAATAAACAGGTTCGAATGTGATGCCGTAGAGAATGTGTTCAGCTATGTTCAAATGAGTTTTCCTATGAAAACTTTATGTTCAAAACTCTTTCTTGTGAAAATCGTGATCAGCAGGGCTTAACTTATTATACAAATACAGCATTTCATTCTGCGTGGAGAAAGACCATCAGGAGACCAGCTTCCGGAGACTGGCCGCTCAAACCATCAGGGCTGCTACTGGGAGGAGTTAAAATTGGTCTCCTCAGAAGGGGGAGACTGGGCACTACGTTCAGAATTAAGAAGGGAAGAGAGTGGGGGGAAGTAGTTAACCCCCATCTCTGAACACCCTGGAAATTTGGATACTGAGGCTCTGGGAACGCAGAGCAGACCCCCTGGGGAAGTGCAGAGAGATACAGAAGCAAAGTCTTCATGGCTGGTGGAGTTTAGTAGGGAGGACAGTGAACTTGTGCCAATCCATTGGCCTTCTTGGGAGCTGTCTATTATACTTTATATAAAAGAAGAATTCATGTACTATTTGTTTGGCCACAGATGGTATTACTTTTTAAATGCAATTAGCAAGTGGTGTGTGTGTTAATACTCATCTCTGTCAGTTTCCATGCCTAGGGAAAGCCCAACTGCTGGTCTTGATCACCATAAATAAATACTAGCTAGAGGACTTATTTGACTGTCAACCACAAATCTTTTAATTGCTGTTCTAAAAATTGTATTCACATTTTTCTTTTCCAAAAAACTGAAAAAGATCCGATGAGCTTCAGAAGGTATGCCAGTCTTTCTCCTTCATTCAAGTTCCTCCCCTCACCTCCCTATTCCTTTCATTCTTTCACCATGGTTAAATCAGCTGGTTCCCTCCTCTCCAGCCACAGCACTGGTTCCCTTGGATCCACAGAACCCTTGCACGACTCACTTTTGCATGCTATTTAAGTTTCTGATCCAATCTCTCTTCCTCAGAGAGGCCTTCCTGACCACCCCTTCTACAACAGCTGCCAGGGCATCATCTCATTCTCCTGCCTAGAGTTTCTTTTCATCTTAGCACTTATATGAAATGGCATTTTTTCTTCCATATTTATCTGTTTTTCTGTCAAAGCATAAGCTCCATAAGGACAGGGACTGTGGGACTGTGTCCACTTCCTGCTGTACCCTCAGTGCCTGTAACACTACCTGCCTAGTGGAAGATACTCAATAAATATTTATTCCATTAAATGCAAGAACAAATGAATTCTACACCAATCTATTAACTTGGTTTTATTAAAATCACAAGTACGAAGTAGATTTGGGAAAAGGCTCAACTCTTTCTTTCCCCCATTCCTCTCTGGCGAGAGAGAAGGAGAGCTGCAAATAGAATGGGAAAAGTTTCTGTAAATTTCTGGTAACCATAGAGATGCTGATCTTAGTTTATTAATCTCATGCTCTTAAGCAGGCTGGGGCCCCATGGTGATTTCTCCAAATTGCTCAGTGCTGGTTATCCTGAAGCCTTCCTCATTAAGGAAGAGCAGGCCCATTCCTATTCTGCAACACTTTTTTCTGCAACTGCAATTACCGACAAGCAGAAGCCCCGTGCAATTATGCTCATTATTGCATGTTCTGACCTGGCTGCACCTCCCACTCTGGAGCAGTGGAACATGGTCACCAGCCCTAAAGCCCTGGAGCCTTCAGTGTGAACCCTCCCCTCCAAACCCAGGGCCTGGGACAGGGCTGTGATTGCTGCCCCATTCTTTCATTCATCTACACAGAAAATGGGAGCTTAGTGCCTTCTAGAACAGCATTTAATATCAGGCAGGGAAGGGCCCCAGCAGTGGTCTCCTGCCCATAAAGACTATGCTTGCAGAGGAGGGAACTACCCTCAGGAGCCATGACACTTTTCATTGTCTGGCCTCTCATGGGATCTGATTTCAGAACTGTGTGTTCCTCTTCATGTGGGGAATACCTCAAGTCCTCAAGAGACCACCAAATGGCTTCAGGATTTCAGCAGAGCTGGGGGAAATGGGCCAGTTAGGGGCATTCTCTTTCTTGGCCGTTTCTGCTTCTAGGAGAGATCCTGGTGCAGGTGTCAGAGGACTAGAGTTGGGATTCTGTCATGGTAGCTGACTCAGAGTGCAGTCATAGGTGGGAACTCAACCTCTTTGAGCCTCATGCTCCCCGTCTGTGAAATGAGACTGGACCTGGTCCTTCTACCTTTTCCTCATGTTGAGACTGTTTCTAGCTCCAACCCTGATCTAGAAACTGGATTTCTGTGATGAGTGAGAAGCAGGAGAAGTTGCAGGCAGTATGCCTTCTGGAGTAAAGGGAAGTAGATTTTGGCAGAAGTCTCTGGGAGGAGGCGTCTTTGTCTCTTGAGGCTGGATGCCTGAGGTCTGGCCTCACCTAGGTGTTGGTTACCATTTTGGAAATACTATGAATTTACTTTGGTTGCATTTCCCATTCTACTGGATTTAGAAACATTGAGTCATTCTTCCAGTAAACAATCAGGGACTACCTGCCAGCTGCCATGTGCTGTCCTAAGTGCTCATGGCATTACTGTTCAGCTGGCATAGTCACTGACAACTTCAACTCAGGTGTGGGGTGAACTGGTTTCAATGCTTGTGGGCCTTTCTGCTGGACATTTAGGGCTCATCTTAAGTGCATCAAAGAAGGGGCCCTTGGAAGAATCTGGATTCCTGAGCCCTCCAGCAAAGCTGGAGCCAGGACATGGGCTGGGTCAGCTCCTGAGGTGACTCCAGCTGAGTCACAAATCTAAGCACTTGGCTGTTCTTTGCAGGTGCCGTAACCTATCATTTCCTGACAGCCTGCCAGAGGTGAGCATCGTGTTCATCTTCGTCAATGAAGCGCTTTCAGTGCTGCTGCGCTCCATCCACTCGGCCATCGAACGCACGCCCCCACATCTGCTCAAGGAGATCATTCTGGTGGATGACAACAGCAGTAACGGTGAGTGTTGGAGCTTCCCAGGGCCCAGGCCCTACTTCCTGGCTGACATCTAAGCCGATGGTTCAGCATCGTGGTTCACATTTGCTCAAGGCTGTCTGTGGCTGCTCTTTCTCTGGAGTATAGATGAGAAATTCATGGTGGCCACTGCTTCAGAAAGTTCACTCTGTCTGAGCATGGCCTCTGCATCCCAGAGGGGTCTGGTCCTTAGGCTTTTTCTCCTGGCTGACTACTCTCCCCTCCCATATTCCAGTGCAATATGATAAGATAGAAGGCCCTGACCTCCTACCCTACCATGTACACCGTGAACATGTCCAGTGACTCTTTTCCATAATGCATCATTTCACCTAGTAGGGTTCCGCAGCCTCTGCCTGGAAGATTGTTCACTGGAGTTATGTTAGCAGTGGCGGTGGTGATGATGGTGCTGGTGGTGATGGAGGTTGTAGTGGTGGTGATGATGGGGATGGCAGTGAGCATGTAACTCAATGACAGCAACAGACTTGTTGAATGTCTAGCCTCTTTGCTGGATCCCCTGTTCCCTGTTCCATCTGTCCCTAGCCAGACCCTGGGTGGCCTGCAAACACCTTGTTGAAGCCATCATATCACTAACTCTCTTTCTCCAGCACTACCAGCCACCTCTTTTCCCTGGTGCACATTTCTTGGTCTCTGATTCTTTGCACTCCCATGTGCCATCATATACCATTCCAGACTGAAAGACCACATTTTGAGACAGCTGAAAAACCAGTGTTCTTAATAGGACCATTTATATGAATGTACTTCTGATAATGCATGATTTCTCAAAATAGACTGCTGGGTCACTGTATCATAGAAACACTGAGCTTGTGTTATCTTTTGAGCTTTCTCTGCTGTAAGGTAGTAAATTTCCTAGTGAATCAGTTGCTGTAATGAGAAGTTCAGATGGGCAATTTGTGATTTGTTATCAATTAAAGCTGAAACACATCGGATAATTGAAATGTATTTAATCTGAGAAAGCGAATCTTCATTTTCATTTTATCATCATGTGGTAGGAAGTGTGGGAACAGTGCTGTGAGGGGATTTTAGAAATTTCTGAAGGGCTTTGCTGGAGAATCATTTGACTCTCATTGTTCCACGGACATGAAGAAAGGAAAAGGCATCGAGGATGCAAATAGGCAACATAGTCTTAAAGGTAATTGTCTATCACGAGGGAGACAGGAAGGGCTCAACTCCCATCTCTGATGGCTGCCTACCGTCATCTAGCCTGGGACCCAAAAAACGTGTGCCTAAGAAAACTCCCATTCCCTAGTGACTAACGCCAGACAGCCTGACTAGCCTGCCCCACACACTCCATCCCTGGACTTCACCTAGGCCTGCTGATCCTCGTCACCTCTTACATTGTAAGGAGGCACAGGATGGAAGAACCAGCATTCAAGGATGAAAACATCCCCCAAGCAACAGGCACAACTCCTCACATAACAAGAGAGAAGAGAATGGAGCACTAGGAGGAAGAAATCTCGGAGCCTTTCATTTCTTTCCTGTAGTGAGAACCTTTTCTTGTCCTTAAGGATGCCATTTGGACTCTAAGTCATATGGACAAAGCTGATATTGAGTCTGAGAAATTTAGATAAGGAAAGTGAATCAGATACAGAGGATTTCCTATTTGAACTTAAAGAGTTTGAACTCTATTTTGCAAATGGCAATAACTATCTAAAGCTTTTGGTCAGAGGAATGACGGGGTCAGAGCTGGGCAATGGAGGAATTTGGCCATGCTTTATTTATTATATTGGCTGGGGAAAAGGGCATCTTGAAGAAGGGAAATGGATGAGAAGGCTATTGCAGCAGTAGAGAGAGAAGTCAAGAGGCCTGGAGTCAGGGACAAGTTATAGGCCTGAGAGGTATTATGAAGGAAAAATCTGTTGGACCATTTGGCTGAGAAGCCATGGGCAGGCGGGCTCACAGAGGGGAGGTCAATGATGGCTCAGAGTTTCAAGCCAGGGTGATTCAGAGGATGGCGGTGCATTGCCCCAGAAGAGGCAGGCAGCAGGAGCAATGCCCTGGGGCAGTAGTCCGTCATCAGGGATGCAGACAAGCAGCACCTGAGAGCTTTCAAAACCAAAGCTCTAGAGCATTATGGTGATGGTTCAGTAAAGTATCTTGATTGTGGTGTTGGTTACACAAAGCTGTGTCATCACAACTGCATTGAGCTGTATATGCACACCCAAACCAGTGCCTGCTTGTATAAGGAGAGATCTGAACAAGCTCTGTGGATGGTAGCCGTGTCAGTGGCCTGGTTTTGATATTGTGCTGTGGTTGTGTACAATGTTACCATTGGGGAATACTGGGTGAGGGGCACATGAAACCTTCTTGTACACTTTTGTGAATCTATAATTACTTCAAAATATTAAGTTAAAACAAAAAGCTCTCCTAGGAGATTCTAATTCAGTGAGTTTGAAGAGAGTTCTAGACATCGCTGTTTTAAAAAGCATTCTTTATTTTGATTTTTGTTTTGAGACAGGGTGTTGCTCTGTTGCCCAGGCTGGAATGCAGTGGCATGATCACAGCTCACTGCAGCCTCGACCTCCCAGGCTCAAGCAACCCTCCCACCTTAGCCTCCTGAGTAGCTGGGACTACAGGTGCATCGACCATGCCCGGCTAATGTTTTGTAATTTTTGTAGAGATGGAGTCTCACTATGTTGGGCAGCCAGGTCTCAAACTCCTGGACTCAAGCAATCCTCCTGCCTCGCCCTCCCAAATTGTTGGGATTACAGGCGTGAGCCACTGAGACCAGCCTTAAAAAGCATTCCTAATGATTCACAGCTCTGATAGAGAACCTTTAGTTTCAGGAATAACATGTGGCTTCACTTTTGAACATATTTGGTGTCCAGTGCATGGTGTGAAGGGCCAGAGCTCTGGACTAAAGCCTGAAGTCATAGATTCTGGAACCCTCACCACCATGGATAACTGACCGTGGAAAAGTCCCTCAGTCTTTCAGAGTCTGTTTCTCTCTCTCTGGAAAATGGAGATGATAAATCCTTCTTTGCTTGCCTCACTTGCCTGCAGTGGTCACATCATGTGTGACTGTGAATTGATCCCTGCCACTATTACCCTTCCTGAGTTCTACCCCATTTCCAGGAGGCAGGCACATAAGCCAGCAAACTGCACGGCAGGAGCCCCAGAAGGGAAATGTGGGAACACGGATTTGGAGTCTCATGCGTTGAGTAATTAAAGCCATTGACTGGAAGGAGAGGAGGTCAAAAGGGAAGAGGAAAGAACAGAAAGTTAGAAGCTTGAGAGAATACTGAGGGTAAGATTTGTAGGCGTCGGGAGGAAGAGCGTTAGCAGGTGAGAGAGGAGGAACGCTCGGGAGAATCTGGAAGACAGCACAGTCTCCGTGGGCAGAGAGAATTTCAGGAATAAGAGAACCGTCTATTCACATGAAACTACAGACAGGTGGAAGGACGAGGAACCTGAGCAGAAGCCACTGGGTGTGGAAGGGACAGACCTGGGAAACCTCAGTGAGAAGCTTTAGTGGAATGTTGGAGATGGGGGCTGTCGAAGCCAGATGAAGATAAAGAGCAGGCAGTGAGGGGAGATTTTTCCTCGAGGATTCTTGACTGTAGAGGAGAATCACAAGCTCAGGCAGGAACTGGAGCAATGTTTTCCAAAAATAAAAATTAAAAATTACCATCCTCTACAGCAAGAAATAAAGTTACATCATGACCCAGGATGACACACCCACTCACACCCATACACACATGATGGGAACACGACTTTTAAGAAACAATACTTACCCTTATAATGTGCAAAGCACTCTGCTATTTTCTATTATATTCTGTTCTGTTCAATTCAATTCTATTGTATTTTATTGTGTTCTAGTTCTCTTTTCTTAAAGGTAGGTTGTTCTCGAGACCCTGAGTGCATATTAGAATCACTTGGAGGGCTTTTAAGAAATTCAGGGCCCAGGTTTTACCTCTAGTGATTTAATGGGTCTGGGGAGATGGGCACCTGAGGCCAGAGTTTGGAGCAGGGCCTTTGAGGAGGAAGATGGGATCCAAGGCACAGAAGCAAGAGTTGCCTCCGAAAATAAAGGACTTGTCTTTCTCCTGCCCTGTGAGGGAACAGGGAGGCAGCAGGAGGCAACGTGGCTGTGGTGATGGGTACCCAGAGTCAAGCGCAGCTGCATGCTCAGTGGCCTGATGGCCGACAGGGCCAGAGCGGAGGCTAGACGTGGGAAGGGGCCTGGCCCTGGCTAGAGTTCCCATGTGGAATGGGACAAGGAGGTAACTAGGAATGGGATTCCTTGCCCCCAGGCTGAGCTGAACCCTCAAAAGGGGAAGAAGAGACGCTAGAGTGAGCTCCTAGAGGAAGTGGCCCCTCTCTAGCCTTAGGACATGGCTAAAGGCCCTTCGGATCTCAGCCTGACTTGGAGGAAAGTGGCTATGGCCAGACCCTGTGCAGGCTCCATGCAGGGAGCTGCTTCTCTTGGGCCTCTCACTCAGCGCAAGACTTTCATGTTTTTCAAATCAGGCCAACTCAGCTCGGTTCAACCAAGATTTCTGTAGTACCAGCCTGGGCCAATGGAAGGAAGAGGGTGATGGATCAGACCTAGTCACTGCCATGGGGAGTTCGTCAGATAAGTCTAAAGTGGGGATGAAATGTTCTAGGACTTGGTTTCCAGGCTCGGTTCTGCTGCTTTCTGGCCATGGGTCTCTGGGCATAGGTTTTCTTATGTGCCACGACGGGGACATCAGGCCCTGCCTTGCCCTGTGTGCCTCACAGAGGCACTGGGGATGAGGTGAGGGAATCGGAGTGAAAGTTCCCTGTAAGCTTCTGGGTGCCAAGGGTGACTTAAAATGACAGTGACAAAAATAACAACAGTAACAATAATCATGACAACAGCTGACAAGTAGCCACTGTTGAAAGACAGCTGTTTTGGTGGGAAGAGCGCAGAATTTGGCATTGGGCCAGCTTTTCCATTCCAGCTCTTTCTGACTTTGTGCTAGCTGTGTGTACTTAACCTCTGCGAACCCTATTTTCCTTATCTGTAAAACTGAGATGTATAATTCCCACCTCAGGGGTTGCTGGGAGGCTTGAATGAGATAACACGATGGAAGGGATGTTGGTGTTTAAAACTCTAAATTATGCAGCCGTGCAGAGCCATCGGAATGTCTTCCTCACTAAGCCTTCCTTCCCAGGCTTCTATTACTGGTTCCGTGCATGCCGGAGCCTCGTGTCTCCCCAAGCTCTCTTTGGCCACACCTTTGCTTTGGGTCGGGCCTGGGCTTCCTCAAACACAGGAACAGGGCAGTCAGTCACTGCTTTCTTCTTTCAAGCTTCTCTAGACCTTTAGCTCTCGCTCAGAAGCCAGGGACTGAAGGCTCTGTAAGTGGCCGTTATGTAGGAGCCTGAATCCCTGTTCTCTGTCTCCTTAGCAACTTCCTCAACAAGCTCCACTTTTTCAGGGGCTGGCTCCGATCTATCATGCTGTCACTCCACTGCAGCAGTCTCAAACTTCAGCGTTTGAGTTTGGTTAAAAATATGGACATTTGGCAGTGTGTGATGTCTCATGCCTGTAATCCCAGCACTTTGGTAGGCCAAGGCAGGAGGATCACTTGAGCCCAGGAGTTCAAGACCAGCCTGTACAACATAGCAAGACTCCGTCTGTATATTATCAAAATTTTATTTTTTGAATAATATGGAGATTCATACCAGGCATGCCGCTGCCTCAGGACATTTGCATTTGCTGTTTTTTCCACCTGGAATGTTCTTTCTACCCCCTCCCCTCCACCCTGCTCCATATCTGCACAACTTGCTCCTTTTCCTCTTTAGGCCTTTACTCAAAAGCCTCCTTCTCACTAGGGCTGTCAGTGAATCACTCCGTTTAAAGGGCAACACTCCTCCCTGTCACTCCTCACCCCACCCCTTGTTTCTTTTCCTCTGTATCTCCAACTGCCTTCTGACGTACTGTGCTCACTAATTTACTCTCTCCTAATTATTTGCACATTTCCCTCCCCCAGTGTGTAAACTCCATGAAGATAGGGGCATTTGTTTTGCCACGTGAAGTATCTCCAGCACCTAGAATAGTGCCTGGTATTTGTAGTTGTTCAATAAATATGGATTTAATGAAAGAATTTTGAATCTGTAGATCTGGGGCAGGGCCTGAAACCTGCATTTTCGCATGGCTCCAGGGCACTCTGATTCTTTGTGAGTCACTGTTCTAATTGTTGTCCTCCATCTGTGCTGCAGCTGAGAGCCTGGGACAGCTGCCTCCACCCCAGCTCCCCCAGAGCTAGCCTCTGGCTGCAGGCACCACTGGGTGGAGTATTTCTTCCTGGGCCAGGGTCCTTGGGGCTTCCCTGTTGCATCCCAGGGATATGGCATGAATGTGGGGTAGAGTGCAGAGGAGAAGGTAAGTTTCTCTTGCTGGCCTGAACTCACTTCCCATCTTCGGAGTCAGATGATCAACACTGAGCCTCCCTGTGACCATGTTATCCAACCTCTGCAAGCATTCCTGACAGTAGTGACCAGGCTCTGCCTGCTCTGCAGCTCGAAGGCCATGTTTCCCGTCCCCTCCTTATCCTCCTTGTCAAATCAAAAAAATGGTGGGAGCACAGCTCTGAGCCTGCTGGTTTCAATTACCAGACTTTTCAGCAAATACCAATGGACCAATGTCTTTAGCTGGGACTGCATGATTCAATCTCTACAGACTTCCAGAGGGAGAGAAGCAACAGGATTTTCAGTCAATAGAGGCATCTCTGCCTTTGACTCTTGGCATTCATTGCTTCATTCTTTCAGTCCTTCAACAGGTTTTTGGTGGCCACGTGTTTTGTGCTGAGTGCCTGGCTAAGCACTTTGGGGGCTTGTTCATGTGACACAGGTATTCCAGTACCTGGCACAGAGCAAGTGCCCAAGGAATGTGAACTCTTTCAGGTTCCCTCGCCAGCTGTCCCAGCTGTTCCCTCGCCCCATCCCACAATTCAGCCACTTCCACTTCTGGAAAAAAAAAAAAAAAGTTTTCTTTGCTGTAGTCAGTTTGTTTCCTTTTTGAACTCATGTCCTCTTTTGATAAACATAAAAATCACATACCCTTCTTTCATGCCACTTGAAATTTCAAAGTTAATTTGAATTTGTGATTAAAAGCACATCAAAGCAATGGTAATATCAAATATTCTTTTAAGAATCCCATGCCCTGGAGATGTCTGTCTGCTCTGGGTTGGCAGTGCCTTGCCCAACCTGAATCCAACCCATCACTTGTCTCCTGCTGCCGCTTTCAAGCAAGGCAATGGCTGGTTCCCACCACTTCATGTGCTTGAAGGCTGGATTGAATCTTCTCTCTCTCCCAGGTCAGGGATCTCCTTTGCTCATGGACCCGGTCTTCATGCTGGCCACGTTTGCTAGAAACCTCGCATATCTGTTGCCAGGAGAAGGCATACAACTCAGCGGGCCTCAAGAGATGGGCAGAAGGAAACTGTCCCTCCTGACAACAGTGTCAGATGGGCAGAACCCAAGGTGAGCCAATTAATCCTAGCTGGCTCTTGGGAGGAAACTGCGGACCTACATTGGGCAGAAACCTGCCAGTGTGCCACTTCTTTGCATGGCAGAGCTGAGCTAGGGCCCGGGTCTTCTGACTCCCACAGAAGACCACATCCTCCAGCACAGGCAGTCTCATCACTTTGTCCAGCGTGCACTTCTTCCTGCTTGTCTGCACTGTATGTGGGCATGGTGGCCCATAGCCAGACCGTCCTGGTTTGCTCCCTTTGCTGGGAATGAATGTCCTCTGCTACCCCACCCACTTTGCTTAGCTCCAGACTTCCAAAGTCAGCTTTGCTACCACTGTTTCCAGAAACTCCTCCATGGCTCTGCCCCCAGCACCGCCCCAGCTGGTTTAGGGGGTTGGCCTCAGTGCTCCCATGCACCCTGGCTCCTCCTTATCCTACTGTATTTTACCTGGTTATTGACTCACTAAATTACAGTGAGTAGTTTAGGTCAGACTAGCCAAGGCGACCAGTGTGACAGGAACATGATCCTGGCCATCTCAAGACCCCAACAACAACTAGCCCAGTGTGCTGCTCATCGTAGTCATTCTATCAATTTTGTTGACAAAAGAATAGTCATGATCTCCCAGGGAAGTAAATGTGGTCACCATCTCCACTTCGTAGATGAGGCAGCTAAGCCTCCGAGAGTCTAAAAAAGAAAAAAGGGACAGGCTCAAGACCACATAGCCAGGAAGTGCTAGGACAGGAATTCAAATCCAGGCCTGCTGGCCCTGGACCTCGTGTCTCCTCTACTTTCTGCTCCTGGAAGCCTGGGAGGCATCGACATAGGCATCTCCTCTCTGGTTCTCTCCTGATGGCCAGCCCACCCCATTGCTTCTTAGGGAGGGCAGACCAGAGCCAGGACGACCGCCACATGCACTAAAATGGCAGGTCCAACATAGGTGAGCCTCCCTGGTCCTCTCTTGGGTGCAGGTGATGGCTGGGGTCCCGCATCTACTTTGTTGGGGGCAGCAGGCAGGCTTGGCCAGAAAGGGTTCCCCAGGCTGGTTTTCAGGCTTCCAGCTAGGCACCACCCAGCTAGCTGCCTCTGGCCAGGGCTGGAGTTTGACCCCCACTTCTCCAGGCCTGGGCCTGAGACTCAAGTGACTCCTAGTGCCCCTAGATAGAAAGAGTCCTGACCAGGCGCCCCCAGCTCATTGAGCACTTAGTATGTGCCAGAGCTATTTTAAGTACTTCACCATAAATTAATCAGTGTCATATGATGGTGGTATGAACCATTACCAGTGTCACCTGATGTAACAGGGAGGCAGACCCAGCGAAGTTAAGGAACTTGTCCAGAGTTACAGAGGTGTGATTTGACTGGTTTCAGAGCCTACACCCTTTACCATTAAACAGACTGCTTGCCTCTGGTGCACCATGAGTCTCTGATTCCAAACAACTTATTTGAATTTTGTCCTTATCCCTTTTCTCCATTCCCTCTGGAGGGAGAGATATTGGGCAGCAGGACCAGTGAAGTAGGAGACAAAAAGGGAACTTCAGAGAAGGGTGTGTCTGTGTCCTAGCCTCGAGCTTTGCTTGGAGATTTGCCTGCGGTTTCAGTAAGGAGAGATGGGTTGCATAGAGGCTTCCTGGCTTCTGTTGGGTGAGAGGTAATTGAACAGTTGGCAGCCATGCTTTAGGTCACCTTGTGAGAAGGGGCCAGCTTCCTATTCTCTTTGAAATAGGGAGAAGTTGGCATGCCTGTGTGAAGGTGCATGTATGTGCATGTGTATGTCTGTACATCTTTATACATGTATATGCAAGTACTCTTCATGTATGCACACACACGTTTGTTGTGTACATGTGTATTGTGTTACATGCATATAACACGTTTGTGTGTGTGCCTTGCATGCATATCCATGTGTTCATATTCATGCATACAAGTGTGTGTGTGCATGTGTGCACACATGTATGTGTTACTGCATCCATGTGAGCACTGTGTTTGTGTGTGTATTGTGTGTCTGTGTGTGAGTGTGCTTGTGGGTGGATGCGGACCTGTGTTTGTGCACTTATGCAGTAGTGTGCATGCATAAGCAGCATATACAGGCACATGGGCATGTGGGCTTGTGTGTGCTTGTGTGAGCAGTGGTGTTTCAGTCCCCACTAACAATGGGTTGAGCCTCTTTCATGAGCCTCTTTCACCACCCACTGCTACCTGGAGCCACCTTCAAAATCCTGATGAATGACAAATAATTGCACAACTGTGAATCATTGTTATTTTTAATTGTTGGTAAGAATGTCAATGTAGTGATGAAATAGAAACAGAGCTCCCCAGATTGCTTGCCACCAGCTGCTGGGTCTTTCCCCACCCCCTGCAGAACCCCCATTATCCCTTGGCCCAGAGCCTGCCTAATCATTGTTTAATGTTTCAAAGATTCTGTCCTACACAAGAGATACTCATTCCAGGCTGTAAAACTACCAACAGCTTTGCATGCAGCTGGAATAATTGCGAAAGTTAAAAAAAAAAACAGAGGAAAAGAATGGTCCAACAGTGTTGTGCTTTATGGAGCTTAAAGAATCCCATGTAGCTAATCGAATTACAACCAAGACTCAGGCAGCTTAAAGGTGTTTACATAGCCAGGCACATGGGCTGTCAGCCCGTTCAGCCAAAGGCTCCTTGCCACTGCCCGCCTCTATGGCTTTGACCAGTGCAACTAGGCTGGCTCACCCTCAAGACTGGCAGCAAATACCTGGCAACCTTGGGGTGCATACCACCCAGTACCACCTGAGTCCTGGGTTCTCCTATCATTGCTCCTTACTGCCTGGGGTTGCCTCTACCTGCCACATCCTATACCAAGCCTGAGAGTTCCTCTTGGGCATGGCCACTGCTACGTCTCCTCTGGTGGTGTCCAGCAGCACTTTGCCAAGCTCTTACTGTCATGACTTATATGACTCCTGAGTTTCTGGCTACTCTGAGTATTGAATGCTCATCTCTCCCTGTTGATTCAAGCCCTGACCCCAGGCCTGAGCCCTGCTTTGGCCAGTTTCTGTGAAAGTAAAGTTTCTCTCTAGATATAGATATAGATATAGATATAGATATAGATATAGATATAGATATAGATATAGATATAGAAGATATAGATATCTGACAGATTCAACTGATTCAACTGTGTCCATTTCTGAACCTACCTCTCAGCTGCCACACATGATTCTATGCCAGGACACCCAGGCCAGGGGCACATAAGGGCTAATATAAAGTCTGTGCTGTCTATTTGCTAAATTATACATCCTGGTATGAGTCTGTCTCCAAAGTGCCTTTTCTAACTGCATAGTCCAGAGAAGGCACCTTTTGGCCAAGTACATCAAGGTGCTGTGTGCTAGCAGCACGGCCAGTCCTGACCTCTGCAGAGACTCTGCAGAGAAGTATTGTTTCTTCCCAGTGGGTGGCCTTGACTTAACAGTGGTGCAGCAGCCTGGGATGACTTCCCTGTACCTGCTGGCCAGCAACCCCAGCTTTCCGCAACCTCCTCTGCGTTGGTTCTGCGTTTGGCCTGCCTCTGTTTCCTGTCAACTTGCTGTTCTCTGGTGGAATGGAATCTTGCTCTGATGCCTGCCTCATCCCCTTAGCTGGGCCCCAGCTTCCCAGCTAGCCCTGGTCAATCCTCTTCCTTGAGGGGCTAGACTCTGTTCTCTGTACACCAAACTGGGGCCCTGCTCCCATGGTTCGATCCACCTGGCTTCCTACGTCATGGGGGCTGGGACTTCCCACTGATAAGCTCCTCCTGAAATGAGCATCCTTAGTGATGCCTAAGTATATCAGCTCTTGAGTCACCTGCCTCTTTGTGGACCAGTCCCAGGGCTCAGTCCGTTTCTCCAGCTCTAGTCCTGCATGTTGCCAGCCTCTTCTCTGCTCTCACCAGCCACTCTGCCGAGGTCCCAGCATGCTGCACCGCTGAAGCTGCCTGAGCCTGGCAGTGGTGTGGGTAGCTCATCACTCCTCTTGGCCCCTTTACTTGATACAGGAAACTGTCAGAGAATCAAGAACTCCCCAGCATGCTACCCTGCTGACCAAGGACAGCACCTGGGAGGGCAAAGGACCTTCCTTTTTTTGCTCATGAGCTCCCTGTAGCAATCTACAGCGAGAGGGCTTTGTACCATTTTGCTTTATGGACTAGCCAAGGTGACCAGTTTTTGATAAATGAAGCTGGCAGGAATCAAATACAAAAAAAAAAAAGGCCTTCTTCCCCTGGTCAGTTGTGTGACCATCTGTCAACGGGGAAATTCCCAAAACTGGAGCTGAGTGTTGGGGGTGAATCAGGAGGGGTGTCTCTTGCCCTCTGAGGGGCCCTGTTGCCAGCCACTGGGATCAAGCTGTCTCTAGAAAGGGCCAGGGAACATTACTCAGGACCACGGTGCAGCCAGCAGGAAAGGTCTCCTTGTTCATTCTTGGCACCCAGCCTATCTTTCTCAGCAGCTTGAAAAGACAAACTCAGGTGCAGACAATAGTTACAGCTGTACACAGGGCACTCCTTGTATGCCAGGGTCCTCCTTCTGCTTTCCTGAATAGTTAAAACAGTTCAAAACTCAACAAATCAAATGCTTCCTACTGATATTAAATCTTTGGAGTATGGAATACCTTCTGATGGAATTGATTTCCTGAAAGGCTGCCCCAAACCATGCAGTGACCCAAGTGGCCTCCAGTAGCTTCAGAGTCTCAGTGCTCGGCAAAAAGTGGAGCATGTGGATGAGAGTTAAGTGCTGTAGCCACCCCAGCTGCTGCCCATATCTGTCCTGCATAATTATCTTTCAGAAGATGAGCACCTCCTTGTTGGATGGTGAAGGTGGGAGGTGGTGCTAGAGACAGCACTAGGAGTTGGGGAAGCTGGTGCAAATGACTGGGTCTGAGGGTCCAACAGCAGGTACGTGCTCCACTATGCTGCATAGCAACAGAAATCTGCTCTCTCCCATGGTGGCTGGGAAGCCAGTTTTGGTGAGGGAGGTTTGTTTGTTCTGTTTTTTGTTTTTTCTTCTTTCAAAAATGAGAGCCCTAATCGATTCTCAGGAGACCTAAATTGGGAAACCAATTCAATTTTTTTCAGGAACTGTCTCTCTTCTCTGCTCAAGCCCACAGGGACTTGCACCCCTTCTGCTCTTACAGTCATGCATTCATTTAACAAATCGAGTACCAGGCCCAAGGCTCTGCAAGAGGGAGGCAGCAGGGAACCAGATGTGGTTCCTGCCATCAGAGAATGATAGCAGGCAAGTAGAGAGGCGTTCCAGCCCTCATTTGGCACAGATGCAGACTCCCCAGGTTCTAGTTGATTTTAGGAGCTCATGTCCCAAGAGCTCATGGCGTAAGTAGAATTTTAGGGAGGAGAGGCAAGGGCAGCCTGTGGCAGGGTGTTCTAGTTAGGCCTGGTCTTGGGGTGGCTGCCATGAGAGAAATCCTGAGAATCATATTGACACAAAGATTCTTATTGCACTTGTATTTTTTATATTAAAGTTTGCACGGTTTTGTTTCTTTTCTTTCTTTCTTTTTTTTTTTTTTTTTGAGACAGGGTCTTGCTTTGCTGCCCAGGCTAGAGTACAGTGGCATGATCTCAGCTCACTGCAACCTCCGCCTCCTGGGTTCAAGCAACTCTCATGCCTCAGCCTCCTGAGTAGCTGGGATTACAGGCGTGTGCTACCATGCCTGGCTAATTTTTGTATTTTCAGTAGAGACAAGGTTTCGCCATGTTGGCCAGGCTGGTCTTGAACTCCTGACCTCAAGTGATCCACCCACCTTGGCCTCCCAGAGTGCTGAGATTACAGGCGTGAGCCACCATGCCTGGCCAGTTTGCATGGTTTCTAATAAAGGATTGAAACAGAAAAAAAGCACGAAACAAAGAAATATCAGACTAGTGAGGAGGAAGGCTTTTTACCAGCAACCACTAACAGAAGGCTAGTTTTTCCGGATGGCCCCATGGTTGACTCTGACCCCTTCTGTGCTGCTAGACTAGAGACTTGATTTGTAGCCAACCAAAGAGGGCATGGCCTGCGTGCAGAGATATGTGATTCTCTTTGTGTTTTCCATCGCTGGTCCCCATACCGTGACTTCCAGTGGCCTTCTCCAGTGGCTCAGGTGGTTCTCCACTGAGCACCTGACCTACAATTGGGGTAGTGACCTGGTTCACAGTGTAGGTCCCTCCCACTCTAATGGGCTTCCCTTAAGGGGCATTGGGCAATTTGGGGCAGGCAGCCCTAAAAACTAATCCAACATCCTCATTTGACTGGAGAGAAAACTGAGATCCAGAGAAGTTAAGTGAATTTCCCAATATCACACACCTAGTTCATGGCAATGCCTAGAGACCAACCCTGGTCCAGTGCTTTGCTAGCTGGACTCATTCATTCAACAGACATTCACAGAGTGCATTCTCAAGTGTCAGCCATCATGCTCAGCACACCAGTCCAAAGATGGATGAGAAACAGTTTCTGTCCCCAGCAAGCTGGCAGCCGAGTGCAGATGGTAACACACAAATAAGCAAAGCACACAAAGCAAAGTGCTGAGTGCCATGAGCCACAGGTGAAGGCAAACTGCTGGAGAAGCCCAGAGGAGAGATCTCAGTCACTCTGGGAGGGCTTCTTGGAAGAGTTGGCATTTGAGCTGGGCCTTGGTGATTGAATGGATTTGGGTAAATGGAGACGATGATGGAAAAAGACAGAACCTGCCTTTGTTTTTGAATCTTCTTAATTAGGGAAGGAATCAACATGATAATTTATTAGGTACCTGCTGTGTTCCAAGCACTGTGCTAGACATTTTTACATAAGGCTTCTTTAATTTTTTCAGTATTTCTCCCCATCTTATAGATGAGGAAACTGAGATTCAGAAGTAACTTAATCCTAAATAGAGACAACTTCTTTGATTCCTTCTTCTCTCTTTCCTACAAAGCCTCACCCAATGCTGTATGCCCCATGAGGGCGCAGTGAATGACTCTGAGGACTGAAGGGAAACAGAGACAGAAACATGGGGATAGAAGAATTTTCAAAGTCATAGGGGAAGGCAGCACTCCTCTTCCTTAAACAATACATGGCTGAGCACAGAGCCATTTAGTATTTCTATCATCAGAATACATGTCTTCCTCGCAGGTATATACACTCCGCCTTCAGGCTGGTATATTAACCTAAGTGAATACAGACAAGAGCTATTTGTTTTAGCTAAGCATCTTTCATGTGTTAGCTCATTTTGCCCTAAGGACATTCATAGGAGATACATCTTAGTATTATTAATACCATGTTCATTTCACAGATGAGAATGCTGAGGCTCAGAGAAGCTGCAGGTTACACAGCTGGGAATGGCAGACCCAGCATTTGAGCCCTAGTTGGATCCAGCTGCAGAGACTGAGTCCCTAACCTTGTTCTATGCTCAGGGGTCCTAAACTCAGTTGCCTAACAAAGGCTAGACAGTGCGAATATGGGAGTTGAGCCGATGCAAGGCAATAAGGAGTGGTGGAAACTGGTGAACAAAAGAATGAGCCCGGAGGAGGAGCCAAGATGGCCGAATAGGAACAGCTCCGGTCTACAGCTCCCAGCGCGAGCGACGCAGAAGACGGGTGATTTCTGCATTTCCATCTGAGGTACCGTGTTCACCTCACTAGGGAGTGCCAGACAGTGGGCGCAGGTCAGTGGGTGAGCGCACTGTGCGCCAGCCGAAGCAGGGGCAAGGCATTGCCTCACTCGGGAAGCGCAAGGGGTCAGGGAGTTCCCCTTCCAGGGGTGACAGACGGCACCTGGAAAATCGGGCCACTCCCACCCGAATACTGTGCTTTTCCGACGGGCTTAGGAAACGGTGCACCAGGAGAGTATAGCCCACACCTGGCTCAGAGGGTCCTACGCCCACGGAGTCTCGCTGATTGCTAGCACAGCAGTCTGAGATCAAACAGCATGTCTGCAGCGAGGCTGGGGGAGGGGCGCCCGCCATTGCCCAGGCTCGCTTAGGTAAACAAAGCAGCCTGGAAGCTTGAACTGGGTGGAGCCCACCACAGCTCAAGGAGGCCTGCCTGCCTCTGTAGGCTCCACCTCTGGGGGCAGGGCACAGACAAACAAAAAGACAGCAGTAACCTCTGCAGACTTAAATGTCCCTGTCTGACAGCTGTGAGGAGAGCAGTGGTTCTCCCAGCACGCAGCTGGAGATCTGAGAACCGGCTGACACTCTCCTCAAGTGGGTCCCTGACCCCTGACCCCCGAGCAGCCTAACTGGGAGGCATCCCCCAGCAGGGGCAGACTGACACCTCACACGGCCGGCCAGGTACTCCAACAGACCTGCAGCTGAGGGTTCTGTCTGTTAGAAGGAAAACTAACAGAAAGGACATCCACACCAAAAACCCATCTGTACATCACCATCATCAAAGACCAAAAGTAGATAAAACCACAAAGATGGGGAAAAAACAGAGCAGAAAAACTGGAAACTCTAAAAACCAGAGTACCTCTCCTCCTCCAAAGGAACGCAGTTCCTCACCAGCAACGGAACAAAGCTGGACGGAGAATGACTTTGACGAGCTGAGAGAAGAAGGCTTCAGACGATCAAATTACTCCGAGCTACGGGAGGATATTCAAACCAAAGGCAAAGAAGTTGAAAACTTTGAAAAAAATTTAGAAGAATGTATAACTAGAATAACCAATACAGAGAAGTGCTTAAAGGAGCTGATGGAGCTGAAAACCAAGGCTCGAGAACTACGTGAAGAATGCAGAAGCCTCAGGAGCCGATGCGATCAAATGGAAGAAAGGGTATCAGCCCTGGAAGATGAAATGAATGAAATGAAGCGAGAAGGGAAGTTTAGAGAAAAAAGAATAAAAAGAAATGAGCAAAGCCTCCAAGAAATATGGGACTATGTGAAAAGACCAAATCTACGTCTGATTGGTGTACCTGAAAGTGACGGGGAGAATGGAAACCAGTTGGAAAACACTCTGCAGGATATTATCCAGGAGAACTTCCCCAATCTAGCAAGGCAGGCCAACATTCAGATTCAGGAAATACAGAGAACGCCACAAAGATACTCCTCGAGAAGAGCAACTCCAAGACACATAATTGTCAGATTCACCAAAGTGGAAATGAAGGAAAAAATGTTAAGGGCAGCCAGAGAGAAAGGTCGGGTTACCATCAAAGGGAAACCCATCAGACTAACAGCGGATCTCTCGGCAGAAACCCTACAAGCCAGAAGAGAGTGGGGGCCAATATTCAACATTCTTAAAGAAAAGAATTTTCAACCCAGAATTTCATATCCTGCCAAACTAAGCTTCATAAGTGAAGGAGAAATAAAATACTTTACAGACAAGCAAATGCTGAGAGATTTTGTCACCACCAGGCCTGCCCTAAAAGAGCTCCTGAAGGAAGCGCTAAACATGGAAAGGCACAACCGGTACCAGCCACTGCAAAATCATACCGAAATGTAAAGACCATCGAGACTAGGAAGAGACTGCATCAACTAACGAGAAAAATATCCAGCTAACATCATAATGACAGGATCAGATTCACACATAACAATATTAACTTTAAATGTAAATGGACTAAATGCTCCAATTAAAAGACACAGACTGGCAAATTGGATAAAGACTCAAGACCCATCAGTGTGCTGTATTCAGGAAACCCATCTCACGTGCAGAGACACACATAGGCTCAAAATAAAAGGATGGAGGAAGATCTACCAAGCAAATGGAAAACAAAAAAAGGCCGGGGTTGCAATCCTAGTCTCTGATAAAACAGACTTTAAACCAACAAAGATCAAAAGAGACAAAGAAGGCCATTACATAATGGTAAAGGGATTAATTCAACAAGAAGAGCTAACTATCCTAAATATATATGCACCCAATACAGGAGCACCCAGATTCATAAAGCAAGTCCTGAGTGACCTACAAAGAGACTTAGACTCCCACACATTAATAATGGGAGACTTTAACACCCCACTGTCAACATTAGACAGATCAACGAGACAGAAAGTCAACAAGGATACCCAGGAATTGAACTCAGCTCTGCACCAAGCAGACCTAATAGACATCTATAGAACTCTCCACCCCAAATCAACAGAATATACATTTTTTTCAGCACCACACCACACCTATTCCAAAATTGACCATATACTTGGAAGTAAAGCTCTCCTCAATAAATGTAAAAGAACAGAAATTGTAACAAACTGTCTCTCAGATCACAGTGCAATCAAGCTAGAACTCAGGATTAAGAATCTCACTCAAAACCGCTCAACTACGTGGAAACTGAACAACCTGCTCTTGAATGACTACTGGGTACATAACGAAATGAAGGCAGAAATAAAGATGTTCTTTGAAACCAACGAGAACCAAGACACAACATACCAGAATCTCTGGGATGCATTCAAAGCAGTGTGTAGAGGGAAATTTATAGCACTAAATGCCCACAAGAGAAAGCAGGAAAGATCCAAAATTGACACCCTAACATCACAATTAAAAGAACTAGAAAAGCAAGAGCAAACACATTCAAAAGCTAGCAGAAGGCAAGAAATAACTAAAATCAGAGCAGAACTGAAGGAAATAGAGACACAAAAAACCCTTCAAAAAATAAATGAATCCAGGAGCTGGTTTTTTGAAAGGATCAACAAAATTGATAGACCGCTAGCAAGATTAATAAAGAAAAAAAGAGAGAAGAATCAAATAGATGCAATAAAAAATGATAAAGGGGATATCACCACCGATCCCACAGAAATACAAACTACCATCAGAGAATATTACAAACACCTCTATGCAAATAAACTAGAAAATCTAGAAGAAATGGATAAATTCCTCAACACATACACCCTCCCAAGACTAAACCAGGAAGAAGTTGAATCTCTGAATAGACCAATAACAGGAGCTGAAATTGTGGCAATAATCAATAGCTTACCAACCAAAAAAAGTCCAGGACCAGATGGGTTCACAGCCGAATTCTACCAGAGGTACAAGGAGGAGCTGGTACCATTCCTTCTGAAACTATTCCAATCAATAGAAAAAGAGGGAATCCTCCCTAACTCATTTTATGAGGCCAGCATCATCCTGATACCAAAGCCTGGCAGAGACACAACAAAAAAAGAGAATTTTAGACCAATATCCTTGATGAACATTGATGCAAAAATCCTCAATAAGATACTGGCAAACAGAATCCAGCAGCACATCAAAAAGCTTATCCACCATGATCAAGTGGGCTTCATCCCTGGGATGCAAGGCTGGTTCAATATACGCAAATCAATAAATGTAATCCAGCATATAAACAGAACCAAAGACAAAAACCACATGATTATCTCAATAGATGCAGAAAAGGCCTTTGACAAAATTCAACAACCCTTCATGCTAAAAACTCTCAATAAATTAGGAATTGATGGGACGTATCTCAAAATAATAAGAGCTATTTATGACAAACCCACAGCCAATATCGTACTGAATGGGCAAAAACTGGAAGCATTCCCTTTGAAAACTGGCACAAGACAGGGATGCCCTCTCTCGCCACTTCTATTCAACATAGTGTTGGAAGTTCTGGCCAGGGCAATTAGGCAGGAGAAGGAAATCAAGGGTATTCAATTAGGAAAAGAGGAAGTCAAATTGTCCTTGTTTGCAGATGACATGATAGTATATCTAGAAAACCCCATTGTCTCAGCCCAAAATCTCCTTAAACTGATAAGCAACTTCAGCAAAGTCTCAGGATACAAAATCAATGTGCAAAAATCACAAGCATTCTTATACATCAATAACAGACAAACAGAGAGCCAAATCATGAGTGAACTCCCATTCACAATTGCTTCAAAGAGAATAAAATACCTAGGAATCCAACTTACAAGGGATGTGAAAGACCTCTTCAAGGAGAACTACAAACCACTGCTCAAGGAAATAAAAGAGGATACAAACAAATGGAAGAACATTCCATGCTCATGGGTAGGAAGAATCAATATCATGAAAATGGCCGTCCTTCCCAAGGTAATTTACAGATTCAATGCCATCCCCATCAAGCTACCAATGACTTTCTTCACAGAATTGGAAAAAACTACTTTAAAGTTCATATGGAACCAAAAAAGAGCCCGCATCGCCAAGTCAATCCTAAGCCAAAAGAACAAAGCTGGAGGCATCACACTACCTGACTTCAAACTATACTACAAGGCTACAGTAACCAAAACAGCATGGTACTGGTACCAAAACAGAGATATAGATCAATGGAACAGAACGGAGCCGTCAGAAATAATGCCACATATCTACAAGTATCTGATCTTTGACAAACCTGACAAAAACAAGAAATGGGGAAAGGATTCCCTATTTAATAAATGGTGCTGGGAAAACTGGCTAGCCATATGTAGAAAGCTGAAACTGGATCCCTTCCTTACACCTTATACAAAAATCAATTCAAGATGGATTAAAGACTTAAATGTTAGACCTAAAACCATAAAAACCCTAGAAGAAAACCTAGGCATTACCATTCAGGACATAGGCATGGGCAAGGACTTCATGTCTAAAACACCAAAAGCAATGGCAACAAAAGCCAAAATTGACAAATGGGATCTCATTAAACTAAAGAGCTTCTGCACAGCAAAGGAAACTACCATCAGAGTGAACAGGCAACCTACAAAATGGGAGAATATTTTCGCAACCTACTCATCTGACAAAGGGCTAATATCCAGAATCTACAATGAACTCCAACAAATTTACCAGAAAAAAACAAACAACCCCATCAAAAAGTGGGCGAAGGACATGAACAGACACTTCTCAAAAGAAGACATTTATGCAGCCAAAAAACACATGAAAAAATGCTCACCATCACTGGCCATCAGAGAAATGCAAATCAAAACCACAATGAGATACCATCTCACACCAGTTAGAATGGCAATCATTAAAAAGTCAGGAAACAACAGGTGCTGGAGAGGATGTGGAGAAATAGGAACACTTTTACACTGTTGGTGGGACTGTAAACTAGTTCAACCCTTGTGGAAGTCAGTGTGGCGATTCCTCAGGGATCTAGAACTAGAAATTCCATTCGACCCAGCCATCCCATTACTGGGTATATACCCAAAGGACTATAAATCATGCTGCTATAAAGACACATGCACACGTATGTTTATTGCAGCATTATTTACAATAGCAAAGACTTGGAACCAACCCAAATGTCCAACAATGATAGACTGGATTAAGAAAATGTGGCACATATACACCATGGAATACTATGCAGCCATAAAAAATGATGAGTTCACGTCCTTTGTAGGGACATGGATGAAACTGGAAATCATCATTCTCAGTAAACTATCGCAAGAACAAAAAACCAAACACCGCATATTCTCACTCATAGGTGGGAATTGAACAATGAGAACACATGGACACAGGAAGGGGAACATCACACTTCAGGGACTGTTGTGGGGTGGGGGGAGGGGGGAGGGATAGCATTGGGAGATATACCTAATGCTAGATGACGAGTTGGTGGGTGCAGCGCACCAGCATGGCACATGTATACATATGTAACTGACCTGCACATTGCGCACATGTACCATAAAACCTAAAGTATAATAATGATAATAATAATAATAATAATAAAAGGAAAAAAAAGAAAAAAAAAAAAAAAAAAAAAAAAAAAGAATGAGCCCAAGCTCTGCCCAGAGGGGCAGCCAGCACTGCCTCCAGCCTATTGCTGGCCTGCGGGACTGACAAGTTTTCTCAAGTTGGAAATTCACACTTTTATGCTTGGTGGGCTGAACAAGACACATGGGCAGATCAGATATGGCCCTAGTCTGTCTGTCTGCAGCTTCTGCCATATTGACTGCCACTTTGAGAAGCAGAAGCTTCTCTTGAAATGCTTTTTATCTCAGGCATCCCTGTTGAAAACCACCTCTTGCACTTTTTCCTCCTTTCTCTCCGTCTCTCTCGTAATTACTTGTTCTTCACATCTCAGAAAGCAGCCACTCCAGATAGGCTGAATTAGCCACTCCTCTGTACAACTTTCCTTCACCATGTGCACAATTTGAGGGCATCATCATTAGCTATATGGTTTAGTTCCACTGATTCAGGGAGGCCCCTTCTGAGCTGAACAGCCCTTTCAGAAAGGCACATGGTTTCGCAATGGTGGTGTGGATTCTGTCCCTGGGTTGTAGACTCAGATGCCATCCTGGGTGAGTCACTTCCCTGAATCTTGAGACATTGGAAGGAACTTGAATCAAGTTCCCTGGTCCAAGTCAGGAGTAGGAATAGATGTGGCCAGTGCCTGAGAAAGCTGACCAGGCTGCAGAGGAGTCAGATAGAGCAAGGGTCACTTAGGACAGCTTGTCAGTCAGGTGGGGCTCATCTCAGCAGGATTCCGCCCAGGAGCAAGGACTGGCGAAGGAAATGGGGCAGGCTCAGTCCTACTCATGGGTTGGCTCAGGGTTTGGGCTGCTATCATTTTGAGGTGCCATGGCTTGCCAAGCTGCCCTAGCTTCCCTAATTCCCTTCCCCTGTGTGGCTTCCTCTTCCTGCACTGCCTGTGACCCGCTACCCTGGAGGATGGTTGTGGAGTGTGTCTGTGGTGGCTGTGGTTGGTGTGGTGGCGGCTGCCATCTGGGAGTAAATAACCACAGCACGTCAGAGCTGAACAAAACCCAGGAATAGATCTCGGGCCCCGTGCTTCCCTCATCCAGGGAAAGGAATGTGAGTTGGAGCTTTACAAAAGCAAATCTTTAAACCTTTCCTCACCTGATGAATTTGATGGGGTGACAGAAACGAATTAGAAATTAAGTAGGGGCTCAGAATTTACATGAGCTCCATGCCGAATGGAAATTGAAAAGAGCATCTCCAACAGAGTTAATGGTGAAGGTCAGGTTCCCAGCATACTTGGCAGGGTGTCCCGACCCTGGTCTCGGGAGGAAATTGACTGAAGGATCCTGCTGATGAGATCAGGAGGTGCAGAGAGGGTTCTCCACCAGACAGTGGGAAGGAATTAACTTGTCACCAAATGACACTCAGTGATATGACAGAAAATTCCAGCAATGCAGGGACAATTTTAATGCCAGGCTACACAGTGGCAGCATTGACTCTCCACATTTCCCTAAGGAGCTTAGACATTGAAGAAAGGAATGTGTCTCTGCATTGGACGAGGCCTCTGGCTAAGTCACAGGCCCACTTCCTGTGGACTGTGTCTGCGAGCTTCTCTGTGTTGTCAAATTTCATTTGGCTTAAAAATAAGAACTAATGCAGAGAATCAAAGAAAACAAAGTTGTTTGCTGAGTGTTCCTGACCAGGGCTGCTCAAGCATGAGGCTGAGATATTGGCTGAAGTGATTTTATTTTCTCTGAAAAGAACATTCAAGATTGCTGTTTAATCTTTCTGGAGTGAGTTCCCACAGTCTTAGGTGCCCAACTGCTGCCCTCTAGACCTGTGTACTCCATATTCCTATGACATGTGAGTCCAACAGTGGAGAGCGTTGCTGCTTGCTGAATTCCTGAATTCTACTTGGCAGGAAAAACCCTCCTCCCTCCCACCCTCCTGCTTTGCAAATGAGATGAGTGGATGGATGCATGGATGCATGGATGCATGGGTGGGAGGACGCATAGGTGTGGGTGGGAGATAGATTCTGTCTTTTCTATTCTATGTTTTAGGGTTTTTATGCCCACTTTAGAGATGAAGGGACTGAGAATCAGAGGAGCTGAGTCACCAAAGTTCTCCCTGCAAGATGGTGGCCAAGCTAGGGTTTGTACCCACATTTCCCAGCTCCAGGTTCAATATGGCTCTCCTCTCCTTTCTCATATTTCCCACTAGACTCTTTTTATTTTTACTTATGTATTTCTTTAACTGCCTTGTATCTAGAGACAGACTCACATGAACTTGGAGGACCTACTTATACAAGTAGGTGGCTACAAGGACACATTATTTTCTCATTCGGCAACTATTTATTGATCACTGTGTGGGCAGAATTCTAAGTCATCCCCCACCCTTCCCAGCCCTGATTCCTGGGAAGTGGTGTATATTCACTTCGCCGAGTTATTCAAGCAAATACTAATCTGAGTCCTGCTGTGAGGGGAATTGGCTGACGTAATTAAGGTCCCCAATCAGTTGGTTGGGCCTGACCTAATCACATGAACCTTCTGAAAGCAGAGTGTTCTCTAGCTGATGGCAGAAGGGGAAGTCACAGAGATGTACTCTGCTGGCCTGAGTAGAGACCCATGCGGTAAACTGTCCATGGGGCAAGGTGACGGGGCAGCCTCTTGTTGCGAAGAGCATTCCCCAGATGACAGCCAGCAGGAAAGCAGGGACCTCAGTCCTACAACTGCAAGGAAATGAATTGTGCCAACAATGAGTCAATCTCAAAGAGGACCCTAAGCCCCAGTTGAGAACTACAGGGCTGGCCAACACCTTGATTTCAGCCCAATGAAACCCTGAGCAGAGAATCCAGGTTCATTGTACCTGGACTTCTGACCTATAAAACTATGAGATAATAAATTTGTGTTGTTTCAAGCTGCTCAGTTTACAGTATTTTGTTATGCAGCAATAGAAAACAAATCCATCACTAACCATGTGCAAGGCCAGTGTGCTGTACACTGGGAATATGAGATTGACCTAGTCCCTGCTCTTACAGAGCTCCCAGCCTAGTATGGGAGACAGACAAGAAACAAATGAAATTATTATAGGCCATAATAAATGCCTTAAAAGACATAAAAAGAATGATATGAAATAAATCTAATGTGGGGTGGGGAGCATGCTTCAGGTTAGATGATTGGAGAAGGCCCCTCTGAGCTTAAAAGGATGGTAGGAGAGAGCCATGTGAAGAGCACGGAAAAGTGTTCCAGGCAGAGGGAACAGCACATGCAAAGGCCCCGAGGCAGGAGGTAACATGGTCTCAGAGCCACAAGAAGTCCAGTGTGGCTGGAGGGTGGTAAGGAAGCGGGAGGATGGCTTGAGATGGTATTGAAGAATTAGGCAGTGGCCTTGTCGTGTGGGACTTTTTAGAATATTACCTTCAGTGCAATACACAATGCTGATGAGCTTTCAACAAACAAAAGTATGCAAATGGGCATTTTTGAAGCTCTCTCTGGCTACTGTGTAATGAATAATTTGGGTATGGGTAAGAGTAGCCACAGGAAAATCATCTGGGAGGCTATTGCGATGCTTCAGGCAAGACATGATAATTGTCTAGGCTGTAATGGCTGTAGGGAGAGAAAAGTGGGTGCATCCGAGATCTATTTGGACTTGCTGATGAATGTAGGGGATGAAGGAAAGGAAAGAATGGAAGATGCAGCTCAGGTTTCTAGCTTGAGTGACGGGGCGAAGGACAGTGCAGTTTGCAAGATGGGCCAGACAGAATTAGAGGAAGAACAGGTTTGGTGAGTAAGATCCAGAGTGAAGTGCTGAATGTGCCAAATGTGGCCTGCCTGTGAGACAGCTGAGGGATGATCTTTAGGGGGCATTTGGATAGATGGGCACTGCTGAGCAGAGCGGATACCCAGGCTCTCGGAAGAGGTCAGGACAGGCTGAGCCTGGCTTGGCTGCATAGCTAGCTCCACAGTCATCCTCTTGAAGAACGGTGGAATACCCTAGTTATAACACAGCAAGGCTTCAAAGAACCAGGGCCTGGACCCCTGGAGTAGTCAACTTCCCAGACTCCCTCTTCTCCATGCTGGGGCCCCGGGTGCAGCCACAGACCCAGAGTGGAGGCTTCTGGGAAGGAGTGGCTCTGATATGAGCTGACACCTCAGTGAGTTACTTCAATTGTTCTGGGCTAGTGGTAAGGTGCATTAAGCACCAAATTGTATAAACCTGAAATTGCAGTCTAATGTTGTTAAGGGGCCTGAGGGAGCTGGAGAAGAATGAACGTGAATAAGGAATCGTCTGTAGGATGATCAAATCCCTGATTAAAATCACCTCCCCAGATCAAATGGCCTCCAGAGAAAGTAGAGAGTGCCTCTGAATCCTAATGGGGCATCTGCACCTCCAGAGGGTTGTTTGGCCAGACTATTGCTTCCCCTCCAGGCCCACTCAGTGCAGAAGAGCTTCCCACCGGGGTCCTCAGGCATGCACAGCAGCCAGCTAAACAGGGCCTGAGCTACACAGTGCAGGGCTTGTCCCAGCTTCTCTAGCTTCTCCTTGGAGAGGCTGTTCCCCCAGAAGCAGACTCTGAGACACAGATTCAACTGCATGCAGTTTATTCAGGAAGTTCAAGATGTGCCAGTGGGGTAGGGAGATAAGACAAGGAAGGGAGACCACCAATAAGAGCTGCCAGGCACCACTGTGGGAAGAGCTTAATCCTATTGGGACACTCTGGGAAACAGGTGTAAAATTCAGGCCTTAGAATGATCCCCCATGAGAGAGGAGAGAGCCGGGGTATTTATCCACTAGCTCCCTTTCATCATTGGTTGAGAGTTGCTTTCTAGGAGTGTTAATTTCTAGCACTTCAGCCTTCCACATGCTGGGGCAGAGCAGCCTTCTGTGCATTTGAGTGAAGCCCATGGGCAAAAGTTCTGATAATTAAATGTGGTGAGAAGGGAGTAGGGAGGATGGTTAGCAGGGAGCACTTTGAAGAAAGGAGGCTCCAAGGATATCAGTTGGGCATCAACAGCATCTGCTACAAGGGCCATGCACATATGTTTTGATACTTTTAAAAACTGCATTTCTAAAAGCCTTGGGATATTGACTGTGTCCAAATCTACACAGGCCAACTGCAAGGCATGCTGGAACCTCTGCAGGTCATGCAGAGACCAGGGTTAGACCTTGTAAAGCAAGACTGTGGTTTGAGCACCTCCTGCCCACAGTGCTTAGAACCTGGGGCTCCATTTAGTTTTGTGACTGTGCAGAGTAGGACCATCTGATGATGGACAGTGCACCTGTGTGAAGCGGTGCCTTGGGTTATATAAGACTCAGTCAGGCTGGGGTAGGGATCGGGGATCCAAAGCTTCAGCAGTTTTGAAGTATAGTCCAAACCAGGTCTGGGGGAGCAAGGGTAAGTTTCCATCTCTGGGAAACACTTTGGCAAATTCTAGTAGGGGTCTAGTAGGGCCCTAGCTAACAAGGGTTTCGGGTCAGTCCTGAGAATGCAAACCAGAAAACTGCAGTGGAGCCACACGTATAAGGCCTAGGTACACTTTGGGGAAGTGGGATGGAAGCATGGCTGGCAATGGTGTTGAAGGCACTCCCTTGGCACCCCACATACTAGCTGGAGCCACGTTACTATAGTGGATGCTCTTGGTGTTCCATCCAGATCCCTTTTGCTGGCCAGTTCACCTATCCCCAGGTGCTATGAGTGTTGGTGGCCAGAAGCTCCAAGCCCTACTTTTTTTGAAATTTCTCTCTGTTTCTAGGGATGCCTCACCCCAAAATGCCTGGGATATGAGGTCCGACTCCCCAGTATGACCCAGAACCAGTGGCTGCTTGATATGGGTGTCTAAAAATTCCAGCCTCGCCTCGGATGAGACAACTCTGAGATGCGCTTTATGCCCCAGGGCTCCCCGTGGGGTCAGAGCGAGGCTAGACTTGAACGGTGCAGCTGTTTGCTCAGCCTCTTCTCCTGCCCTGACCTCCTTCCCTCACTTGCTGGTCAGGATTCCTCAAGGGCCCTTCCTCGGCAAAGTGTTTATTTAAGAATCAAGAATCTCCATCTCATGTTCCACCTTGAGAGAGCATCTCTAATATTGTCCCATGCCAAGATAATGTGAGCAGTTCCAGGCTGAGCAGGTGAGAGATTTGCTGTAGAAGGATGGCCGTCTGCCCCAGCTGGCCTTTCAGTGCCAAAACAGGCACCATTCTGAGCAGACCAAGAAGATGGGTCACCCTGTGTATCAGCATCTCAATCAGGATGCATTGAGCTCCCGTGGAGCCCAGAGCTGTACTAGATTCTGTGCGAGCCTAAAAGAAGCAGGAAGATGTGTCTTTCATGAAATTCAAGGCTTATAATAAGCAAGGGCTTATTTCGGCAAGGCTTGCCCTCTGTTGTGGGGATTTCAGTTCTAGTATGTTCAGATCACTCCTCATGTATAGACAGCGGGAAAAAAATGTTGTCCAGGCTGGAAGGCAGTGGTGACCACGGCTCACGGCAACCTAGATCTCCTGGGCTCAAATGGTCCTCTTACCTCAGTCTCCAGAGTAGCTGGGATTACAGGCATGCACCACCACACCTGGCTAATTTATTTTTGTTTATTTAGAAACAGGGTCTTGCTATGTCGCCCAGGCTGATCTCTAACTTCTGGGCTTAAGTGATCCTCCCTCCTCAGCTTCCCAAAGTGCTGGGAATACAGGCATGAGCCACTGCACCCAGCCTCCACTAAGTTCTATGAACCTACCAAGGGCTGTGGCACCCAGGAGGCATTGACAGAGTCAAGCCAGGACCCCACTGTCTCTAACATGTCCTAGCAGGAAGCTGTCTTGGAGGGTGCCAGTGTATAATTCCCTGTGTATACTGGGGAGGGCTTGAGAAATGTTGTCTCAGTGACAGCTAACAGCCTGGGTTAAGTGAGGGTCACCCAGGCCTTTTCACTTGAAGCATCAAGTGCTGCTGCATTTCTGGAGACACAGTAAGACAGGAGGCAGGAGCCGCCAGTTCTGAGCTGTAAAATTAGACAGCCATCGTTCAACCAAAATTCCAGACCCAGGGGAAAATGCCTCTTAGTGTGCATATTATCTGCAGCAAAGCAAAGCAGACTTTCAGGTGTGTCATTGAAAACTGCAGGGGTGAGAAATCTTGAGAAAGTTTTAGCAAGCAAAGGATGGTAAGTGGAAATTAATTATACAGTGCCCCTGATTGCTCATTTAAGACATGTAAAAATACCACCGATGTGCCCTTGATTTCATTTGCTGTCTTTATTATTTGAGTATAATGAACATAAAAATGTGTTAGGGCTTTTCCTAGGTTTGCTTCTGAACTCACTTCCCTGCCCCCCAGTTTTCCACACAATCTTCAGTCCCCCGACCACAGGATCTGATGGCAGGGTGCTGGCAAGGAGCAGGTGGCACTCTCAAAGTGGGTAATTTGAGCAGAGTTTCATGAAGAGATGAGTGTAGAGGTGTGAGCAGGATGTAGGGAAGCTGCCAGGAGGGACAGCACAAGACCCTGGGGCTAGAAACAGCAGGAATCCCTCCTACTCCAGGCCTGAAGGGAGAGAGGACACAGGGGAACAGGAGCCAACACAGGGAGTCCCTGACAGGGAGAGGCTGGGAGATTAAACACCCTCTGAGTTTCCCACTGTCTCTGATCCTCCCCTGTGGGAGGGCCAGGGAGCCCGGTCCAGAGAGAAAAAGAAGGGTGGGGAGAGGCGGAGGGTGCCCAGCCCATGTTGTTGTCTTAGCTGATAGTGCTGCAGGGCATAACCCTGGTAGTGCAGGGAGCTTTGAGTTGACTTCTAGTTGCTCCGATGGGGTTTAAGGTTTAGCCGTGGACTTATCACTGTGTGTTAATCTTTGTTTACATAGATAGCGGGGTTAGAGGTGACCTCAGACAAGACAGATGGAAGTCAGCCCACAGAGGAAAGAAGACCTGAGACTCACATAGCAGAGGGGACTCAGGACTTGGTCCAGTCCCCTTATTAGTTCCCTGTTCCAGCTCACATAGTAATTTGGGGACAAAGCTAGAACCAAGGACAGCATTGAATAAAATGTGGGGCACAATGACTGTCTTTAGAAAGGGCTGAGATCAGAGATTCCTGCATGGAGCTGCCTCTAGTGACTGGGGAGAGCATGGAGCTGGGGTGGGGGTGGGCAGAAAGCATACGGGGAGTTATCTGGGTACAGATGTATCATGGGGCTTCACTTTGGGGAACCGGGGTTCCCTAGAGGACCTGGCTGAGCACAGGAAGGCTGGCTTGTGGTGAAGAGAGAGAGCTGACGAGTCCCAGGACTGTGGCCGGGTGGAGTCCCGAGCTCTCTCCAGGCCTTGCCCTTTAGCCAGACCAGATTGTGCAGAGAGCAGAGGCGGCTTTGATTCTAGGACCTGCTGGGCCTGCCCTCTGGGAGGACAGGGATACAGACTGCCTTTAGGGAGTTCACGCATTAGGAACCCAGACACTGACTGAGTTTCCTTCCCAGGATTTGAGCTGCTGACCCTGAGCAGGGAGCTGGGGAGAAGAGCATCCTGGCTGCCCCCCATGAGCCGGTAGCTAGAAGCAGGTGGGCAGAAAGCCACCAGCCACCAGCCTCCCACGCCTCAGCAGGGAGTGGCATCTGTTGGTAGCATTTGGAAGGAAATGCTGGTTTCACCTCTAGCCTGTGGTACCAGGTCTGTTTTTAATTAAAGACACATTCCCTTGAAAAATACATTGTGACACCTCAATGCCTCTCCACCAGGTCAAAGTTGGAGGAGTTGGTGATAGGACACACATGTGTCTGTGGGCTGCTGCTGTTTTGCCTTTTGGAGTCTGATCATCTGGGTTCACATGTCAGCCTTGAGAACAGCCTAGGAATCTGGTTTTTCACTGACCCAAATCAAGTGGTCCCTTTGCAGAGCACTGCTCCGACCCTGGCCCTGTGCCACTTTCTTGGTCATATATACCCATCCTGTGTCTTCAAGGAACTTATGGTCAGGGGTGAGGGTGGAGGCTCCAGATGCCATGGAAACTGACTTGGGCCCAGTAGGGGCTGTTAGCATGTCAGACCAGCACTGGGTCATAGCAAAAATAGACCTTCTCTCCTGCCTACGATGCATGTGTGGGTGCCTTGCCAGCTCCCCACAGAGACTGAGGGGACAGCCTCTTTTCCTTTATATAAGAAATATTAGTTTAAGTGGGAGAGTAGGAATCACAACAGGTGACCCCAAAGAGATGGCGACTCTTGGAAGGCAGGAGTGCGACTTGGTGTACATATTATGCCTCCTCTGCCCGACTCACGTTCTTCCAGAGTCTTCTCCACATAAATCTTGGGTACTCTCTGATCTGTTCATTGAGAGGAACATTCCCCTAGGCCACATGGCGGTATATTCCTTTTTTGTTGTTGTTGTTGTTGAGATGAAGTCTTGCTCTGTCACTCAGGCTGGAGTGCTGTGCCACGATCTTGGCTCACTGCAGCCTCTACCTCCCGGCAAGCAATTCTGCCTCAGCCTCCCAAGTAGCTGGGATTACAGGCACCCGACACCACACCTGGCTAATTTTTGTATTTTTTAGTAGAGATGGGATTTCACCAAGTTGACCAGGCTGGTTCAAACTCCTGATCTCAAGTGATCTGCCCACCTTGGCCTCCCAAAGTGCTTGGATTATAGGCATGAGCCACCACGCCTGGCCGGTAGTATATACTTTTTAATGTATGGTTTTCTGATTACTGTTTTGTATAATTTCTCACTCTGGACAGCTCCATTGTAAACTCCTCAGGGAGAGGGCTACATCTTAGACACAATGTTTCTTAGAGGGCGCTCAGGACACACTGCTTCAGAGAGTGAATGGCTGCGGGTGGGGCCTCCACTCGGTGCATCCAGCAAGCAGCTGGGAGCTCTGCCCTGGCCTCCCTCCCTCTCTTCTCTGGAGAGCCATGGCTTGCTGCTCTTTACTCCTGCTGCTCGTAAACCCAGGGGATCTGGTCCCTTTTCCTTTAGCTTTCCAAACCTTTGTTTGGCCATGCTCCCTCTTCTCCTTGGCCTTCGTTTTAGGTTTATTAAGTTCAGTGGCCAAATAAAGTTATGCACCTCCCTTGTCCTGCAGTGCCTCCTGACTGTCTGGAATAACACAGTCACTGGGAATATCTCCTCTCCTGTACCCTAAATCATCTGGCAGCATTGGCTGGCTACATCATGCAGCTGTCTTTGAGAACACTCCGCAGTGCTATTTCTGAATAATAATAAATGGGGCCAAAGCCCAGTGGCCTTTGCTATTTAGCTCTGGCTCTGCAGAACAGAGACGTGTGTGCTGAAGTGGCACAGGCTGTGTCTCAGCGGTGGTGGCTATCTCGGGGGAAGGCAGCTTCCCTAATTGCCTCTTCATTGCAGAAGTGGCCTGGTCTGTTTCCTCAAGGGAACGTTTGCTAATCTGATTGGAGGGTGCTTTCAGCGATTCAGCACCAGCCCTTTGCCTGGTCTGTCAGAAAGCCGCACGATTGCAAAGAAGGATGACTGTCAGCTGGACACGCCAGCCTTTAAAACCAGCCCCTGCCATCCACAGCCATCCTCAGGCACTCCTCCCCTTTATGGCCTTGGCCTGAACACATTGTCTCTGCCTATGACGTGTAAAATCCCAGCTTGTTCCCAAGTCCTGGGCTTGGCAGTCTGCTGGTTTGCATCCATTGGGCTCAGCACTTTGGCAATGAGCTTGCTTCCTCCCTGAACTGAGTAGGTTCTTTCTCCACTTAGGCTATTCTAAGCTGTCCTAAGGAAGGCCTCCTCCTGGTCCAACCTGGCCCCGAGACCCTCACCTCAGTGCAAACCCTCCAGGGATAATATTCCTCCCGGCCTCACCCTCCTGCGAAGAACCTGAAGACCCACACCTATGGGGCAAGGCCTTGGGCTTTCTTCCAAAAAGGCAGGGACAGGAACATCCACTGGCCAAGGACATGACCCTGGACTATATTTGACTTTGATATTTCCCATGTCCTTTCTGTTCTGCTGGCTTTTATCTCAGGCATCTCCCGTGTATTCTGATTATCATATTTGTTTTGATGATTGTGATTCCAGAATATGCTTTGGCCACATTTTGAAATTATTTCGGTATACTGCCCCGACTTGTATGGCATTTTAACCCTCTGGGTCCCTGGTGTTCAACTTTGCCTTTATTGTACTGCAGTGGCAGCTGGGAACCATCCCTTCCTTTCAACATGGCTGAAATAGTACATAAATGTTGAACCATTTCTGTAAGTGACTTTGGAGGTAGACAGGGGGCTGGAAATATCGGCGTTCCGTGATACTTACCAGCTTTCAGTTCATTTCATATAAGGGGGGAGGGATAGCATTAGGAGATATACCTAATGCTAAATGATGAGTTAATGGGTGCAGCACACCAACATGGCACATGTATACATATGTAACAAACCTGCACGTTGTGCACATGTACCCTAAAACTTAAAGTATAATAATTAAAAAAAAGCCCTATGGAGACAGAATATTTCAACCTTTAACTGTAATTTTATAGGTGTCACCAGGTGCCAAGGTGGAAAACCAGAAAAGGTACAATAAATAGCTGAGCTGAGTCATTACAACAGACTCTTATCTTGTAGAAACTGCAGACATTATGATGATTATCCTCCTACCTACCAAAGGAGGGTTTTCTACAACAGCCCTGGCAGCCACCAATCCAGACTATATGCTTAGCCCATAGTAGGTGCTTGGAAAATATGGCTATTATTTTAAAATTCAATGATGTACAATTGCTCTCACAGATATATTTTTATTAAGATGATGATATAAGTTACACAGTTCACAAGGAGAAAATCACAATAGGGAGAAACACTGTGGGGGAATGTTTATCCTCACATGGCTGTTTGGGACTGTCCAATCTCTCTGCTATGAACCCCCGTGGGATGAGATGTGAGGCTTCTGGTCCAGCAGGACTGCCGACACTTTGCTTATTGTAGAGGACCATGTTGAAGGTGTTAAAAATCAAATTAGGACTAGTGCAGTAGTAAGGCTGCCTGCAGCAAGAAAGACAGACATGCAGCATACAGGCATAGCATGGAAGGGATCACATACCCATATGTCCTCCTTGCCACATAGAACTCTTACCCATTGCTGCATGAGTAATCTTGACTTTTTTCACTCTCAGGAAACGTGAGCTTGCTCTCTTCCATGTGATAGCTTCTAGGCATTGAAAAGATATCTCCCAGCTTGCAGATTGGACAAAAGACGCCCTCAGAGGGCCCCCACTTGTGGTCTGCATTCACGCATCTCTCTAACTTTCCTAAGGAGAAAATGTGATCCTTTCCTGTGTTCTGAGACTTGCCCCCGACAAAGAGCCCTCTAGCTTCTATGTGGTTCTCTTTGCTCTAAATCCAAAAGCCCATGGAAGAAGAGACCTTGAACCCCAGACTCATGTGCACAAGTATCCTCCTCCTCCAAGTCAGTGAAAATCTGCGACACCCTTCCACCTCCATCTGATTCCTTCCAAAGTCTAGCCACTTCAAATTCACTTTGAAAAGGATTGATTTAACTAGTCTCTGTGGAGGAGATAACCATAGTCTTAACTTTGTCTTAAAAACAATTTAAGTGTAGTGGGAATAAAACCAAATGATTTTTAACAGTGATGCAGTGGTTTTCTCATGGGTCTCCTTCATAGCCTAGAAATCTAAAACTAAGGAAGGGAAGAGGAGCTGGTCTCTTGTATCCACCTTGCCCTGACCACCCACACCCACACTACCTCCCATTACCCAGCACAGAGTGGAGAGAAATAAGAGTGGAGGCCATTGACTCAGGTCTGCCACGGCCGGGGCTCAAGGCACAGAAGTGTCAGGTAACTGAGTCTGACTTCTCTAAGGTACAGGAAGGTGTCTGGCCACCTGACATACAGTTATGTGGGAGAATAGGAAGGAAAAACACAGAGCACAGCAAAGCAGCTCTGTTGCTTCATCTGTTCCCCTATGACAGGTGGGATCCCTTTCATGCTCTGCTCTAGGAAACATGATTGGCCTGGGCGGCCATGGGCTGGAAGTGGAGTCCGGGTCTGCTGAGGTCTGGGTTAGGTGTGGCTGGGGCATGTTCAAGCTGAGGCTAGGCGGTGGTGAAATCATAGCTGATGGAGTTGCCAGGGTATGGTCAGGGTCTGTGCAGGGCTGGAGCTGGGATGAAGGTTGGGGTCAAAAGGATGTTAAGGTTGAGATGAAGTCAGAGTTAGGTTGAAATGAGAGTTGAGACAGATAGAGTCCCATTTGAATGAGAATATGGTTGTGGGCAGTAAAGCTTGAGAGGAATTCCAGAACTCAGGGTGGGATGGAGGGCTTAGGTTTGGATGAAGCCGTGGTTCAGATACACTCAGACATTTTCCTTCCACATGACTCTCCTTACTTCTATAACATGGAATGTTTGGCCCACTCCCTGGGTGCTGTTTGATCCTTAACTCCTTCCAGGCCAGGGCTTACATCAGCCTTTGAGTGCTTCAGCTCCTGCTCCTGCTCCTCTTGCCTTTCTAAATTTCATGGGCATTTGCTTTCCCTAGGGAGGGTGAGAGAATAAAAGCAGCCGAAGTTGAATCCAACTAATATACCCACTTGTCTTACCCCTATTCACAGATGGATGGTAAGGCAGAGGCATTGGCACTGAAGCCCAGGACTCCCCTGGGGAATTCAGTGATCAATGCCATCCCCATTTCCTGGAGCAGCGATAATTGGCTCCATGCTGTGCACGCATGAACTCCTCTAGACACTCACTCCTTTATGGAAGAGAAAGCCCATTTCATGGGGAGCCCATGAGACATGGGAATGCTCTCCTCCTGCTGCCAGCAAGTGGCGGGGCATTCGCTCATCATTTGCCTGGTATCTCTGGGCACAGTTCCCTCAGAAGAGCCAGGCTGCCTGGATCCTGCCCACTGCACATGACTCCTCTGGAATAGGGGCCAGGAATTGAGGACAGAGATCCTCTGACCATCTAAGGGGGAGCAGTTACAGCTGCTGGCAGCAGGGCTGGGTTTCCTCTCTACCATCCACAGCAATGAAACTGAAGGACAAGGAGCAACCTCACCCTCTTCAGCAGCATCATGGAGCACTGTGTCCTCCAGCCCACAGACCATCAGCACGTTCTCCTGCACCTGGCCAGGGGGAGACTCAGCACAGCAGTTAGCAGAGTTCACAGCACAGTTGAGGGTGAGACAAGGCTACTGTCTGCCAAGGAACCTGTCCTCCCCGGGTGATAGGCACTGGCTTGGATCAAAGCCTCTCTCTCCCATGGCAGAAAAACAGGGGAGGAGAGAGTATAGCCCTGGACTAAGACCCCTTGGGGACTTTCAGCAGGAGAAGTTCCAGAGGGAAGAAAATGTGATCTGACCTCCCAGAGACAAAGAATGACACATGAGGATGGTTAAAGGATCTAGAAGTACAGTATTCAGTTTCCAGAAGGGAAGACTTGGGATGCCCAAAGCAGCTTCTCAAATCAGGACTGGCTGGTAGCAGAGTTCCCCTGGGCAAAAACTTGGAAACAGTGAGTGGATGTGACTTCAGAGTAGATTTCTTATATACTTGAGAAAGACTTTTCTCTCACCCACAGCCATTCAACAGGAGAATTAGCTGCTTTATAAGGTAGTGAGTTCCCCATGCCAGGAGATAATCAAGCAGGGCATGGACCCCATATCAGAAATGTGATGTGGAGGATTCACACATTGCTGAAGGGTTGGATAAACTAACTGTGGAAGGCCCTTCCTGTGGGAGGCTTTGAGAAGGATGCCTCAAGTTCAAGGTCAAGTGTTTGGTTACAGGTATTGCTTGGCTTTCTGCATACCCCTCCGCTGTACAGACCCTTGCTTTGTTCCCTGTCTGTGTCCTATCATCCCCTCCACACCACGTTGGAGTGTCATTCCTTCTGCCCTAAGGAGAGCATGATTCTTTCTAAAGGATCATTTTTCTTTCCCAGTTATGAGGCTCACTTTCCTCAGGGGAATGCCTGGGGCAGAGAAGAAAGAAGCACCCACTTTCTAGAGCTGTGCTAACTCCAAAGAGATACAAGCATTACACCATCTCTGGGGCCCGTGGGGACACCTGAGGCTCCTTGTCGGATGCCAACAGCACTACAAGAGGCCATTTGTATTTTTATATCTTCCTATTTCCCTCCTGCAGACGCTGTTCTTACCCACAGCTGCAAGGCAGGTGCATTAAAATGCTACACTTTAGATTTGGAAAATGACTGGGATTTATAGTTCCCTAAAGAGTTTTTGGGACACTGGCTCTATCCATGAAAAAGAGGACTTATGCCTTGAGATAATGAAGTTTGAGGACAGAAAGCCATGCCATGTGCAATCCTTCTCTCCAAGAGCTGTGGCTGATGTCCTCAGTGTCACATAACTCCATGCCCTGAGCAGAGGCCTATGGGCACCTTGACAAAAGAAGCTCATCATTTTGCTTTTTGTTGCTGAAAAGTTCTGCCCAGCATGGCAGCAGATCAGAGGAAGCTGCCCACCATCAAAGCCTGGTTCAATAAAATAAAAGCAGTTTATGATTGAAGACAAGCTGTCATCATGGATTAAAACATGTCTACGCCCCCAATGACAACAGTTATTTTTTCTGAGAACATTGGATGAGTTGCTTACATTTCATAAATGAAGAGGAAAGAAATCTAATTCCACCAGGCTGGATCGTTTAAGACAATCTCTGTTCTATAAACACTCTGAAGGGTAGCGTTCCCAAGGTGATAGAAAATAAACCATGATTGCGTGATTCTTCTGGTGCCTTACTATTTGCTTTCTAGCCTTTCTGCCTTTATGTGAAGAATTCTGTGCCAGCCGTCTGTGATTACCTTGAATTCACCTAATAATATGTAAGCCTACTTCATCTCTTCTTGCTTTGGTACATACTATTCCTCTAACTAGAAGGATTTGTCTCACCTTTGTCCACTTGGCAAACTTTTCTTTATTCCTTAAGGCCCAGCCAAAATGCCAGTGCTTCTGTAAAGCCCTTCCTTACTCTCAACAAGAGTTAGTTGTTGGGAATTCCCTTAGCTATTTGTACACACCTCTATGGTAGCACTCACCATTTAGAATGGAGCTTATGGATCTATTGTTGTATCTGCCTTCCCTTTGGCTAGGAACTCTTTGAGACAAGGGACTGTGTCTCTTTAATGTTTAGAACAGAGCCTGGCACACAGACATTCTAAGGTTCTAAGTAAAAGTTTGCCGAATGTGCATTGTGTACTGTATACACAGCAACCTGGCCCTTCTTGTTTATGACTTTGAATGATAATATTAAATATGCGAAAGTGAAATGTTTGATCAGAGCAACAGAAGGGGCTATTCCCTAGTAGAGGAATCCCAGTATCCTTGTTCCTAGAAGATGAGTGTATGCTCAGAATGTCAAAGGGGTACTCGGAATGGCCCCCTCAGCATCTGCATGCATTACAGGAGGCAGGGCAGTGGGGCCAAGGCGTGAGCCTCTAGGATCGAGTGCTGGGAACAGGCCAGCTCAACCATGCTGCCCAGCAGCAAACCATGCAGTGAGCTCATCAGAGCTGAAGTCACACAATAGCCTAAGTCCTTGTGAAGGATCACATTTACTGGCTACCTCCAGGAGGTTGATCATGAGTTTGTGTGTTGATTTGTTGATTCCCCATTTAGGAAAGGAGATAAATTTTCTATGCTCTGAACTCTCAGACCTGGAATGTCTGAGGTTGAACACATCATGATTTCCTGATTCTCTTCTGGGTTTGCAGATCCAGAAGCATCCTTTTTCCTGACAGAATGGGGTTTGGGGACCTGCAGTGGGTCAGATGGAGACCCTTTGAGAGACTGTAGCCTGGCGTTTTGTGTCCTCCATGATTGGAATCCAGTCTTCCCCTGGTCTCGTCTCACTACTGCCCTCCTGTGTCCCGTATCCAAGCACTGCCTACATTCCTGCCCAGGCCGACCCTCAGCCATTGAAGATCGGGGCACTTAGCCCTGCTCCTGGCACTAGAATCAATTCTGTTCACAGTTGGGAAAATTTAACACTCTTTAGATCAGTAACTCAGTGGTGCATACTCATAGCATGGTCCCGATAGAAAGAGATTGGCAGGAAATGGAACAAGAGCTAGACACCAACTCCATCACCATCCAGCCAATTAGAGTCGAGACAGGATTAGCCTGGGGACAGCACAGACTTTCCTGGTGACATCAAAGCTGGGAGTGAGAAGCATATTTAAGAATGGAAACAAAGTGAAAGGAACCCTAGAGAGCTCCTTTGCCTCTTTTGCCATGTGAGGACACAGCAAGAAGACAGTGGTTGATGAGCCAGGAAGAGTGCCCTCGCCAGACACTGGATCTGCTGGCATCTTGATCTAGAACTCCCCAGCCTTCAGAACTGCGAGAAATAAATTTCTGTTGTTCTTAAGTCACTCAGTCCATGGTATTCTGTTGTAGCAGCCAGAAAAAAGAAAGACACCTTCGTTAGACAGGGCATACATTCTCTGGTTTGCCACAGTCCTTGATTACTCACATTTTGAGTTTGCAACCTTCCTCAAGGATATGAAGGAACACTTTGTCTAATGATCATTGTGTTAGCTATCTATTGCATCTATTGCCATGTAACAAATTATACCAGTCTTAACAGGTTAAAGCAACAAATGCATGTTACTGCACACAATTTTGAGTGTCAGGAATCCAGGAGTGTCAGCTGGGTGGGTTTGGATCATGAGGTTGTAGTAAAGATGTTGGTTAGGGCTGCAGTCATCAGAAGGCTTGACTGGGGCTGGATGATCTGTGTGGATCTTTTCTCATGACATGGCAGCTGGCTTCCTCCATAGTGAGTGATCCAAGAGAGAGTGTCCAAGCTGGAATGGTTTTTATGGTTTAGTCTCAGAAGTGACATATCACCACTTCCACTGCTGCCATATTCTATTTTTTAGGAGCAGGTAACTAAATCCAGCCCACACTCAATTAAATAGAAATAAAGCTTCATTTTTGAAGATAAAAATATTTTAAAAACCTGTGTATATAACCACCACAATCATTAAATTGGATAATGCATGTAAAATCTTTATTGCTATATACTTAACATATAGTAAGTGCTCAATAAATGTTACTTGCAATACTAAGAGCTAGCACCTATTGAGTATTCAGTACCTGCCAGGCACTCTTCTAAAAGCTTTACCTGCATTAACTCTTTAATAACTCGGTGAGTTGTTCTATTATTGTTCGTAATTTATAACATAAATCATACACCCAGTGAGGCAGAATAAATTGTCCAAGTGCATACATTGTAAGTGGGGTTGAGATTTAAACCCTGTTAGTGAAGCCCTCAAAATCTGTCCATTTAACCATTATACTGCACTGACTCTCAAAGTTTTATATCGTTACTGTTTGTAGTCATTCTTGCTGTTGTTGTTGTTTACATGTGTTCCTGACCTGCAGCCCTAGCCTGTTAAAAAAATGTGATGTATTTATTGACTTGTTCTGATAAAAACTATGCTGGGCTGAAGAATCACCATTTTTTGACACAGGCACTCAAAACCCACCCTTTTCAATCTTGATCCTTGCTCTTTGAATAAAGGTGAACCTCTTAAAGATGGCTTTCAGGGTCTTACTTTGGGCTACTATAACAAACTACAATAGACTGGGTGGCTTAACAACAGACATCTGTTTCTCAAAGTACTGGAGGTTCTGTGATCAGGGTGCCAGCATAGTCAGGGTGTGGTGAGGGTCCTCTTCCCTGTTGCAGAAAGCACCTTCTCATATCTTCACATGATGGAGAGAGAAAGAGAGACAGAAGAAGCTCTCTCATGACTCTTATAAGGGCACTAATCCCATTCATGACCTCATGAATTCTAACTACCTCTCAAAGGTCTCACCTTCTATTACTACCGCATTGCAAGAGTAGACTTTCAACAGATGAATTTTGGGGGAGCATGTTTGTCCATATCAGGCCCTTTCTTTAGGGTTGGCTCCACCTTCCCTTCAGCTCCAGCTCCATCTCACTCCTATGCACCTGCTATCCTCTGCCCTGGCTGCAGAGGCTTCCTTCAGCTTCTCTTAAGCACCTCCCTCTGTCCATTTTCAGGATACTTGTACATGCTGTTTTCATGTGCCTGGGACATTGTTCTTCCGCTCTTAAGAAATCTTGCCTATGCTTGAGTTAAGGCCCATTGTCTATAGCATAAATAATCATTTTCCTCTCATTGGGTTAAAATCCCATGCATCCATCTGGTTTTCCAACCTTTTCTTCTCCATATCAAAACTTCCTATTAGTTCAGTGATAACCCAATGTCCTGTGTTGTGGTCACCTGGGCTGGGAAACTGGAGCTTCTTGGGATCAGTCAGGCACTCTGTTTGTGTTCATTTTTAGCAGAGTAGTTAATTGCCCAGAGCTGAAGCCCGACTGCCTGAGTTCATATCCTGGTTCTGCCACTTATGAGCTGGTGACTTACCATAAAGCCTCTGAATTTGGTTTTCTCATCTTTAAAAGAGTGGGGATTAAAGGCTCTTTCCTATAAGCTTGTTGAGAGGAGTAAATGAACTAGTGAAAAGTGCTTAGAAAGTGCTTGCTGCCTCACAGCCAGTGTTTCCTATGGTGACTATTTAACCCTTTCCTCTACTTTACCAGCTACCCAGTGAGCTCAGGCAGAACTAGCCCAAGGTAGTAATGCCCAGAGCACAGGTTTATCCTAGGACCTCTAAGATTTAGACAGAGAGGCAGTGGACACAGAAGGAACACACTTTGGAAAAAGACATTTACAGATTTGAATCAAGCCTCTGCTACTTATTAAGTATGCAATCTTTAACACGTTGCTTAACATCCCAGTTTTCTCATCTATAAAATGCAAATACCAATAGCTCCTCTCAGGATTGTTTTGAAGATTAAATAATGCCTATAATGTGTGAAGCACTTTAGTGAGGGAACATAGCAGTTATTTAATAAATGTTAATTTCCTTCCTCTTCCCTTCAAATCGCACGTTAGTCTCCCAGGCATGGATGCAAGCAGCTGAATGGAAGCTGAGGGGCTGCACTTTCTCTCTGGCATCTCATACAATATGCCATTGGCCCCAGTCAGTGGACCCTTCTTGCTCATCTTCTTAACTCTGTTCTTACAGAACCCAATCAACTGCAGTTTTGAATCTCCTTTCTATTTTCTTTCTATGCCCTTTTAAAAATATAAGCCCTTGTGGGCCGGGTGTGGTGCCTCATGCCTGTAATCCCAGCACTTTCAGAGGCTGAAGCAGGTGGATCACTTGAGCCCAGGAGTTCAAGAACAGCCTGGCCAACATGATGAAACTCCGTCTCTACTAAAAATACAAAAACAATTATCCGGGCATGGTGGCAGGTGGGTGCCTGTAGTCCCAGCTACTTGGGAGGCTGAGGCATGAGAATCACTTGAACCGGGGAGGTGGAAGTTGCAGTGAGCTGAGATGGTGCCATTGCACTCCAGCTTAGGCAACAGAGTGAACCCCGTCTCAAAAAAAAAAAAAAAAAAAAAAAAGTCCTCAAGAGTTCTCCAGGTCCTAATTATTCTGGGTTTCCTCCCTTTTTCTTCCTGCTTTGGATCATCACTTGTTATACAAGCAGAATTTTGGTTTCAAGAACCTCCTCCCAAAGCCTACAATCCACAGATTTCTTTCCCATTCACTCTTTGACATCTGTCTACTAAAACCCAGGCTCTGTGAATACCTGGCCTCCCCTTCTCTCTCAAGCAGGCACTGTGAAAAGACACGGGCATTTCCCTTACAGTTCCCAACACTCCACTTCACCACTCAGTTCTTTGTGGGTGATAGGAGTTGATAAGCCCAGAATACCAAAAGGCTTTGAATAGAGCCTGCCTGCAGAGTCCTGGCAGAACCATGGATGGTCTCTGAAGACCTCCTAAATACCCCGAAAAAGGCAAAAGGGGGTCTGTGTATGTAGGTGTGTGTGTGTCTGCACACATTTGCCATGGGGGTGCATTTGTTCACAGGAAAAGACTCCTAGGTTTCCTCTGACTCTCAGAGACCCCCAAGATGCACAGGGGAGAGAACCATGGCATCATTCTCTCCAGCCACTGGGAGAGGAAGTTGTTAGCTCAGCAAGTTGTCAAGCACCCTGCTTTGACTGGAATGAAAGCCTTTCCTCTGGCAGCCAAGACCCTTCCTATTTGCCTCCCCACTGATGCTGCAGTGCCGGCCAGAAATACAGCCTCTCTCTCCCTCCATCTGGTCAGAGCGCCAACTGCAGATTAGAGATCCAGAGCTCTCACCTCTGTTCTTCTTCCCTTTTGACCTCACCAAACACTTTCACCCTTAGATTAGGTGGTGTTAATCCCTGCTGCCCCCAACCACACTATTGCCCCAGACTGGAGTCCCGTGTGCAAATTTTTGCAATTGCTGTGAGATCATCCCCACGCTTGGCTTCCATTTTCTTTGTTTGTTACCAAGCTGTCCGTGTTGCTATGTAGACTTCTGAGGAGGGAAGTTTTGTTTTCAGCTCCCATCTGGATAGTTTCCTCGTCTGACTCATCGGTACCTCCCACACGTGAATTCTTTCTCCATCGTCCCTGCAGCTCTCCATAGTAACCCGTTTCAGGCATTTCTCCTCCCCCTCCCCACTGCTGATGACATCATTTAATCTCTAAGCAAACTCTCTCTTCCTCACCTCTCGAAATGTTGCCCTTTTTGATCCGTCTCTTGTGGATCCCAGGCCAGGATCGAGAAAGCCAAACACTGTTTGCGAACACCACTGACAGACCCAGCCGCTGTCGTGCCAGTTCTTTGCTCCTTCAAATTCGGTGAGAAAAAAGCGGTGAATGTATCACGCAGCTATCCGAGTTCCTCGGTTTCCTGCCCAGACTTTAAAGACTTTTCTCTCTAACTCTGTGGGACTGTTCAGCCCCATGGGGATCAACAACAGAGGGAAGTGGTTGTTGCTGGGTAAGGCTCAGCTGTACCCCAGGAAAGTGGCACCTCTCGCACCTGGCTGTGTCCCCCCTCCCTCTCCCCTCCCCATCTCCACCACTTGGCAGTAGCCAGGAACAGCTGTCCTTGTGCCCACTGGTTCTGAGAGTCTCTTTTTAATTAGTTGACATTTGCATCGCGGTCATGGCCAGTGTGCTTTGCCTACAGAAGGTCTAGCTTTCCCTTCCTGTTTCCCCAGCGTTTCAGAGCCTGCTCTCCATCCTTCGTGCCATCTTCCTTCATCCAGAGTGAGGTCCCCTTTCTTCATTTCGGCTCTGCTGCCTGTTTCTGTCCTGCTGGTCTTTCTCCCACTGGGCCTCCTTCCTTCTCTCTTTTCTTTGCATCATTCCCTCTACTCTGCAGGGAGATACCTTGTTGAAAGTAGTTTTTTAGGTTCATTCACCTCCCCTTCAAGTGCAGTGGCCACTTCTATTTGCCACACATCAATTGGCCCTTGCCTCACGCAGGAACACCTAAAGCTCCCTGAGATCCCTGACATTGCCTCCTCACCATCCTTATAGGCTCTGGGTCTCAGTTTCCCCATGTCATGGGATCATTGTGAAGACTAAATGAGCAAATGTGGGTGAAGCCCCTAGCACAGGCCCTGCTACATATGCAGATTAAATGAGCTGATGCAGACGAAGCACAGGCCCTACCACACAGTGGGCACTGAAGCAGGCCAAGGCCACCTGTCTCCTTTCCTTCTTCCTGTTTCCTCTTGGCTCCTCTCCTCCTGGTTGGACACAATCACTTCATTACCAATCACCAGGCTGTCCTCTGTGGCTCTCTTGGGCCAGCAGCATTGTAAACTTGTCATAGAGGCATGGGGACCCCAGCCGTGCCCAACATTCCAACTGTGGAACCTCACAAGGCCCAGGTTGACAGGGCCTGAACCTTACTTAAGGATGGCAGCCTGGCACTGTGTCATCCACATTTTTGCTGAATGAGTGAATGAATATTCAGGAAAGATGATAACGCCAGTTCTGAAGCTGGAGATCAACTCTGCCTAATACTGCAGGGCTGAGTCTGTGTGCTGAGTTGTCTTCAGACTGGGTCCCTAACAGCATGTCAGACCCTGCTCCCTGGCTGAGCCAGCCCAGCCTCTCACCTGGGTGGTCTATGAGTCATTTCCATGGTGAGAGTATCAGGCCTGGCTACTCTAACTCAAAATGTTCAGGGGAAGTGAGGAACCCATTACAGTGCCAGGGAAAGCCAGGATGTAGTCAGGAAGGGATCAAGAATCAGGGCAGAGGACCAGACCCAGCCTGTCGGTACCACCTCTAATTGCATCTATCCCTGTCCTGGATGCTGTCTTGAGCAATGGGCCAGGGCCCTTGTTAGAGACCTAGTGAGGCCATGATTGAGGCTTGGAGCTTAGTGAGGAGCCCATGACTTGTGTTATTTGGGGGGAAACAACATAAAACAAAAACCTCACCTCCTTAGGTTTCTAGAGTGGGCCAGTTCCTTCTGCTGCTACAGTAGAGTTTTTAATTAAAAAATTGATGAAAAGTTCTTCCTGACATTTCAGTTCATCTCTTGGAGACCTTTAGGTGGGAGGAATCCAAACAAAGCTTCCTTATGACTTCCTAATGTTTTTTGGCCCATCTTCTAAGACCCTCACAATCTCTCTACCACTCACTTATCCAACCTCCTCTCCCAAATTGAATTCGTATTCCTACACTCAGCCATAGCCCACATCTGTTACTCCTTCCCAAGCATGCCATGCACATTCATGCTTCTAGCCTTTATGCATTCTGTTTTTCTACCTGTGATGGTTTTTTAATGCCCCCTTTATCCTCCTAGGAAAGCCCCTTCATCCATCCATTGAGACAAATGCAAATAACATTCTGTAAAACTTGCCCTGAACCCCCTGCAGAGGTTGTCACATCCTGCACTGTATTTTCATAGCACCTTGTGACAATCACTTTTAGAACATATTTCAATGCATTCAAGTTACTGGTTTAATTCTTTCTTCCCACTAAACTGTGAGTTTCTTAAGAGGTGGATACTGACTTACTCCCCTTCTCCACCACTTAGCATCAGGCCTGCCGCACACCCAGTGCTTAGTAAATATCCTCCAGTTGAACACATGAATGAAAGGAACACAAACAGGACATGAAGTGAGAAGGAGCAATATTTTTGATATTTGGGGGCATGTCTATCAGTGAAGTAATATTTCTTGAGTTTTCTAAAGTAAATCTCATGAGAGGACTATGATGATGTATGTTCCTGAAATAGAGCGATCTGGAAAAAATCAATAATGCTGAAAGGCACAGTGAGAAGATGGGCTGATAGTCTTTGGCAGTCTTTGGAGGGCAGCTCCTGGGCAAGGTTGTCCTTCCCACCTGTCCTGGTGTCTCTGAGCTAGCTGTTGATGTTCCTCTACTGGCAGCCCATGTCTGGCATTCTGATAGCATTTCAAGGACCCGGGTCTCTGCCTTTGATGGCTTTAAAGGAAGAGAAAAGCATATGCAAGGAGAGCAAGGAAGCTCACATGGCCGGGCCAGGGCCTAGAAACAGGCTGATGTTGGCAGTTCATGCTGAAAGCTGGCAAGGGCATGCCTTTAGCCTTAGACTCTGTGCTTAAAAGCAAACAAACAAACAAACAGAAAAATACACAAGGTTTCCAGAAGTCATTTGTTTTTCTACATTTGGGATCTAGCAGCAGCCTAACCAGACTCAAGCAGTTAGTAAACTCAGCCCACTTAGGAGCCCAGGAACATGGACAGTGGCCCACCTGGGACCAAAGCCTGGATTTAAGAGTCTCCCTCAATACCAATCCCTTCCAGTCCCATCAGCAACCCCAGGGCTGATAAGAAAGGTTTTGTCCTGGGGGGCAGTGCTGGCCCACCCCACACCCAGACCCCATGGGTGCTGTTTCAAGTCTGAGGCTGGGCGTCCCCAAACTGAGGGTCGGCCCCACCCACTTTGCTGCTGAACTGCCTGCTCCCATTGTCTGGACATGCCCTGCCCTGCCTTCCTACGCTTTCTACTGTTGGTTTCAGCGACCCTCCAGGGGACTGAGCATGCAGAGGTTCTAAGAAAGGTCGGCATGGACCTTTAGGAGGAAAGATGGCAAAGTCTGACTGACCTGCCCCATGATCCCTGGGATGGAGCCTACTGTTCCTTAGCTATATGACTTTAGGAAAAAATCTTAGCATTGCTGAGCCTCCATTTCCTTATGTTAGAATGGCTATAGTATCCATAATAATTAAAAATAAAATTTAAAAAAATGGCTGTAATGCTGCTGAACTTACAGAGTCCCAAAAGGATTGAATGGGGATTGTGTGTGAAACAAACCTGGTGAGCCCATGTTCACCTTGTGTCAGAACCTGTGCCAAGTGCTAAAAACTTCAGAAAGAAGGTTCCACATAAACAGTGACTTTTTTTCTTTTTTCTTTTTGAGAAGGAGTTTCGCTTTTGTTGCCCAGGCTGGAGTGCGATGGCGCGATCTCGGCTTACCACGACCTCCGCCTCCCAGGTTCAAGCGATTCTCCTGCCTCAGCCTCCTGAGTAGCTGGGATTACAGGCGTGCGCCACCACGCCCGGCTAATTTTGTATTTTTAGTAGAGACGGGGTTTCTCCGTGTTGGTCAGGCTGGTCTTGAACTCCCGACCTCAGGTGATCTGCCTGCCTCGGCCTCCCAAAGTGCTGGGATTACAGGCTAAATGGTGACTCTTTAACTCCAAGGTAGTTCTGAGGCTTACCAGCGGGCCCATCAGCTTTTTTCTGGGTATTTTCCAGAGAGGTCCTCAAAAGCTTTATATGAGGATTTCTGTCCCATGTGCCATGAATCCATGTAGTCAATAAACCTCTACTGAATGCCAGGCTCCGGCTGGGCTCTCTGGATACAGAGAAGGGTAAAACCGTAGGTCCCTCCTTAAGGAGCTCACAGTCCAGTGGAACATTCAATGCACAATGAGGGATACAGGGCCAAAGGGCAGAGGAAACCAAAGAAAAACAGTACTAAAGTCTTCCTGGAGGAGTATAAATGTTGGTCATTAGAAAGCATTGAGCCAAGACATGACTCATGCACTCATTCATTCTTGCAATGCATGTTTATGAAAACGAAACACACGCCTGTGGCACCTCTGCCACGTGCCAGGCTCGGCGTAGCAGATCTGTCAGGGCTGGGGTGTGGCTCCGACCTTACCTCTTAGGTGTGCACAGCACTTCCAGTTGCCCAGATGCCTGCTTCTCTTTATCTGGGGGCTTTCTTCAAAGCCCTGGAAGGTTGCTCTGCCTTGCACAGGACAGGCTTGATGTTCTGGAACTTAACCTGCCCCTGGAGCAGTCCTTAACCAATGACTGCTGAGATCAATATATAAATACCCTGGCCCCTTCTTCCTAGCCTCATTTTGCGCATTTGTAAGATGGGCCTAAGAGTATAAAGGTTCCTGCCTCAGGGGATTGCAGTGAATGAGAAAAAAGATAGCATTAGCCTTCCTTTATTTTTTCATCTGCCTTAAATCAGAAAGTGAGGCTGGCAAGACATTTGTTAAGGGCCTAGCACAAAGCCTGGGTGGATGCTCATTAAATGCACCCTCTTGCCCTTGGTCCCATAGACAGAAAATGTATTAAGAGCATGGAATTTGGAGCCAAAGTGCTGAACTTAGAATGTGGACTCTACCACTTGCTAATTATTTAACCATGCCTCAGTTTTCTCATCTATAAAATGGGTTACTAGTAGTACTTACCTAATAAAGTGATCATAAGGGCTAAGTGGCAATACAAATAAAGATCTTAGGAGTACTCTGCACATAGAAATCACTGTTAAGGGGTTGTTAAATAAATAGATGCAGGTTGAGATGGGAAGGGGTTGGAAATTGAATCGGAGTGGCTAGGTGGTAAGTGGCCCTTGAAGAGCAGCAACTGTGTCCTGCACCTGGGGAAGTCCCAGGGCAGTTTGCTGCAGGGCTGGCTTTCTCAGAAATGCAGGACAGAGGGTGAGAGCTTGCACCCAGCCTAGGGACCTTCCTTTGGAAAGGAGGAAGGGAGCAAAGGAGTTCAGACTGATGAGTAGGTAATGGCACCAGCTGTGAAGCATTCACAACATGCCAGGCATTGTCTTGTGGATTTCCACAGCGACCCAAAGAGGTAGAAGAGAGAACTGAGGCTCAGAGAGTTTAAGTCTTGTGCCCAAAGTCACAGTAAATGGCAGAGCTGGGGATTAAATTGAGGTCCATCTCTCCCTAAGCCTCTGTTCCTACTGTTCTACTTGACATATTTCAATAAAGAAATAAAAACGGGAAGGCCAGGAGAACACTTGGGTTCTGCTTTGTCACTGGTCCTTCATGGGACCCCTCCCTTTGAGAATACATTGCTGGAAGGTGTTCTGAAGCAGAGAAAAAGGGCCTTCCACCTCCCTACTGACAAGATCAGGCTAGGTGTAAATACATGTGTGAAGCCCGCTGGGTCTCCTGAGTCGTGAATCAGCCAGGCTGAGGCTCCTGGTCACACAGCCTGAGGAGCAGTGATTTGCAGAAGTATGGAGCTGACATACAGCCTGTGGGAGCCTTAACTCTTCCCCCAGAGGATGCTCGGAGCTGCCCTGGAAGGAGCTGGAGCTCAGGGCCTGAGGTTGGCCCTCACTGGTTGCCTGGTGTATGTTTTCTAGTCCCCTGTGTCTGTGCCCCAAGGAAAAACCCATCCCCTTCTAGAGCTGCAGGTGAGGAAAAGCTTCCTATAGAAGCTGAGCTGGGACAGGGGAGGCGAGAAGAATGTTCCAGGTGGAGGTAGCAGGTAGTGCAAGGGCACTCTGGCATGACTGAGCTTAGTGCATTTGGGAAAATGACGAGCACACAGTCTTGCAGAGAAGGCTGGACCAGGATGTTTAACCTTGTAAGCCATCAACAATTGGTGGTGGGGACTGGGAGTAGGATGGTGGTGAGCACAGCCTAGAGTGATTACTCTGGCATTTACAGGAGCTTAGACTCATGGGATCTCAGAATCCTGGGAGTTAGTATTTAAGAATCAGAGACTAAAAATTTCAGAATTTTAAAATTTTGGATTCAGAATCATAAACTCTTGGGCTCTCAATCATGAGATTTTAGGATCATCAAATTTTTGAGTTCGGCAGCACTCTAAACTCTAAGCCTTGCACAAAAGGAGAAGCCAGCACCAAAATTCAAGTTGGCCTCTGGCTTAACTGCTAAGGGCACTGGACCTTCCTGAGTGCTCACACATAGGGTAGGAGGACCTGGACCTGGGCCTCCTGGGATTCCCTTTGCACAGTGGGACGTCCACACAGCTCGTTCTCAGCTCTGATATCACCTGCTATTAAACACTATCTGCCAGCAATTCCCAAGGCTTTGAGTTCTTGGCACGCCCTCCCTAGAAGCTCATGGGAGGACTCTTCTCAGTACTCCTAAGCTGGAGGAGCTGGGGCTGGAGCAGCGTCCACTCCCGCCTGGACACGGCTGACATCAGTCACCTATCATGGCATTTTTAATAAGTCCTGTGATTCCTGCTGCATACCCTCCTCAGAGTAGCAGGAGTAGTTCCTGCTCTGTAAGTAGTTTCACAGTGTTTGGTCCATTGCCCCACCTTTACTTTACAGGAGTTTCCTCCTCACACAGCCCCAGGAAGTACAAAGGCGAGCTGGCCCTTTGCCAAGGTCATTTAGTCAGCAAAGACACTGACTTCTATTAGTTCATTATTCTCATTCCCACCTGCTAAATTACTCAAGGTGGACAAATAGAGAGCACGGAGTTATGGCCCTAGGGGAAGAGCTTCTGTTGAGCCTACAAAGCTGACTCCTTCAGAAGGCTGCTGGACAGACTGGAAAAGAGCCAAGTCTTCAGAGGCAGGCAGGCCTGAGTTCGAATCCTGCTCCTTCCTTACCTTCTGTGTTACTTGGAATATGTTCTTTAAAGTCTCTCATCTTTGATTTTTCCCATTTGCCATTTGAAGATAATAATGAGGTTATTATCTTCAGGTTGCCTGGGTTTGCTTTTCAGCTCTGCCATCTTCTAGCTCTGTGACACCGAGCAAATCCTTTAGCCTCTCTGGGCTGTGTTTCCTAATCTATGGAACAGAAATAGTCATGCTACCTACCTACCTTGAGTAGCATTATGGTTGCTGAGAGTTCTGAATGAGTAATATATGAAGCAGGTTTAGAACAGTCCCTAGCACTTGATAAATTAAATAAATAAGCATTAGCTATAAATATTGTTTGCAGGGTGGTAACGAGGTGAGGCTCTTAAGTGGTGCACATCATATGTGCATAATATATCATTGTTGAGTGAATGAATAAAGGATGGATTGATTTGAAGTGCTGAGCACGGTGCACATTACGTGGTGTAGGGGAAGGGCCACAGAACCGCAGCCTTTTGGCCCTGAGCATTAGACCAGCGCTGGGGCTGACCTGGACTAGCCGAGCTCATCGTGCACATCCTCACCCGACTCTGCACGTCTCTTCCCAGCTCAGACTCAGTGGCGTCAGGCTGGTAGCCTGAAATCAGCAATGGTGGAAGCATTTATAGCACAGGCAGTGGCAAACATTAGAACTTAAGGTGTTTTGTTTGTTTTATTTTGTCTTAATTCGAGAGAGAGAGGAAGAAAGGGAGACTGTGTTAAACTTTGGTTAGAACACAACACATTCCTAACTGGCCAGGTAAACATTTTTCTAGAACCTGCCACAGTTATCTTCAGAAACCAGTTTTGACCATTTTTTACAAGATATAACATCTTAGGGAGAATAAGCCATTTTGGCACTGATAAGAAGGTGTTTGTGGGTTTTGAGAGCCTGGCTTTGGAGACCCCGCTGAGTTTAGAGTGCATATTCCTTGTGGGTTTTGGTGGCCACGAATGCCCTACTGTGACACCAAAGAGTAGACTTTAAAACAGATGGGTGGGGCCTATTAGGTGGTAAATCTGGGACTTTCTGTAACTTGATAAGGCTGAATTAATGTTTGCAGCTTCCCAGGAAGATTGTAACACTGTGTGCCTGAACCCTGTAGCCTGAGTAAGGGAACTATTTAAGGCCATTCCAAATCTCCTTTAGTATCAATCGACTTTGAAGAAGTGCAGCTATTAAATGAGCTGGACAGAAGTGCAGCTGTTAAGTGTAGCAGACATAAGAATGAACCTCGGGGAAAGCATTTGTAAACTGCCCAGGGTTTGAAAGCTTGTCTGGAGTAATCTTCAAGACAGAGAAATACACATAGCAATGCTGCCCGGAGCTCTCCTTGATCCCAGCTGCCCAAGCCAGGCTCACCATCATTCATCAGCAGGACCATCTGAGTCCTGAGCCCCCACTCCAGATTCTCCATGGAGGTGGGGACAGTGACATCTGTCTTTATTTAATTTTTAGCTTCCCATGTGATGTGATGTGGATGATCAGCTAGGTTTGACAACCATTGCATCCTTATAAATAATCTCTCTTTTAAAATGTGTTGACATAGCATTTGTGTTTCAATGGCCTTAAATGGCTTCAGAGGAAAGCCAGTTAATCTTCTGATCTGAAGAAGACAAGCCACTTTTCACTTAAAAAGGAATAAACACACTTTTAATCTTTAAATTAGCGCCATTGGAGACAAGCAATTAATTGCACTTGTCAGTGGGAGGTGGATTAGTGGGGGCGTGGGTGGGGTGTTCACACTCCCCTCCTGGGCAACTGGAGGGTTGGGGTGGCAAAGCTATAATACAGGCTGGGCTTTGAGGAACAGCACTGAGCTAGGAAGGAGGAGTGTGGCCAGAGTGGGACACAAAGCTGTGGCCTCTGCAGAAGGCAGCTGGGAAATGACAGGGGACAGTCCAAAACATCAGACCCAAAGATGGCCCTGTAGAGAAACGAAAAGCAGCTGGAAAGGGAAGGACACTCAACTGAGGGCAGCAAGATGGAGCCAGTGGGTTTGGAAGAATGAAGAGTAAAACTACCTGCACAGGTATGAGGGAGCCGTTTTCAGACTGCGTTTATGTCCTTCTGTTAAGGGCTGGAACCACACATATTCGGCAGGAGGTGCCTTTTTCTACTCTGTTATAAAGCCCACCTTTTTATTTCAGTTGTAACTAAGGTTGGCCTCTCCATCAGAATCTCACCGGGAGAGTCTTGTTTGAAATTCAGATTCTCTGGTCCCACCCCAGGTCTATTGAATCAGACTGTTTGGTGGGATGGTACTCAGGAGCCTGTGATTTAAACAAGCTGATTCTTATGCAGGCCAGTTTCTTATTCTTGGGAGGCAGGATAGAGTATAGAGGTGGAGAGTATGGACTCTGGGGACAGCCTAGTTGGATTTAAATCCTGTCTCCACAACTTGCTACCTGGATCACTTTGTGCCTTAATTTCCTTGTCTTCAAAATAGAACGATAATAATAGGAGCATATCCTAGGGTTGTTGAAATGATTAAATGAGATAACATATACCAAATACTTTAGAATAATGGATAGTATACTATATTTACTGTTTTTTCTTTTATCCAATTAATGCAGAGATTGAGAGAAGAGAGAAATAGGGTCAATATTTTGAATTTAAGCCATCATACACACATCCATACACATTATGCGTATAGGTCAAGAGTTGAAAATTTAAATGCTTCCAAGAACCAGGCAAGTGTGAAGCAATTGGTGGGGCCCATGGTGACTTGGAATGTACAACTGTCTTAGTTTGGCTTTCCCAGAAGCCAGGGAGATCCTGAGACAAGATTTGGGGCCAAGTCATTTATCTGGTAGATGACCCTGGAAAACTGATGAGGAAGTGGGGATGGGAGACAGAAGAGAAGAAAGCTAATACCATGGGCATCAATGAACATGGTACTGCTGTGGGGACCTGGACTCTATCATCCTGGGAACCACCAGGAGACTTGGAGACTCTGCAATGTCATCCCACCTGATAAGTGAGGAAGCTGGGTTATACTCATTTCCTATGTCTGTTGTAATGAAAGTATCACCATCTGGGTGGCTTAACCAACAGACATTGTCTCATACTTCTGGAGGCTAGAAGTCTGAAATCAAGGTGCCAGCAGGACTATGAGGGGGAATCTGTTGCATGCCCCTCTCCTAGCTTCTGGTGCTTTGCTGGCCATCTTTGGCAGGCCTTGGTTTAGAGATGCATCACTCCAGTCTCTGCCTTCCTCTTCACATGACTTCCTCCCTCAGTCTGCATCCAGATCTACTCTTTTTTTAAGAATACCAGTCATACTGGATTAGGATCCTATGCCACTCCTGTATGATCTCATCTTAACTAATTATATCTGCAATGACCCTATTTCTAAATAAGGTCTCATTCAGAGGTATTAGGGTTTAAGATTTCAGCATATGAATTTAAGGGGATACAATTCAGCTCACCCATGGGGTATTCATGCCCCAATTCCTCCCCCTAATTGATTGACAACTACTTCTGTAGATGGTAACTCCACAGCATTTCCTGCTTACTCTCCCTTTCTGCTGTAATTTGGATGTTTGTCCCCTCCAAATCTCATGTTAAAATTTGATCCCCAATAGGCCGGGCATGGTGGCTCACACCTGTAATCCCAGCACTTTGGGAGGCCGAGGCGGGTGGATCACAAGGTCAGGAGAGCGAGACCATCCTGGCTAATATGGTGAAACCCCATCTCTACTAAAAATACAAAAATTAGCTGGATGTGGTGGTGGGCGCCTGTAGTCCCAGCTGCTGGGGAGGCTGAGGCAGGAGAATGGCATGAACCCGGGAGGCGGAGCTTGCAGTGAGCTGAGATCGCACCACTGCACTCCATCCTGGGCAACAGAGCGAGACTCCGTCTCAAAAAAAAAAAAAAAAAAAATTTGATCCCCAATAGTGGAGGTGGGGCCTAATGGGAGGCGTTTGGGTCATGGGAGTGGATCCCTCATTAATAGATTAATGCCCTCCCTGGGGTGGTGGGGAGAATGAGTGAGTTTTCCCTCTACTAGTTCCCATGACAGCTGATATAAAGAGCCCGGTGCCTCCCCACTCTCTCTTGCCTCCTTGCTCACCATGTAATCTCTGTACACCCTGGTTCCCCTTCCCCTTCCACCATGAGTGGAAGCAGCCTGAGGCCCTCACCTGAAGTGAATGCTGACACTACACTTCTTATAAAGCCAAATAAACCTCTTTTCTTTGTAAATTACCTAGCCTCAGGTATTCGTTTATAGCTACACAAATGGACCAATATGCTCTTCCTGTGTCTCTTCTACCACATGCCTTTTAAACATCCAGTAGCATGGAAATTCCGTAAGGGTTGTGTCTTAGTCTGAGCTGCTATAACAAAGTCCCATGGACTGAGTGGCTTATAAACCACAGACATTTATTTCTCTCAGTTCCAGAGGCTGGGGGTCTGAGATCAGGGTGTCAGCATGGTGGGGTCCTGGTGAGGGCCCTCTTCCAGGTCACAGATTGCTCACATCTCATCCTCACATGGCAGAAAGAGGAAAAAAGCACTCTCTGGAGCCCCTTTTATAAGTGCACTAATCCCATTTATGAGGGCTGCTGTGGTTCGAGAATTTCCCCTGCAAAATTTAGGTGTTACCAGTGTGAAAGCATGAAGAGGTGTGGCCTTTTCAGAGGTGAATAAGTCATGAGGGCTGCTTCCTTGTTCATGAGATTAAGGCTCTTTAAAAAAAGGATTCTTGAAGCTTTAGGCTACCTTGCCCTTCTGCCTGCTGCCACTTGAGAACACAGCAAGAAGGCCCTCACCAGACACCAAATGCGAGCATCTTGATCTTGGGCTTCCCAGGCTCCAGAACTGTGAAGAAATAAATTTCTGTTCTTTACAAAGTACTCAGTGTCAGGTATTCTTAGTTACAGCAGTAAAAAACAGGCTAATAAAATAGGTCCACCCTCATGACCTAATTAATCTCCCAGAGGCCCTACCTGCTAATACCGTCACATTGGGGGTTAGGATTTCAACATAATCAATTTGGGGAATAAATAAACACTCAGTCTATTGCAGACTGTCTTGTTTACAGTTATAATCACAGCAACTAGATCAGTACCCAATAGTAAGTGTGTTAGTCTATTCTCGCACTGCTATAAAGAACTACCTGGGACTGGGCAATTTATAAAGAAAAAAGGTTTAATTGATTCACAGTTCCACATGGCTGGGGAGGCCTCAGGAAACTTACAATTATGGCAGAAGGTGAAGGAGAAACAGTCACCTTCTTCACAGTGTGGCAGGAGAGAGAGAGAGAGAGAGACAGAGACAGAGGAAGTGCCACACTTTTAAACCATCAGATCTCATGAAAACTCACTCACTATCATGAGAACAGCATGGGGGAAACTGCCCCCATGATGCAATCACCTTAACATGTGGGGATTACAATTCAAGATGAGATTTGGGTGGGGACACAGAGTCAAATCATATCAGTAAGTGCTCAATATTTGTTGAATGAATGAATGAATGGGTGAACTCTGCCTTCATTTCTATGTCCCCAAAACCTAGAGAAGATGTGGGAAATGCTCATCTGAACCTTGAGGGAGAGATGAGGAGCTCTGCCCGGTTCTCCACAGCAAGCCTATAGGAAGGCAGTTTTACAAAATGCCTGTGCACCTGCCTTCCAAAGAGCAAAGCCCCATTAGGCATCAACTTTCAGATCCTTTAGTTTCCTTTATGCATGAGATCGGAGTGTCCCATTAAGTACTTAAATCAGATTAACAGCCTCCATGCCAGACCCTTCCGGCTCAGCCTGCTAGTGGTTGTGGAGCCAACCACTTCTTATAGAAGCAGTGGAAAGGGTTAGATGAGGAAGGGAGAAGGGCTCTGTTTGACCAGGCTGGTGAATCCCCTGTGTTTCCTTGGCGTCTAAGTCTGAAGAAATGAGAGCTGGCAAGCAGCCTGCCCTGAGCAGGCCCTGAGAGGAGGCTCCCCGTGTGGATGTGGAGAGTGGCCTGTGTCCTCCCAGGAGTAAGTGGTGTTTCATCACTGCTTCTGATAGTGCTGGTTTACAGAGGTCCCTCCAATGTCAGGAGATCAGGGATTTGTGGACAGTAGGAGAGAGCTGAAGTAGCAACATAAGCAGGATGACACCTGGCCCCATGCAGGGTGCAAATTATATTTCTCTGTCAACATGGGCTATCGACAGCTCCACATTGACTCTAGATCTGGCAGAGTCACAGCAAGCAGACTCCCTGCCTCCTCTTTCTCCAACACATTAAAACAAGCACAAAATATAACTTCCCTTTTCCTTCCACAATTATACTCCTGTCCTAACCCACCAAGACACTTTATTAAATGTTATTTATAGAAATTTCAAAAAAAAATTAAAGATAGCTTGCATAGGGAATAAAAGGTAAAAGTCAATCAGCTTTTAAATTTGAACCAGAAAATCAAAGGTTTAGCAAAGATAGGGCAGCAAAAATCCTGATAAAATCTTTGTGATCAGTCATTATATTTGTCTTTGACCTTCCTGGCAGCCTTAGCGAGAAGGCAAATATGATGGGCTGGGTACTTGTGTTTGGCTGTAAGAAAAAACACAAGTTCAACTCCAAAAACACAATCTTTGGAGCCAAGAAGTTCTGAGAGATATTATATGTGAACATGTATGTGTGTGTGTTTATGTGTATATAAAATAGTTAATAGTCAATATATATAATATGCAATGGACAATGTCTTGGAAAACAGTTTTCCAGCCAATACAGAAGTACTTTTGAGATAGTTCTTTCTTGCTTTGGCACTTAACAAAGATTGAAAGAAAACATGAAAACCTAATTAAGTAAAAGTACTTTGCAAAGACAGAGCCAGTATCATCTAGGGTATTTCAAGGCATTTTGTTTCTTCTTTATTGTCTTTTTTGGATAGCAGTTGTTTGGCCGGGGCTAAGAGAATTCCCTCTTCTAATCAGCAGCACATGTTTGGGATGCAGCTAACTGGGGATGGAATTTTTTTACTATCTGGTCCACCAGAAGCCTTTACTCTAGCTCAGTGTTAACAGCTCACAGGTACAAAGGGGCAAGTAGCTCCTGTAGGAAGCAAAGCTTTCCATCTCTTACTGCCACCCCTCAAAGCTCATTCTTCCTCTGACTGCATTTCCTGTGCACCAGGAGTTCACAATCTTATTTTAACCCCAGCACCAGACCAGAACAATAGACAATGTTTATTATAGCCATTGTGTATAACAAACCATTCCAGAAGTTATGGTGTGAATCAGCAACCATCCATTGGCCCAGAATCCTGCAATAAAGGCTGGGATCACTGGGCAGCCTGTCTCTGCTCTACACAATGGCTCTCCCTGTCATTTGCAATCAGCTGGTGGCCCGACTGGGGCTGAAGGATCCACGAGGGCCTCATTCACCTGTCTGGGGCCTTTGTGGGGTGGCCTAAATGACTGGGCTGGGGAGGAGGCTGGCTGGAGCTTCCTTAGTTAGGGCAGCAAGAAAGCAAAAGCAAAAGGCCTGGAACTTGCGCAGGGTCCCTCCTGCTGTGTCCTGCTGTGTCACGGTCCAGCCCAGACTCAGTGTGTGAGGCAGCCACACAAGGATGTGAATTCAGAGAGGTGAAATTCATAGGAGACCATTTGGTAGCAATCATCCTCAGCCTCCTCCCATCAATACCTTAGTCACAGTAGGTATTGGCAAGAGTCAATTGGCAGGAGTCTCACCTGAGGGTTGAGGAGGGAGAGAAAGGGACAGGTATCCCTTTCATGGGAAAGGGAGGGGATTTGTATCAGGCCATTTGGTACTAGCCCAGTTCTCACTCCAAGTTCTGTGCACTCAACACTTAGCTGCCACCATCAAAAGCCCAGATATCAGACTTTATGAGCTCTATTTAAATTTTTCAAAAAGGATATATGAGAAATGGACCTTGGAAGTGATAAAACAGTAAATGTTTTAAGAAGCCTCCTGGCAACGGTGCTTGAAGACCTTGTAAGTGTGAGACATATTGAGTTATGCTGCTCCATGGCCAACGTCCTGACATTTGTGGGACAGTGACCTCCCCAGGCAGCTGTAGCAATTGGAGATCTTGAGGTCATTTCCGTATGGACTGCAGTGAGATATACAGCATGTCAGTGGCAGCCCAGAAGTCAGTCGAGTTTTCTCCAGGCTGGAATGAGGACACTGACAGCCCCCACCAGCCCTAGCTTAGGACGGGGGTCACACTGTTTAAAAGGATCACTTGAATGACAAGAAAGGCCATATGCTCATCACTTTTCCAGAAGCTGGAAACCTAGAAGGGCTGGATAAGAAAGACATTGGGTAATGAAATCAGGGGGCAAAAACACTTTGACATCCAAAGAAATAGTGGAAATCTTTAGAAAGGCTGATTAAATAAAAGTAAACATAAGATTCTTTGTTTTGACTCAAAGCAGGCACCCATATGTGCACACACACACAAGCACCTGCACGTGCACCCTCATCCGCAGAGATGGGATGGAGGAGGCCTGACTTAGTAGCACCATGTAAAAATAATTTGTAAGTATATGTTAGCAGTAAGCTTAATTTGAGACAAAAGCAATCAAAGTTGTTGTGACTTTAGGTTATATTAATAGCATAGATTCTAGATTAAGGGAGGTGATTTGTTTCTTCTATTCTGTATAGCCCAGTTTACTTTAGAAGTATTAGGTCAACTTCTGCATAATATGAAAGGGTTCAAGAAAAACTAACTTAATTAGAGGGAAGTTCAACATGATTAGAGAATTTGAAATCATGAAATATGCGGAAACACAAGGAGGAACTGAAGATATTTGACCTAGAGAAGTCCTTAGCAAGGACTTAAGAATGGGTTTCAGTTGTTATGTGGAAAGAGGGACTTGATCTGTCTTCTATGGCTCCAAAATAGGTCCCATTGGACTCATGAATGTAAGATTGAGGGACCCTGGCATTTGGAGGTCAGAAGAAGGAAGAACATCTAATAGTTGAAGAGGCCCTCTAAGGAATGGATTGCATGGATTTCCCTTTTACTGCAGGGGCTGGATGATCACTCATCAGGGCAGACAGAGGGAATTCACACCTTGGGATGGATGCTTGGTTCAAAAGGAACTTTAGAATCCTGTCCAACCAACTATGAGGGCTGTCATGGGCTCTTGCCTTAGCTGCTATGGAAAATGTAATGAATGCAGCGGCTGTGCCCTCTCTTGCTGAGGGTTCAGGGGGCTGCTGCTGAGGCCTGTTTCTATTGCTGTAGGCCCGGTTTACAGTTATGAAGAAGCAGAGGCATCAAATGCTTAGCCAGGTCCAGGACCACAGGCAGCAAACCAACACCAGCTACTCACATGGGCACAGCTCCTGGCCATCCACTTCCTGGAAAGATGGAGATCCAGGCAGAGAGTGGATCCTGGGCTGGGGTCTTGGCCGAGGGATCTTCCCCTGGGGATTATAGGAGCACCCATGGAGATGGAGACCACTAGGAAGGAGGTAGCTGCACTGATGATGGCTTTTCAGGTCGCTAGGCCTGGTTTGAAACTGGACTGTGCCACTCACAAGCTGCATGATGCTGGAGAACTTGATAAACACTTTTGAGCTACCATTTTCCCATTGGCTTGTTGTGAAGATTAAATAGACCATGTGTGTGGTGTATGTGACCCTGTGCATTGCTGGACCTCAGAAAAATACTGAAAATACAGGAAATATTCCCATCTATTTTTTCCCTTCAAAACTGAGCTGTGCTGGCCACTGCGGGGACCACTGAAGAAGACCCAGGGAGGGGAATGGGCCCCCCAGCCTTTCTCTGGGGGTCAGTTCACCCTAAAAGAGTGACTGTTGTGATTGCCCCTTCTGCTTCCTGACCTCCCTCCCATGCTAAGGCTGCATTTTCTCCCTGACAGAGGAACTGAAGGAGAAGCTGACCGAATATGTGGACAAGGTGAATAGCCAGAAGCCAGGCTTCATCAAAGTCGTGCGTCACAGCAAGCAGGAAGGCCTCATCCGCTCCAGGGTCAGTGGCTGGAGGGCCGCCACTGCACCTGTGGTGGCACTCTTCGATGCCCACGTGGAGTTCAATGTGGGCTGGTAAGTGCCCCTTGGGAGAGGAGGAGGAATCCCAGTGGGATCTGGGGTTTCAGCTCCAATAGTGCAAAGCATGCTAGGATCTTGGTCATAGCCTAAGGGAAAGGAGATAATTCTGGGAATGGGTGAGATGTAGGTGTGTGAGTAAGCCAGGCAACAAGGCTGGACCTTTAGGGTTCGAGGTGTGGTAGAGGGGAGGGGGTAGCCAGGGGTCAACAGGTCAGCACACAGTGCCTAATATGCATGGTGACATCACATGTGACTCTGGCTGGCAGGGTCATCAGGGAGAAGGGTACATGCTAAGGGCAAAGCAGAGAGTGCCCGGCTAAGGACAGGGTTCCAACACCTAGGAAAGGAGAGCTGGGCCAGACATGAGGCAGAAGCCCAGCCTCACAGCCAGGTCCAACACCAAGTGGGCAAAGGTGGGGGAAGGTTGCCCGATGTTGTCACAGGTGCCCTGGGCTTTCCCACTGCCAGGTTGGAGGTAGCACGTAATCTCAGATTCTCCCTATGGTGAATTTGTCTAAGAACATCTTTCTTTCTCTGATCAGAGCTGCTCAGATGCTGGGGGGAAAGGGACCAGACAGAAGGCCCCAGTGGCTGCAGCCAGCCAGGAATAGAGTGGCAGATGCAGACCTCCCTGCAGAGCTGGAGGGCACAGGGCCACCTGCTGTGTGTAACTTTGCCTGGGCCTGGGAGACACAGGCTCTGGCGATGACCATAAGTAGCTGGGGCAAGTAGGTGGCCACCCTTTTATCAATATGCCTGTTGTCACTGGGGTCTGCTCTCCTCCCCAGACTCCACAGTGCCAACCTCTACCCCCGGGGAGTGGGAGACAAGGGCACTTCAGCAGGAAGGAACAGCAGGGCGTGCACACAGCCTGGCCTGGATGCTGCCATAGCAGGCCCAAATTAAGGCTGCAACACAGCCATTTTTTATAGTTGAAGTCCCTGCTTGCCACTTGTGACTATTTAAACAGCATTTTCTTTGGATTTATGGCCAGGATAGGAGAGGGACACTTACTATTTCAAGCTGATTTGAATAAACAATTATACACCAAATGTATTATTAATGAGAAGCTTATTCCTGTCTGCAAACACATTACTCGCCTGGTGCCTGCAGGGGCCTCCCAGCTCCTTGGGAAAGCCCAAATGCCCCACCCCTCCTTGGGTGGTTGGGAAACGCTTTGGGGGGTGGATGTGGCACAGCTGGCATTCCAAGGCAGCATCGCATGGCTGGTGGATGTAGGTTTGTTCTCACCTCCTAGTCTGTGCCATTCTCATCTGTCTTTTCCTCCAGGTTGATACATAGAATTTAGCAAAATCAAAGCCCAAGGTGAAAGCTTCTTCTGGAGCCTCAGATCTGTTTCTTTCTTCTTTTTCTTCTTTTTTAAGTCTTGATTTTTTTTTTTTCTTCTAAGAAAGGGAAAGCAAGCAGGCACAAGGTTGGCTGGAATAAGAATCTCTCAGCTCAGCTCTGGATATGCCGATGGAGTGGTGGAGCCTCTTGCTATTCCGGAAATCCTCAGGGAGCGGGAACTTGAATAGGGACTCCTTCCCAGAAGGCAGTGCACCTCTCCATCAGAGGAGATGGGCAGGCCTTCCTTCCTCTTTCTGCTGGGGAAGGACCTTCAGGAGATGCTACTCTGGATTTTTCCACCTTGGAAATGGTTACCCTCTCTGGCTGTCTCCTCTGCCCAGGGCTGAACCTGTACTCACCCGCATCAAGGAGAACCGGAAGCGGATCATCTCACCATCCTTTGATAACATCAAATATGACAACTTTGAGATAGAAGAGTACCCGCTGGCTGCCCAGGGCTTTGACTGGGAGCTGTGGTGCCGCTACCTAAATCCCCCCAAGGCCTGGTGGAAGCTGGAGAACTCCACAGCCCCAATCAGGTAAAGCAAACCTTTACCTGTGGGTCTCTCTGCTTTGACCTCCAGGCTAGGGACCCCCTACTGGCCCAATGCTTATTCTCCAACTTGAGCCCCATCGTGGGGATGACAGGGGTGGGCAGGGTTGAAAGGAACAGCAGTCTGATCTTCATTCACTGCCACAGGCTCTGAAGATCTCAGAATCCATTCACAGCCTCAAAGTGACCTATTTTCACACATCACTGTGAGACATCTGCTGGGCGCCAACCACTGTGCTCCAGGTTGGGGATCCAGAGTGATGAAGATTTGGTTCCCACTGCCAAAAGCCTGGAGTCTAGTGAAGACAGACAAAATCATTGGAATAGGAACATTATCCTACCATGAAGGCAGAAGCTGCATTGAAAGTGGGGAAATGCTTTTCAGAGGGTAGCATTTTCACTGGTTTTTGAAGGCGAGTAGAAGATGGCTAGGTTGGGGAATGGACACCCATATGCAAAGTTCATGAACACAGAGAAGGTTCAAAGTGACTAGAAGTGGGAAGTGAGCCAGCAGCCCCCGGCAGTGAGGGTGGAGGGGCTGAGAGGCAAGATCGGAACCCACAGGACAGTGTATACCTTGATGATATTTGAGTGTTATTCTGTAAGACTCAGACAAAAGTGACTTCATACTGCATTTCAAAGGTCCCAAATTCTTTCCTGCCTTTGCTGCCATCTTCCTAGACTCATGAATGACTCCCCTGTGGTCTCGGCTTTTAAGGTTCAGGACTCCTCCAACAGCTGTCCCCACTAGTTTTTATTTCTGTCTGTGTTTGTTTTTGTTTTTGAGACGGAGTCTCACTCTGTCTCCCAGGCTGGAGGGCAATGGCGTGATCTCGGCTCACTGAAACCTCTGCCCCACTGGGTTCAAGTGATTCTCCTGCCTCAGCCTCCCAAGTAGCTGGGATTACAGGCACCTGCCACTGCGCCTGGCTGATTTTTGTATTTTTTAGTAGAGACAGGGTTTCACCATGTTGGCCAGGCTGGTCTTGAACTCCTGACCTCGTGATCCACCCACCTCGGCTTCCCAAAGTGCTGGGATTACAGGCATGAGCCACCGTGCCTGGCCTATTTCTGTCTATGTTGATGATACGGTGGGTGTCTTTATGCTCCCTGCAAAGTCCTGCCTGTTACAAAACAGAAGGCACTAGAAGGTGGGCTAGGGTACAGTTTTTGAAGTGAAAGAGATTAGAAGCTCATGTTGTTTTGTATTATATGAGGGAGAAAGGGTATGAAAAATTTAACTGAAAGTCAGTGATTATTACTTAAGATCACATTTTTCCTTGCCAGAATAAAAAATATATACTTATACTTAAAACAGGATAGAAGAAAACACCACCTAACTTTCCCGAAGTTACCTGTTACCTACTCTGCTCGGCCCCTGCCACAATTTTGTGTTGTTAAACATTTGCTGACAGTCTGCTATGTACAAGGGTCTTTTACACGCATTGGCTCGTTTGATCATCATCACAACCTGTTGACCGCTCATGTCTCATCCCTGTTTTACAAGAGGAGGAGAGTAAGACTGAGACAGGCGAATGGCCCTGCCAAAAGCTCTGGGCGGTAGAGCCAGGATCGACCCAGAGAAGCTAGACTCAGTGGCTAGTTTTCATCCCTCTTACTGTCCACTGTTGAGCTCAGAACTGGTGTAGCTGTTTTCTGCTCCTAGGCCTGATGAATACTATTGTAAGGAAATATGCCCCCATGCAATGAGCATCCCTGCAGAAGACTACATTGACAGTAACTGTTTCTGTTCTGCTCATCTCTAACTGTATTGGTCCAGTCTTAATCAGCAAGCCCGCATTCCAGGTCCTTGCCAGACAATGTCATCTCAACCTCAAATTTTCTATCACCCAATTTTTATCAAAAAACTTGGTTGAGGGAAATAACTTTTATGGAAGATTTTTGGAAGAACATTCCTGGTTTTATTCCCAGATGAAGACAGCTCCACAGAAAGCTGTGATTTATACAAATGTATCTTGCCCATCTGAGCTCCCTTTTCTTTCAAGCTATACTTGAGTGCTTTGCCCACACATGGTGTAAGTCATAAAAAGAGCCCAGCAATATCTTCTAGTGTATTCTAAAGGGATGTCTTTGCGATGGCTGTTCGCTAAGTCACCAGGTGACCCCACTAAGAAAATCCATGTGAGAAATTTCTTTCAAACTGACTGCCAGTCAAAGAAAGCCTTGCTATCCCCAGGGAATCAATTAATATGACATTTTCACATGAGAACTGTACATTTTGTTTCTAAGACCATGTGTGTTCATTTTCACTTTGACCAACAGGAAACTCAAAGGCAAGCTTTCATGTCTGCTTTAAGAACAATTGAGAGAGGACCTTGGTCTGCACATGCATTCCAATTTGTTGCAATCTTTAGGTCTGTGCAGACATTTATCTATTTATGGTTTTCTATGTATTTTAAATTTTCTCATAAGCTATTTCTAATCCTTTCAGGAATGAGGCAAGGTGTAAATCAATAACCCTTTCATGCTGATAGAATCCATTTAATACCCTAGCCGGTTAATAATAAACCACTGAGGTGGCCTGTGCTCATCTCAGAGTAACTGTTTCAGATTCTGTTCATTACCTGGCTTGAACTATCAGTTTGAGGAAGGTCCCTTCCCGTGTGTCCTGAAAGCATTTTTCTAGCGTGCCCTGTCCTGTTCAACACTTAGGAATGCAGAGGCAAATGCCGGGACCCCACTCTGCCAGGCTGATGTTTCTGAATCATCACGTATTTAAAGAGGGGATCTTCTAGACTTAGTGCACAATTGCATCTTTTTACCTTTTTAAATGACCTTTTGAGTGCCAGTTATGACCCAGAGGCCCTCAAGTACTTTAATTTAGTCCATGTGAGGTTAGAATGGATCCTATGTTACAGATATGGAATCGGAGGCTCAGAGAGGCTAGGGAACTTCTCTTGGAGACATGCACCCAGAAGGGGGATTTTTCCCAGAGAGATTACCTCGAAGGCCTGGGTTCAGCTACCTCCACCACAGGAGGGTCTCAGTCTGCTTTAGGAGTGGTGGATTAGCTTCCCAGGATGCCTGCAGGTCTATGAGGGTGAAGCCATTTAGAATAAAATGCAGTGATTTGAAAGGAAGAGAAACAGTGGCTCCAGGGTGCCAGTCTCTGCCTGAGAAGTCTCCTGTATCTGCATTCCCCAGGGAAATGGCCTGCAAAATCGTCTTTCTCCACCTTGACAAGTTTCCATTTTCAAAGACGGGTTCATTTACATGTGATTGACTGACAGTTTTCTCATCCCTGAGGAGCCTTCATTTCTCCTTTTATTCCCCCACTGCCACCAAGTCCTCCAGCCAGGCAAGGGCTAGAAATGGTAGCAATAAGCAGTAGAACAATTCGACATCACTGCATAAGCAGGGCTCTCAGCAGAGAAGCAGCCCAGTGCTCTCACGCTGACTCACCTCATGTGAATCGTTCTCTGTGAGGTGCTGCACTGGGTGTCTTCACAGAGCTGGTGAGACCCAAGCTTACAGCCCTCAAGGAAGGAAAAGCCTTCCAGCTCCTGGACCCCGTAGATGTTGGCAGGTTGTTCCAGCCTAAGACCCCTGTTGAATTCCAGACCCAGGCCACGTACCTAAGCTCTGCCTGTTGGCTATCTCCTCCTGTGTCACACAGGTACCTTAAGGTCAGGTTTTCCACCGCCAATGCTTCTTTCTTTTGAAACCAGCTTCTTCTCCTGTGCCCCTGTATTGATGAGTGGCCCCCAACCCACTGTCACCCGAGCCAGAAAGCCAGATGGCATCCAGTTTCCTCTCCCTTTCTCACCCTTGTGTAGTTCATCTGTTTTGAAGTTGGGCTGATTTTACATCAAAATATGTCTTTAAACAATTCCTGTCTCTGTTCCTGATACTCTGAGTCAGCTCTCCATCATTTTTCACCTGGATACAGCAATGAGCTTCCCAGCTGGGCCCCTCAATTCCCACCCCTTCCCCTCTGGTCACTCACCCACAGCTGCCTAACTATTCTTTTGAAAAAACACAGATCTGCTCACATCACTGTCCTGCTTAAAATTCCTCATGGACACCTATTTACCTGCAGATAAAATTCAAATTTTTTACCCTGCTACCCAAAACCCTTTGCAACCTGGTCCCAGCTAATCTTTCTAAGTGGACCAAGGATGACATACAGATTCCAAGTTGGGGAAGGGTAAGAAAGCTGGTATGCATTCCTAAGCAGGAACAGAGACTGGCTGTGCAGAGATCAGGGTCAGGGCAGCTAGAGATACAGTCAACCTAGACTGGCAGGCTGAGCACCAGTTCTCAAAGCTAACACACACACAAGCACCACCCCACTAATAGCTGATCCCAGGATGGCAGCTGTCTACCCACTGCCCGGATGAAACAGCCTTTCTGGAGTGGTTGGGTGAGGCCAGACCCAGGGGCCACTCCAAGAACAAGGCTCACAATGGCTCTGACAGCAAAGGAAGGAAGAGAACCAGACCCTCCTGATAGGAAGGCCTTACTGCTCTTACTCCTTGGACAGCTGCACCAGACAGCCCTTCTGCTCTCCCCTGCCCCTGCAGGAGCCCTGCCCTCATTGGCTGCTTCATTGTGGACCGGCAGTATTTCCAGGAGATCGGCCTGCTGGACGAAGGCATGGAAGTCTACGGGGGCGAGAATGTGGAGCTTGGGATCAGGGTGAGTGGGGTTTCTCACTCAAACTGCTCGGCTCAGCTCCCACCAGGGTGAATGAGTCTGGGGGTGGAGAAATGGGGTTTAAGGTTGAGGGTCACAGACTGATTCTGAATGTCCAGTCCTGAACCCTGTGTGTGACTGGGATTGGGAAGTCAAGGGTGGAGCCTCTTGACTTTTCAGGAAGAAGAGGACTTCAGAACCTGCTTGGCTGGGGGAGGGAGCATGGGAGAGGTTGAGCTGCCAACTCAAGGAAACAGCCTCTTTTAAAATCAAACTGAGGCCCATCAGAGTGAGCAAAGGTGTGCTCCAGGAAGCAATAACAGGCATCGAGGGTGGCTGGACAAGAGTGACCCTGAGTCAGCTCCCCTTGGGATTTCTCACTTTGACACTCTCTGTCTTCTCCACAGTGGCCCATAGAACATTCCCAAAGACTTTGTTAAGAGATAGCCCAGGGAAATAAACTCAGGGTGTATAAACAGCTAGATGCAGCCAGGCTCACTGCAGGCTGCTTTCTGACCCCAGGCGCTAGCCAGACCCACAGCCCATTCTTGCCTCACGCCGTTCTCCTGCCCCAAAGTACAGGGTTTTTTCCAGCAATCAGCTCGTGGCATGGATCCCCAAGAGGCTGTATGTTATTTCTCATCCTACGGGAACACTTCCTAGGCTTTCTGGCTCTTCCCCCTTGGCCGGTGAAAACATAAATCTATGATGAAGCCCTCTTTCCTATCTGAGGTTCCTGTTAGGTCCCCTGGTGTTAGGCAGGAATGTGATGATGGATACAATGAAGGATCTTGTCCTAGAAGGAAGCCTGCCCACCTCTAGGACCAGGGAGTATCCTTGGCAGACCCAGTATTGGAGCTGCAGGGTGTCCTCCCCACGATGGCCCCCACTGTCTTCTCCGTGGGGAACTCTCAGCAGCCAGCCACCCCCACATGCTACAGGCTTGCCGATGCTTGGAGAGAACTCTGTGCCTACCGGTGTCCATAGGGATTATCTGAGATGCTGCACCTCACTGCCAGCCTATTCACACATCCATGCAGACCCATCTGTCTGGTTCCACCTACTGGCCCTACTCTGGCATCTTTGGCCTTAGTGTCTGCATCTGGTGTCTCCAATTCCCAGTACTCAATTCCCACTGAAGGATTGCAGCATGGATGCACCCTCCTCTCACCTCTAACCTCCTTCAATCTCCCACCCCACCAGGCAGGCAACTGGCCCTGGACAGCCCTTGCCCCTGACCTAAAGGGGAGATTGGGCACCCACAATGAGCATCTCACAATGCCTGCAATGACCTGACAGGTACTGTGTGGGGCCCGACTCACCACCCAGACTTAATGCTAGGGCTTTGAGGACTGGCAACATGAACAGTCTGTCTGAAGCTGAGCTTAGAAAACACTTCCAGACATCTGTATTCATTAAAACCCTGAGAAATTGCTTTGGAAGCAGTCAAAATGCGTGGGCTTATTGGGGAGCTAATGTATTCATAGAGGACAGCCCCTGCATAATCACCCTCGTTTCTGCAGCTCTCTCTACGTCGGCCATTTATTCCCCATTTGTGTCCTCACCATCTCATTTCAGCACTGCTCCTGGATAAACGCTCACCCCAAACATAATATTTTTCACGAGGAGCTGCTGTCAGGAATTGTCTGAGTGGGTTGGACCGCCTCCATTTGCTTGTGTTCTCTGGGTAAAAATGTGCAGGAATGGAGAAAGGAATTAGATTTGTGAACTCTGCTTCCAACATGTGTGTGAGTCAGTCACAGAGTGGAGATTTCTGGCTTTTCCTTCGTTAGATTATAAAGTTATAAAGCTATTCTGGAGTGTGGGTCTGGGTGAGGCTCTCAAATGCAAGTTAAAATGTCTCTGGGTGGTTTCGTGTACAGAGTTTTAAATACAGTTTGCAATGATATCAGTTTTTTTTTTCCCTCCATCTCTTCTCTCTCAGTTGACAGAAATGAAGTGTCATTGGAGTTGAAGAAAGGGTGGCATTTAAAACAGAGAACCAACAAGCTGTTAACTGGCAAAACTGAGTACAAACGGGAGGGATGAGTTCATTTGAATTTCAGTTCCCCCTTTAAGGGTAACAGAACCACTGATCGTCAGCAAAACAGATTTTCTCCTTTTGTTTGGTTGTTAATATTTGTCTTTCTTTCATGTTTGATGAGTTAACTTTTCAGTGGTTCGGTTTCCTCTATAAAGTAGCACACCTGCCCTAATTACACCATAGGATTGTGTATCAATATGAAAGACATCACTTGTCACCCTTCGCTTAAGCAGAGGCAAATTATTCAAAGTCCTTACCTATCTGGAACACAGAAAGAAAGTTGTTTGCGCAATTACTAAATGCCTGCTTTGTGCCATGGGTTATACTGGCACTTATGTCATCCATCCACGAAACACCCTAAAAAGACTATTATTGTAATGGTGTTTTTTTTTTCCAGATGATACTGTGAAATTAGGGGCTTACATATATCTCAAGGTCATGTGCCTCTTAAGAGGTAGACAAAGGATTCAGCCCCAGATCTTTATGATTCAAGGACTAGACAGATATATCACAGTGATCTAGGGATAAAAGTACTTTGAGCACCGTCTCAAAAAAGATATTGCAACAGCCATGCAGTAATTATCTTCTACTTTATTCACAATTATGTCTACTAAGTCCCTATTTAAAGCCTTCTTATTTCATGCTCTTTTTTTTTTCTGATTTGTAAGTCGGCAACACAATGAGAAAAAGGAAGGAGCTACTATGGCCAAGCACAATGAAATGAGTGAGAAATAAGAGCTGTTGAATAGAAAACAGAAAGATTTTATAAATGATAACTGTAAAAGTGCTAGAATGCATAAGAAAACATTTAAGGGCTGGCAAGGGATTGAAATTGTTGGAGACTGTTATGGTTTGAATTGAGTGCCCCCAGCCCCAATATATCCTAACCTCTTGTGAATGTGATCTCATTTGGAAACGGGGTCCTTGCAGATGTAATCAATTTAAGATAAAATTGTGCTGGATTAGGGTAGGCCCTAATCCAAGGAGACTGATGTCCTTATAAGAAGAGGAAAATTTGGTCACAGAAGACATAAAGGAAAGACAGCCATGAGAAGGTGGAGGTAGAGATTGGAGTTATGATGTCAAAAGCTCAGGAACACCTGGGGCTATCGAAAGCTGGAACAGGCAAAGAAGGATCCTTCCCTAGAGGGTTGGGAGGGAACACAGCCCAGTCAATATGTTGATTTCAGACTTCTGGCCTCCAGAACTGTGAGAGAATAAATTTATGCTGTTTTAGGTGATCCAGATTGTGATACTTTGTTATGAGAGCCCCGGGAAACCAACACAGGGACCAAAAAAGTAAGCCAAAGTCGGAACCTGGAGAAAGGTTGAGGCTATTCTACATGGAGAATCTGGTGACACTTAAGTTTATGTTTTCTCAACTTCATAGAACACAGAGAACAGAAAGCCTAAGGCTTGCCTTACTTCCCCTAAAGCTGGGACTCTAAAGGCCTGTTTTCTCAGTATAAAATAGAAATCCTCTCTGGAGAAAGAGCCTTTTAACCCAGGCCACACAATTCCCACAGGGAGAGTTTTAAGGAATATGAATTCACAGTTTTAAAAACATCACAAAACAGACAAGGGAAAAAGAAAGCAACAAGAGGAAACAACAGCAAAATCAGTGGACAGCCAAACCTGACCCACAAAGTCTCCAGCTGTTGAATCCATCAGACATGGAATATAAAGTAGGTCGTATTATACACTTAGAAAAAGAAGAGATTGAAAATATGAATAAGAAGCAAGACACTATAAAAATAATCCATCATAGTAGGATAAAAATGGAATTTCAAACATGAAAAATGTAAAAATGGCAATTAAAAGCTCAGCAGATGGGCAGAATAACTACATGAACATTATTAAAGGAATAAAATTAAGAAACTGGAAAATAGATCTAAAGAAATCACTCAAAATCAGCCCAAAGGGCCCAGAAAAAAATTGTGAAAAAATGTTGAAAGACATGTAGAATTGAGATTGTGGATTTAGTATCTTATAATTCCAAATGGAGATGATCCTCTTTCTCCAGAGAGGATTTCTATTTTCTGAGAAAACAGTATGGAGGGTTAGGCAAAAAACATATTTAAATAAATGATGGCTTAAAATTTTCCCAAACTGATAAAAGACACCAATCCTCAGATTTAAGAAGTCATGCCATCCAAAGTGAGGTAAATATAAAGATATCCCCATTTAGATATACCGTAGAGGAACTACAGAATATCAAAGACAAATAAAAGATCTTACAGCAGTCAAAGAGAAAAGATAGATGACCTAAGTCAATAATAATTAGAATAACAGCTGACTTTTCAACTGTAAAAATGGGACCCAGAAGACTATAATATAATGTCTTCAATACACTGAGAGAAAATAATTGTCAATCTATAAGTGTATGCCCAATAAAAACATCCTTCAAAAACTATTTGAACCTAAAGACTACAGAATAGGTTACAGGTGTCCAGCAGCCCAGCAGCTTGTATCTCTTTCTTCTAGAGCTAAACATTCAGGCAGATCCTAGGTTTATAGCACAACACAGTACGGCACAGTTGTTAATGATATTAATAACAGTCCCGAGTCATAAAAAAAGTCTCCATTGTATGCTGTATGCTTATTCAATAAGACAAAAAGTACATACATGTATGCAAAGATTTCTGTGGAAAATGTAAGACTTGTTAAATTTCTGGTACTGAAATAGGCAACTTTTCAGTTGTATGGAATGGACATGGAGAAACTGATTAGAAAGCCTAGCCTATTTATTATGCTTTAAATTCAATTCACTTCTTTAATATGAATCTTGGCTGTCTTCACCTTTCTGGAATGGAAACCAAAGAAGTAGGGGGTGGTGGGGAAGAATGCCACTACAACCACAGCCAGTGCCCCACCCATGGTGTCCAGAGCAGGCAACCAGAGAAAAGACCCCTCTCCTCTCCATCTTGCCCCAGCTGCAAATGACTCCTGACTGGATTGAGCTGTTAGAAATGTATTACAGAGAAGAGAGTCTCCCAGAAAGGACTTGCTGTTGGAAAGACACCCACTTGAACATATCTGCAAGTCACTGACTCCTTCTCTGAATATCTAAGCTTTACCCACTTGGGGTTTCTTACTGGCATTTTAGAGTCTCTATCTTGGGATATTCATAATCATTTGCCTCTTTAGAATATGGTCTGCTATTACAATGACACTTACACAGATTTTTCATCCTCCAGGATGACCTTTTACTATCTGCTCCTAAGACTGGATGATTGTTGTTATTCTTCATTCCCTAGTGCCAGCTTGCCCCTTTTAACTGCTTCTTCTAAGCCTCATCACAAGATCTGATTGGGAGTAGAATCCCTCGCTGTGAGTGATTCTGTCCCTCTCCCTGTGTAGCTGAGTAACGTCTAGGACAGGAGGAAGTGAAGCTGACTGGCTCCACTTTGGGCCTTGGGAGCACCAAGGAATCATTTAAGGTTTCCTTATCTGGCTAGCCTTATAGAACAGCTTATTAAAGCAGAAATATGCATCTGAGATTTCTCAGTACCTTGGACAGTGACTTTATTCTAAACTCATTAAGTCTTTCTGTTGTCCTAGTCTGCCAGTTTTCATCCCCTCTCCTAGGTTTTTTCCTCAATCATGGAGAAGCTAATACCTATACATGCCCTGACAAAATACCAATGGCTGTTCCACAGAGCATGAGGGATGAAAGAAGCAAAGAAGGTGTGGACACAATAGAAGGAGTATATACTTCGCAAATTACAAAGTCACTAGATATCAAAAATCCCCTTACCCCCTACACTGGGTTTGTCTGCTGCTTCTATATCAGCTAAATAACAATGGCAGTACCTTTCATCTGTATTTTCAAAATTCTTTCCCTACAATTATCCTATTTATTGCACACAGCAATCAAATGCTGAAGGCCAGCCAGAGAGTATTATCCGAATAGTGTTATATGATTAAAAATGTTTATGTTGGTCAAAGAGTTAATTCATTCTTATGCTTTATTATCTCATTATTCTAATCATTATTTTTAACAGTAAAGATAACAAGAAAAAATTAAGTACTTCATACAGTTCTCTATACAAGCATATCATCATATCTATTATACATGTAGACACATATGTGCATAAAAATACTACCACACATTTTATATAGTGCTTTTTTTTAAAGGCACACATTAATTTATATGTATTATAGCCGTGCTTAACTTTTTATTCAAATGACACTCAGGAATCTGTGTTGCAAGCTAAGAAAACTGACTCAACCTAACTTAAAGAGAAAAGAAATTTATTGTAAGGACATGGGTATCTCAAAGAATTAATTTGCTTTTCAAAGAAGCAGATTCAGAAAACAAGCAAAAGCCAAGAGAGGCTAAACAGCAGAAACTACAGCCAAGGCCACATGGTCATAATAGCGTATTTGGGACAATACCGCTGACCCTACTGCCATGACTAGATGGTCCTACCACTGGGTACTGGACACTGTTGCTTGGGTTTTGGTGACATTCACAAAGATTGGAAGTCCTGAGTGATAGCACACGATTAGCTAAATCTAGGTTTATGTACATACCTTTGCTTCGAGGGGACAGCAATAGATCATATAGCTCTTTTCAGTTTCTACAGTTCCAAGAATTACACATGACAGAGTTCCTCTTCTGGGAAATGGAGTTTGAACCTGGGTTTGTCTGTCCTCTAAAACAAGTAATATACTATGTAGATATTGTTCTTCATATTCCAGATACTTTATCATAAATGAGACTTGAAAAAACTCTTTATTGAAATGCAAATCAAAACCACAATGAGATACCATCTCACACCAGTCAGAATGGTGATTATTAAAAAGTCAGGAAACAATAGATGCTTGTGAGGCTGTGGAGAAACAGGAATGCTTATACACTGGGAATGTAAATTAGTTCAACCATTGTGGAAGACAGTATGGTGATTCCTTGAGGATTTAGAACCAGAAACACCATTTGATCCAGCAATCCCATTACTGAGCATATACCCAAAGGAATATAAATCTTTCTACTATAAAGACACATGTACATGTATGTTTATTGCAGCACTATTTACAATAACAAAGACATGGAACCAACCCAAATGCCCGTCAATGATAGCCTGGATAAAGAAAATGTGGTACATATACACCATGGAATACTATGCAGCCATAAAAAGGAGGGAGAACCTGTCCTTTGTGGGGACATGGATGAAGCTGGAAGCCATCATCCTCAGCAAACTAACACAGGAACAGAAAACCAAACACCATATGTTCTCACTCATAAGTGGAAGTTGAACACTGAGAACACATAGACACAGAGAAGGGAACAACACACACCAAGGCCTGTTGGGGGTTGGGGGTTGAGGGAAGGGAACTTAAAGGATGGGTCAATAGGTGCAGCAAACCACCATGGCACATGTATACCTATGGAACAAACCTGCACGTTCTGCACTTGTATCCCATTTTTAGAAGAAATAATGAAAAAAAATTAAGGAAAAAAGAGAAAAAACTCTTTATTATGGACAATATCGAATATATACAAAAACAGAGAGATAGTAAAATAAATCCCATTGCAGTTGTTACCTTGTTTCAATATTGTCAACTTATGGCCAATTTGGTTTCATCTTTACCTCTGTCTAATCCCCCACCTAACTCTAGTTATTTTTAGGGAAATCCCAGACATCATATCATTTCATCAAAAATATTTCAGTATGCGTCCAAAGTAGATAAGGACTTTTAAAGAACCATGGCCACAATGCTATTTTCAGTCCTAAAAGAGTTGAAAAGAATACTGTAATACTGTCAAATATTCGAGTATATACATTTTTCTAATTCTCTCATAAGTTTTTGTTTTGTTCTACAATTTGTTTGCTTGAATCAAGATTCAGTTGGTTAATTTGTCTTTCCAGTCTCCATAATCTACTGAATATCTTTCTCCATCTCTTTTTTTTTTCTCCCTCTTGTAATTTCGTTTTTGAAGAGATCGGGTCATTTTTCCTGCAGAGATTCTCACAGCTTAGATTTTCTTGATTACATTCCCCTGATGTCATTTAACAGGTCCTTCTGTCCCATATATTTCATCTAAATTGGTAGTTAAATCTAGAGATTTAGGTTCAATTTTGTAGCAAGAATATTTCATAGACAGTATGTGTGTACTTCCATCATGAGGTATATGTCTACTGGTGTTCCCATTTGTGATGCTAACCATCATTGCTGATTATTGCCTAGATTCAGTAATTCCTTAGGACTTACCAAATAGTAATATTTTAATTTTATTTCTCTTTCCTCATTTATTAGCTGAAATACTTCTTGTAGAGACATTTACAATAATCCATTCCTTGGTTGCCCAGAAGTACAAATAAATTCATTTGGAAAAGTCAGGATAAATAGTTCTTTCTATAATAGTTTTCAAAATAATGAATTGATTCTCAACCACCCTCCAAAGGGGACCAATTAGTTTTTTAGTATCCCTGTGAACTTATGGGTTTAAACATATTTGATGCATTTCAATTAATTATCCTTACATACATTTAATATCCTTGTTGACTTGCAAATTTTCCACCTTTGTCCATTGGGAGCCTGTTGACATTTGTCCATGGGTCCTTTCGACTCTTTAATGGCTTCCCTGCCACGAGGAGGGTTCCAGGCTCATCTTACACATTTCCTGCTCCAGACTTGTAATTAGCTACTTCCCTAAGGAACCCAGCTTACTGTTAGTGAGAAATGGTATTTAAAACCACAATCTGGGCACTGGGCATGCTCATTGCTACTGGGTTGGTCCATGTTTCTAGGTCTTTTCAGTAGTCAGAGCTAGAAATTATTATTATTATTATTATTATAGAGCTAAAATATTTCAGGCATTCATGATGATCTTTCTCATTCAAACTTAGGACAACAGAATTTTACTTCATCAATTTTACATCTTGATTTCGTTTCTTTCATGCCAAAATTTCTGGTTCTTAATGACAACAACATAGGTACCTGTTTATTTTATTCCCCAGAATGCACAAGACTGTTTCAGCATATTAATGACAATGCTACCACCAATGATATGATAAATTAAATGGTTTAATTTATTTTGCATTTCTTCTTTAGACTTTATTCCACTAGGATGTACCGTCAAATTACTATTATCCACAGTTATCTAAAAGTGTTCCTTTCTGTACGGTTGTCCTACCAACCTAAGAAGCATGATCAGTTGTTTCATTTTGCTTCTGACTTTTATATTTAAATGTTTATAGTCATATAAATTTATATTTAGTTTATAAAAATGAGGTAAATATACAGTCCAAAGTCAAATCTACAAAATAAGGAACTTTCAGCTTGTTCTCTTCATCCTGTTTTCTCACCATTTCCAATGTAAACATTTATTTTTGTTTGTTTTACTTAATACTTTGAAAAAAGGCAAGAAAATGTGAATATATATTCACAGGTCCCCTTTCTTAGATAAATGGTAGTATACTATGCACATTTTTATTGTCTCTTTTTTTCTGAAGATTGTTCTATAACAGTATATAGAGATATTCCTCATTCCTTTCTTACGGTTGCATACTACTCAAATGCATAAACACTTTACAGTTTATTCTACCAATTTCCTTTTGAGAGCATAGTGCTATAATTAATAGTCTTTTGCATACTTTTTTCATATTTTTATTGGTTATCTTTTGGATAGATTCCTAGAAATGGAATTGTGAAGTCAAAGGGTAAATGCATATGTAACTTTGCTAGACATCATCAAATATCCCTCCAGAGGGGTAGTATTTCAGAGGGGTAATATTTTTCCCACCAGGAATGATGAAGGTGCCTGTCTTCTCACAGCCATACCAACAAAGTATGTTGTGGAATGTTTTTTTTTAACCAATCTGACAGATGAGAAAGGCCTTTCAGGGTAGTTTTAATTTGCATTTCTCTTATTAAGAACTAGGTTGAAAAGATTTTCATATGATTAAGGCTATTTGCATTTCTTTTTTCTGTAAGCTGTTCGTATCTTTGGCCCACTTTCCTATAGGGTTGTTAGTCTTCTCTCTATTTTTTGAATATGTTTACACATTAGAGATGGTAATACTTTGCCCATCATACAAATTGCAAGTATTTTCTCCCAGTTTGTTACTTGTCTTGATTTTACTTCTCATGTTTGTTTGTTTGTTTGTTTGTTCTGCCATCCAAAGGCTGCTTTTTTCGTGTTTCTTCTGTTTAATGTAAGCAAACTTTTTTTCTTCTTGCTTCCAGATTTTAATCATAGAAAATCTTACCCACTCTCAGGTTATAAAGAAATTCACTTATGTTTTCTTCTAATACTTATATGACTGTATTTTTTACATTTTACTCTCCGATTCATTCAGAATTGATCCTGCAGTTTGGTGTGAGGAATGGATCCAATGTCTTATTTTTCTATATGGTCAACTAGTTATCCTAACACCTTCTATTCAAAATAATATCTTTCCTCACTGCTTTGCAAAACTGCCTTTATTGTACAATAAATTGCCACATACTTTTGGGTCATACTATTTTGGTTTCATTGATCTGTTGGTCTATTTATGTACTAATATCACACAATTTCATTTTTATAGGCTTTATGTTTGTAAGTCCACAGGGTGAATTTAGCCTAGCAAACTAATGCAGAAAGGTCTTGGATTCAAAGGAGGGGAAGACCTAGGCAAGACACAAATGTCGTCTTTCCCTCTTCTTTCCTGCTGGACTTTAAAACACATGATGTCAGGATTTATGGCTGGTTAATTTTCATAACGGTGCTTGGAGCCTAGTATGTGCCGAAAGAGCAGGCTTTGAATTTATAGACCAGTCACATATAAGAAAATATATTCTATATGCCTAGAAAGTCAGAGCTATGAACAGTGAGTATAAGCTGTAAGAGATGTAGTTACTCAATATCAGAAACATAAATTAGAACCATAAAAAAAAGATGCTAATGATACAGTGAGCTCCCCATGTTAGGACATCTTCAAATATCACTAGAAAGAGAGATAGCAAGATAGATAAACTTTATGACCATAATACTAATGATTAATAGTAATATGTCAAGTATTATATGTGAGCTACTGTTGTAAGTGCTTTACATGTATTAATTCACTTAATCCTTGCAGTACCTTGAAATGTAGGTACTATTACTGTCTCCACTTACAGATGGATATACTGAAGCACAGAGAGAGGGGATATAACTTGCTCAAGGTTACATGACTGGTAAGTGGTAAAGATGCGATTTGAACCCAAGAAAGATGGCTTCAGAAGCCATTTATGCCTGGTCTAAGAAGGCATAGCATTGTGGTCTTCTGTAAGAAATCTGACAAAATTTCTCATCACTTCCAGGTGGGTTCGTTATTTATTCATTCATTCATCCTTCAAACATTCACTTTCCCCCTGCTGGGAAATTGGAGATGAATGACAGCTCCTGCCTTTGAGTGGCTCTCAGCCTAGCTGGAGAGACAACTACCTTACCATGTTCTGAGTACTCATCTCCGATTGTAGAAAAAGTCATGAGCTTAAACAGAATGTTTGACCCCTCCCTCCATTTTGACTTTGAGGACTTTCTGTGTTCTTTGATCTACCAATGGCAACAGTAACAAGTACACAACTCAACCTGCTACACTTTTTATGTGGTATTTTTTTAGAAATTGTTATTTAAAAATCAAAAAATGCAAACAATTACTTTTTTTTTCCAGTCAATGAGTAATGGTAAAGACAATCAACTCAAGCTAAAGCAACAAATAAAAATGAGCATAGCAAAAACTATAAAAGCTAAAAAGTTTCCTGAAGAAATGAATATTAACGTGACTTACATTTGCAAAATTTGATTCAGGAAAACTAAACTTGGTGGAAATCATTACCACCAAGAAAAACCCTGTGATGGAGGCCATAATTATAAAATGTGTTATGGGTAAAAGCATACTGATAGAAGAACCCTATCTTAGTTGTAAAATCAATGCAAAAAAGTGTTAACCCCAGTGAAAATAATTCTGCTAAAATAAAACTAGAAAATTAGTATAGACGGAAACATTTTAATTTTGTCTATAGAAAATCTATGAAGAGAATTAAATTGGCTTAGTGACATTTACTCAAAAAAGAGTTTCTGAGTGAAAATTCATCACTGAGCATAATTCAGGTTAATATGCTAAACAGGGCACAACCTGCTCAGGGTCAAAACAGTGAGGCTGAAAGATCCTGATGCATTGCGAGAGCACCAGGAGGGAGCAACCACTCCACCTGCGGAAGTTAGGTGGGGCTTCACAAGGGAGGTGGCATTGAGGCAGACTCCTGAGGAAGGACTGAGCATCCTGAAGATTGGGATTTGACCTGTCAACATTGACCTGTCAAGGTCTGGGACATCTGAGATTTGGTGTAGTGATGTACACTCTTGGGCAACAGAAGCAGGTGCTTTATTCCATAAAGCAGACCCATTGTTGTACGGTGGAGTTAAGTGTTTATGTGGTCTTAATATATATGTTTATCTATGTGGTCTTCTGAGGCCAAGAATTTCATCCGAAAAGAACTTCCATTTATTGTATGCTATTTGGCAATCACTTGTATATATTATTAATTGTTGTATGATCCCTGTGAGGTCCATGCTGTTATCCCTATTTTGTAAATTAGAAACCTGGAGGAAATTAGATTAAATAACTCCCTCCTTACCCAGGACCACTCGAGATTAGAACCAGCCTGACTGGTTTTAAAATGAATGCCTTAATCACTATGTCGTGTTATTTTTCCATCTCTATCTTCAGGGTTTAAAATCACTGATGGCATAAAGGTTAATTTCAAGGGTTAACTCCGGCCACCATTGCTTTGGAAAATGACCACCGTACCATTTCAGTGCTCAGTGATTCAGCCACATCTCTCAGGAGTGCTGGGGCCTAAATCAGATGATACTACACAATGTTCTCACTGGACATGGCAGGAGACTTCAGAACTGGAGGGGTAACAGTCCAGGGCTGAGCCAGAGTCCACAGAGTCAGGAAGGAGACAGATGGGGGATTACTAAATGAGAGGAGCCAGAACAGAGAGGAAGTCAGAAATCTGGGCTCAGGGGAGCAGAGACAAAGAGGAGGAAGAGAAAGCAAGGAAGGGTCCCTGGCAATTGCCTAGAACAGGCATCACCGCTATTTGAGACTTTAAAAAATATGTATCCACGGTTAAAGGGCTGGAGACTTTGCTAAAATTACCAGTGAAGGCAGTCCAGGTAGGTTAATGTGCACAGGTTAATGTGTGTTATTGAAGCACATGATAGACTGGGTATGTGGTTCTCCCCAAAGGCCTTGGACCCAGAGGTCTGAGTAATCTCACCTCACTGTTAGTATCATGGCTATTCTCAGCTAGCCATAAGGAAATTAATTAAAAACATTGGACACCACAGTTTCGGGTAAAGCAACCTCGTCTTTGCCCACACAGTTAGAGAGATGTGAGGAGAAAGGGGTCTGGGGACCAGCATTTTTCCTCTGCTGAAAAGGTCTCAGAAAACCACCAGATGCAACATCTCGCAGAAAAGCTGCAAGCAGATTCTTTTATTTCCCATCCCTGGAGACAGAGAAAATTAAACACCTTAAATTGGATTGTAGTTTCTAGTTGCTTCTAAATGTTATGGTTGGCTCAAGCCAGCTGGAGTTCAGAATAACCTGAGAGCTTGGGATAACATGTCTGTGTGCATGTGTGTGTGTGTGTGTGCGTGTGTGTTTTGTGTGGATTGGGGCTGTGAGCTTTGCCACTGTTTTGTATCATTTTGTCATGAATTGGAATCCCTTTAGCATTGTCCTTCAGCTGCTGTGGTGGGGTAACACCTAGAGAAGGCTGACAGTTGTATGGTGGTGTAAGTGTTTATCTATGTGGTCTTCTGAGACCAAGAATTTCAAAAGACACCAAACAGATTTCAAGCTTGCAGGCCTTTGTGCTTCCAAAGGGAATTTTCCCAATGACCCAAAGCCTTAGCTAAGTCATTGCCCATCTGTTCCCTTAGAATTGTTTTGGATTTTAATAATTTGAATGATTATTAGAAGTCAAGACTTAGTCTTTCCTAGTTCTTATAAATGAGTTATTAAATGTCCAACAAAGGTGGCATTGATATTTCAAACTCAGATGATGGGAGGTTTGAGGGTGCCATTGGCTAAAGGAGACTTTGAGATAGTTTGAGGGGGAAAATGTGGCAAGGTTGGCATTAGAAATAACAGTGGAAATAACCAAAAAGCTTGCATTATTCATCTGTCTATTCATTCATACAGTGAACATGTATTATATTCCTTGTAACGTATAGTTGGTGTTAAGATAGAGAGAAATATAATACCTGGATTCAACAGAAAGCCAAAACTATAAAACTAAGGTAAAAAGAAAGAAAAAACTTTGAAGTAAGACAATGGGATCAGGTACCCTCTATGTGACCATTTCTGAAAAGAGAAGAGATTTTAGAATTGGACATGGGCATAGGAGATGGAGGCGGGGACAGTGTGATCCCACAGTCACAGAGAAGAATCAGCCAGAAAGATAGGAGCTGTATTGGTGGAAAATCACAGATGTTAGGGGAAGGCAGCGTTTCAGAACTCAAACAGGCAGGCAAACATGAATACTAATGATAATAGCTACCATTTGTTGAACATTTATTTTGTATTTAGTTCATTTATTCAATAATTATTTATAAAGCACTTACCATTCTAGATACTGTGCCAAGCACTGGATATGCAGTGATGAATGAGATAACTTAGGTTTGCCTTCATAGAACTTATATTCTAGTGAGTTTTATGCTGTATGTCATTTACCCGTCGTCCCAAGAATCACAGGAAACCAGAATTACTGTCACCATTTTACAGATGAGATCACTGAGGCTCAGAGTTAAGGAATTTGCCCTTGTCCCAAGAGAAAAAGTGGAGGAGTCTGGATTTAAACACAGTTCTGTCCAAAGCCTGTGAACCAACAGCCTATGCTCTGAGAAAGCAAGTGGAGAAAAGGCATTAGATACAGCCATAAGAAGGCTTTGGAGGGAATAGTTGGAGTCAAGGGGAAGTGATAGAAGACAGATTTCAAAGGGCTAAGGAGGGAGTGGGTGGAGATTGATGGAAGGCAGAGAGTTTAGAGATTGTATTTGACCAGAAAGGGAGGCAGAGGGACTCCTTGGAGATTGTATTTGACCAGAAAAGGAGGGAGAGGGACTCCTTGAAGACTGGGATTCTAGTGCCTGCTTGTAGGCAGAGGGCAAGTGCCTGAGCCTTGAGAAAGTACAGACTTGACCTTGAGAGAGTAGTTGAAATTTTGTTGCCTTCTAGATGGTCAGCTGTAGATAGACCTTCTCCTGAGACCTGTAGGGCCTGAAATTCCCAAGGCCTTTGAGGTCGGAGCAACCTGAGGCCTCTGAGGCCAAAGCATCTGGGATTTGAGGGTGTTTCCTAGCTGGTGATCTCCATATATAAGGACATTTCGGTACCCCAAGCAGCCAGTCTAGAACTGATTGGTCTGTCCCATACCCAGCGGCTCCAGGAAGGCATCTGAAAACATGGAGCAGGAAGCTCCATGGCCATTGCGTGTTATCTCCTAGCACACCAGCCAGCCGTGGAGTGACCTTTGCAATTACAAACCAGCAGCTGAGTAGACGCAGTTTAAAAGTACATTGTAAAAGTTTTATGGTTAGTGAAGATAAGTGCAAAATTAATCCGTACATAATGAAGCGATTAGCTAGAAATGGTGGGGAGCAGAAGGAGAGTGCCCATGAACAATTTTACTCAGGAGTGGTCTTCCCACTTAGGTTTTTTCAATTGCGTTCAATGAGGGAGCTGTATAAAAGAGAGATTAATAACATGCACAAACAAGGTAACAATTGATAAAGGATTTGGGGAGTCAACCCGAAGGAAATTTTTACCTTCTTAAAAAGTTGGGATGAAGGGGAAAAATAGCTATAAAGGCTTTGATTGGGACAATTGGTGAACTTTGATTATAGACTGGGGATTTGATAATAGTCATGTATCAATGTTTAATTTCCTGAATTTTGGAAAAAAGCAAAAACAAAAGCCAAAGAAACCTGGAAGCTCACAATGTATGTTAAAGCTCCCCAGAGTCATTTTCTGTCTCCCTTTTGTTTCCATTTTTGTTCTTTGTTCTTCTTTAGCTGAGTCTGCATGCTGGTTTGTATCAGACCCTGGAAGGTAGCTTCTTGGCCACCATTACATTGTTATTCTAGTTTTCCTGAAGAGACCACCAAGCAAGGCCAGAATCAGTTCCTCAGAAGAACTGCCACAAACTGAGCAAGGGTTCCTTCTCCTTCTCCTCTGACACTGCTATGGTTTTCCTTGGACAAGACCTGAAATTCATAAATCTGAAGTTGCAGAAGGAGGGGTCAGGGGCATCTCCAAATACAAATGTTCTTGGCTTTGTAAAGCAATGCAAGGGGCAGGGTACTTGTGAGCACATTTTTTTCTAGTGCTGTGGGTGCTGGTATTCAGAAATTACCCTTGCACACAAGTTTTTCTATAAAGTCTGGTATCCAGAAATTACCCCTGCGCACAAGTTTTTCTATAAAACAAGGCCTACCTGTATGTAAAGTCAGTCCTGAAAATAAAGAGTTAACCTGTGGTGTAAATGGCCCAGGAACACCATTTACTCCTTTAGGTCCTGTCTCTCTCTCTCTCTCTCTGTCTGTCTAGTTTGGGAAAGTTCAAGAGACAGGGCTCTGGTCTCTATCCTGGCTTGGAGCACTGAATGGTGGGGTGCTCTATTTTATTCCTCAGGCCTGCTTCAAATGCTGCACATCAGTAGGTGAGGGTCTTGATGACTTGCTTAATTTTCACCGCACTAGGATTGTAGTAATATAGAGAAATCATGGACTAGGGCAGGGAAAAGATTAGTAAGACCGTGATTTTAAGACAGATACTTATTTGGGATTTCAGTGTTTCTAAAATCAGGTTGGACCTTATACATTTGGCATATATAAATAAATAATAAATATGTAAATAAATTTTAATTTACTTTCCAAACTAGAAGGTTTTGAGAGTGAAAGGGGGTGCTACTAATAACAGTGGAACACTAGGTATAAACCAGTATTGTCCCCGGCAAACCAGAACATATGGTCATTCTACTAAAAATTTTTTGTGCATGTTTAATCACCTCCTTAAATGCCCCATCTCCAATATAGTCACATGGGGAGTTACAGCCTCAGCATACGGATTTGAGGAAGGGGGAGACAATTCAGTCCACAGGAAGTGCTGTAACAGAAAAAACACAGTGTAAGTATCAGAAAGTCAGGATTTTTTATATTTTGTTCTGTGATAAGATTCCCATCTCCTACAACAAAGACTGGCACATAGTAAGTGCTCAGTAAATAATTGCTGAACTGCATTAAAGCAGAGGAGGGACATGCTCTGATGCATAATTTTAAAAAGTGGATTGGAGGGCAATATGGATTGAAGGGCAACACGACAACACAGAAAGACCAGGGAAGAGGCTCTGGATGGAGATGCCCACACAAAAATAATAGGGACTTGGACCAGGATGTTGGCTGTGCAGATGGACAGAAGTGATTAAATTCAAGCTATATTTAGGAGGTAGAACTGTCTGCTTTTGCTGATGTATTGGATGTGGAGAGGGAGGAAGAAGACGTTGCTACAGATGAATTACAGGTTACAGGCTTTGGCTATTAGATGGATGAGGGGCAGACTAAGGGACAGATGGGGAGGCAGGGAAGAAAATCAGGAACTTCGTTTTGGACCTGGTAAGCTTGAGATGCCTGAGACACATGAGAGTGAAGGTGAGACGTAGGCACTTGGGTATATAAATCTTGAGCTCAGAGGAATGTAGTGTGTTTTCTCCTGCCCTGAAAAGCTGTGGTATAGCAATAATGAATCTTATAATCGATGGAATATTATAGTGATAATAATTATAGCTAATATTTAGGGAGCTCTAAACTTCTTCCAGGTGATGAAATAAACTGTCTCTGTGTATTACCTCATTTAATTCTCACTATCTTTGGAATTTATCACTTTTATCTCCATTTCATAGACATGGAAACTGAGTGTTGGAAGGTGAAGTGAATTGCCTAAAGTCACCAGTTCAGCAAATGGGAAATGTAGGACTTGACACCAAGACTGTTTGGCCCCAGAGGCTATGCTCTGAACCATAATGACTTCCTGTCTTCCAAAAGGCAGGCTCTTGGATCCATATCTTACTGTGCTTCTAAATTATCCTGTGACCCTGAACCTTAGTTTGCTCACCTGGGAAATGATGGGAGGTCCTGGTTAGGTTCCCTTCAGTTCTGCTCTATTGCAGTATGCTGATCTCTTTTGTAAATCTGTATTAAATGAGAGTTTGCTATCGGTGACTTTCAGAGACGACACCAGTGATGATGCCCATGCTGACGATTCATTCTGATTTCTATGAAAAGGGCAAATCCTTTAAGAGAAGATGTAGCATACCAGCATTTATAATCTGAGTTTCCTTTGATTAAGAGGGGAAGCTCTTTCGAACAAATATCATTTCTGAGTGAGAGAATGTTCAGCATCTCAGTCTCATTTGTATCATTTGATAAAAGGGCCCCACTGAGCCAAGTGTGAGGATGATGCTTGAGCCAGACACACAGACACCAGACATTCCTCTGATGTCTGTTCCCAGGCTTGGCCACATTGCCTCCCACCAACCCCATCTCAATGACACATCCATTACCTGTCATCAGTTGGCTCCATGGTGCTGGGAATGACAGTGTATCTACCCTGGATTTCAGAAAGGACTCTCCTGGCTTATCATGGCAACACCCTTTGGACACTGGTTTAAAGAGTCCTTCTTTGGGCCAGTGTCATCCTTTTGGGGGCATCTGGTATGGACGGCCAATTTGAATCTGACTGGGACATGCTAATGAGCCATTCATATGTGTGGGATTTGTTTCTGATTCAATTAAGCTTCAGAGAGAGGAAAGAAACAGCCACTGATTAGAGACATAAAAAAAGAAATACTTTAAATGAGTAAGTGGTTCAACTTCATATAGCAAAGTATAAATTAAACATGGTCCAGGAGATGCGCTTTGAATAGCAGCTGGATAGCACAAGCACGTCCACAAGGAGACGGTGCCTCACAGCAATTGAAAGGGACTTAACCCCCAAAAAGGGCTCTGAACATGCTGAGTGAACAGATGAGCCCAGTTAGCTAATAAAAGTGACTCTCAGATTAGAGATGGGAAGGTTTTTATTTGGATTTTAGGAAATTGCTCCCCAAATCCCTATGACATTTAAGCTCATTGTCATTCTCTGGCAGCACCAGTGACAATAATGGGGGCCAGAGATCTCATTTCAAAACAAAGAAGTGATTACAGTAGATAGCGCAGGTGTCAATGGGACCCTGATTTGGAACTTGCTAATACTTCTGTCTCTGAGTTTGGGGCTTCTATAGGGTTTTGGTTCCATAGATATGCCTGGACTTGAACTAGCTTACCTTCCCAGCCTTGTGCATTGGGAAGCTGTGAGGGTCAGCTTCTTCTAGATTTTGTGTGCCCTGACAAGTGTTGGAAGAGTGTGGCTGCAGCCCTGGCCTCACCAGCTGGCTCCCTCTTGCGTAAGTGGAGTTGCCACAGGGCTTCTGTCTGTGACTTTCCAAGGAACCTGGAGCTATATGTCATCTTCAAACCTGGACCTTTCCTCTACCACTCTGGCTAGCTTCACCCTTGGTTTTCTGCCCTCTGCTCTGGTTCTGAGTTTGAACCAAACTCTCATGGCAGCCCGATGTGCAGGAGTCCTAATGTCCTGCCTGCCCCTTGCAGCTCCCTCTCTCACCCCTTGGGCTAGATCTGCTCCCTGCATCCTCAGCCTCTAGTGGGGTCCTGCTTTGATTGAACTCATCAGCTGGAATTGGGAAGCAGTCACCTTCCAGACACTCCATCTGTCCCTATGCCTGGAGCTTTCTCATATGAGCCCCACACAATAAATTGAACCTCTGGCAACTGGTGCCTGCAGGGACCATGCCTCTTTGGTCACCTTGCCTCTTTACATACTGGCAGCATCACAGACTGAAACAGCAGCTCTCAGAACTGCTGGAAATAGAGATTACCCAGGAAATGTCCTATTTTGCTCACACAGTCCCCTGAAGGCTGGCTGGGAGGCTCTCCTGTACAGCTTTTCTCCAAGTAGTGACGTGGGGACTCTGATTGCTTCTCTTGTGGGTTCAGCATCTTTGAACTTCAAGTTCACCCTGGCTTAAACATCCAGCAGATGGTGGGGTGGGGAGTAGAAGTGCACCTAAGGAGACACACTGGATAGTCACCCACCTTCCCCGGGAAGTGGCAGAGGCCATGTCCTCTCTCATCTCATCGATTTGCACCCTCCTGACTGCAAGGGGTGCAGGGAAATATGGAGGAGCACCCAGGTGTCAGTGAGCAATACGGGTCTCTGCCACACCTTTGGAGACCACCCTACTCCTGGCTCAGTTTCCCAACCGCTGTATGTCAGAGCCTGACGCCTTCCTTTTTCCAACTTGTCTTGAGTCCCATCTGGCCTGAGTTTGAACAATAGTAATCAGGCCGGTTGGCTGATATGAGATTTGAGGTAACCACGAATAAGCCCTTCTTGGTCAGAACCATTAAAGATACCTTCTAGTCTCAATGACCACACATTTGCAAAGCAGTCCTCCTGGAATGTCCTTCCCTGAACTCCTGTGGCCCAATCATTATAGGCAGAGCACTGGGGTCCAAGGAAAAGCCAGGCCCCCTGTATGGGATGGGCCAGTTTGCTGAGAATGACACATTACTGTTGCCCCTCTAACTTGACCCTGGGTTTCCTGTGGGTAAGCAGCTATTTCAGCAAACCAGAGATTCCTGCAAAACAGTCTTTTAAGTTTTTCTTCATGGGAAGCTTCCAGACATTCCAGCCCAGCTTGTCTCTCCTTGGAATTCTGCCCAATGAATCCTGCTGCCTCTGATAGTTATGAGGGATCCCTTTCAAACAGAGGAACTGCTTCAAGTGTTTGTTGGGGCTAACCCAAATGTTCAGACCCCTTCAGGGACACTTTCCAAGAAAAAGCATCATTTTTTTTTTCCAAGCAGCAATTCCACACAGAGGACTCTTCGGAAGTGTTTATTGCAAGAAGAGGGCTTGGGAGACCATATCCTCAGGGAGTGTTTCTCTGCAGGCTCTGATGAAAGGAATAAGCATTGTCAGTTTTTTTAAATGTTCCCTTACACTTTAAAATAACTAAATATGTACCCCAGGAAACCTGGGAGAGCACCAAGTAAAGTGCACTGAGGATAACGCAGAACTAAAGCCCAGCTCTAGTTCCTTCATTCGTGCAATTTATATTTTTTTGAGCACCTCTCATGTGCCAGCCCTGTTTAGTGTCTTGATGAGGACAAAGTTGACATGAGCCTCCTCTCAGAGTTCGGTATTGTGGGCGCATAAACAACAAAAAACCTCTGTCTCACTAGTAATCAGGGGAGGTTGCAAATTAAAACTGCAGTGAGGGAGAATTTTATGCCCATCAGATTGGCAAAAATTTTAAAGTTGGACAATGTCAAATGTTGGCAAGGATGGGAAGCAATGTGAGCCTCACTCGTGCTGGTGGGAGTATAATGTGATCCACATTATTTGGAACAGTGTCACTTTTCCTAGGAAAGTTGAACATGTGTATATAACCTATGCTCCAGAAATTTCACTGTGAGATAAATACATGGAGGCCTGCCCACTCTCATGCACCAGGAGACACATACAAGCGTGTTCCGAGGAGCACCATCCGTAATACTGGAAACAAGACTGTCAACCAACAAAAGAGAGCATAAATAAATTACTGCATATTTATACAATGGAACACTACGGTGATGAAAATAAATGAAGCAAAAAGCAAGTTGCAGGATGTGTACAATCTGGTTCCATTTATATAGCGTTCACAAACAGGCAAAACTAAATAATGTGCAGTATAGGTTTATGGCAAGGAAATTATTAACAAAATTCAGGATAATGAGTTACCTCTGGGGGTAAGGAAAAGCACTCAGAGGTTTCTAAGGTACTGCCAAAGCATTGCTTCTTAAGGGGGGTGGCAGGTCAACAGTTGTTCCTTGTACTATGTGTCTTTAAGCTGCACACACACACACAGAGTTATCACACATACTGTGCAAGAGGACGTACAGGTGATATAGGAATGCATAGCCAAGGCATGAGCCAAAACTAGGGCAGCCAGGGAAGGTAGGTGGGAATTAGCAAGGGAAATAAGTGTATATGTGGTGGGGGCATGGGAATTTCCAGTAAAGAGAATGGCAGAAAGAGGGGACAGAAACCCAAGAATGTGATCCACCTATGTCCATGGCATAACTGGACATAACTAGATGGCGTGAGAGATGAGGCTGCAGGAAATAGACAGGGCCAGTTCTCAGAGGGCTTGCAAACTATGTTAGGGAATGTGCTCTTATCTGGAGACTAAAGGTTGCCAGCATGGGAGTGAGATATTTTGGAGGGAGGTTATCTCCACACTGACATTGTCTTCATCCTGGCTGCTCTGTTGCACGCCCTGACCCTGACTTGCTGATGGCATCTGGCTTTTGTGTTGGCCTTGTCCAGATTTGACCTCTCTTCCTTTTTTTTTTTTTTTTTCTGAGACAAAGTCTTGCTCTTGTCGCCCAGGCTGGAGTGCAATGGCACGATCTTGGCTCACTGCAATCTCCACCTCCTGGGTTCAAGCGATTCTCCTGCCTGAGCCTCCCGAGTAGCTGGGATTACAGGCACCCACCACCATGCCCAGCTAATTTTTGTATTTTTAGTGGAGATGGGGTTTCACCATGTTGGCCAGGCTGGTCTCGAACTCCTGACCTCAGGTAATCCACCTGCCTCAGCCTCCCAAAGTGCTGGGATTACAGGCGTGAGCCACCATGCCCAGCCCTCTCTTCTCTTTCTTATTCCCATGCAGAGCCAGGATAGAGTGAGGTGAGTGAAATGCCCAGGGTACAAAATTGGAGGATGCCTGGAGCGTCAGTGTCCTGCCCACCGCTATTGTTTGCCTACACCTCTGACCGTTCGGCCACTCTGCAAGTGACTTTCTGGTCTTCTGCCAGCTCTCCCCAGGCCTCAGCCTCAGCCTGCATCCACCTCGTCTTCCTCCCCATAGCCTGCTGGTTTTGGCTTTTCACTCTTGTCTCTGCTTTTGCAGCCAAGTTAGGCGAGACAGTTACATGTAAAAAGATAATTAACCACGTGAGCCAAGAAATAAGGACCACATGAGTCGTACAAGTCATGAGTTCCAAGAGTTTGGAGGAGCTGGGCCAAGCCGGCTTTGGAGGGATGTGGAGAGCAGGAAGGAGGCTTTCTGAGCTAAGAGAACAGTGGGAACAGTTTGCCAAGAGCAAAGAGCTCGTTAAAAGTCATAAGAAGATGAAAGCTGCACAGTATCTGGGATCTGATCTTGTGGATGTGGCTATGAATTACAAGGCTGAAGTGCCACCAACCCCAGTCCCTTACCCATGGTAACCATAATGAATAAATTGTGGCATGCTTCTCCAGAGACTGGAGAGAGCCTCAGAATTCTTCCCAACACAGTACTTCAGAAGGATATTAACAAGCAAATGGATTTCACACAGGAGTGTAAACTCATTTGCCGTCCCTGTCTTAGACTATGGAGTGGTCATGAGTCTTGGAGTAGAAGAGATTATCAAACTACATCCTGTTGCTTTGTCTACTATGTGTCCCCATTTTAACTCAATTTACAACTCTCAGTTGTGTCTCAAGTACTGGGCATCATTTGAGGCACTGCCTAGAAAATGCACAATCACAGAATACAAAAAGTAGAGGGGATCTAAGACAACATTGAGTCCAGCTCCCCCATTTGGCAGCTGGGGGAAATTGAGGCTTGGGAGCAGGAGGCTTGTTTGTGTGAGTGGCCAATACAAGATGTAACCCTGACCTTGTACCAGTGGCTCCTCAGCCTGGGAAAAGAAAGTGATCTGAGCCTCCCTGAGAACCCACTACATGCCCTCCTTTGCTTGTGGGAGCTTGTCATATACAGCATCTCTTTTAAACCTCGGGAATCATTATTCCCAAGAAAAAGCTGACATCCAAAGACAGGTCCAAGTCAAAGACTAATATATGACAGAGCCGGGATTTAAACCCTTTCCACCAGCCCCTAAGACCTCCATGCTTTCTCGTAGTTCTGGGTGGGTGTTTCAAGCCTCTTCAGAAGCGATAACAGGACTAGGGTTTTCTAGGAAGGGCCGGTGGTGAGTGTGATTTTGCTCTGCCCCAGGTAACTGTTCTCTACAATCCACTTTAGGTTCTTGGCCACATGTGGGAGGTGGTCCCAGCAGCTCCTCTGTAGGCATATCTGAGCATCTTGTGAGGTTGGAGCCTTTCTCTCCAGTGAGTTCATGGTTCCACAAGAGGAAGCTGCCTGCTATCCCCTGTGCTCATTTGATGACTTCCTAGGTTTTACGACATTAATTTAAGCTCTGCAGCCCAAGTAACTCTCTTTGGTTGCAGCAGTATGCACTTAAATGTGAGAGCTTTGCTGAAAAACCACTTGAGTTTGAAGAAAGTCATTGTGTTCAGTAAAATCTAGCCACATTTTATGTTTATGGCCTTTATTAGGGCATCCCGCTGAGCTAGTTAAAACCATGCCTCTATAGTCAGTGAAAGCCCAGGACTCTCAGATTCCTGGATTCACTCATTCAAATAATAGTTATTGAATATAGACTAAGTGGCAGGTGTTGATGTATACAGTGGTAAACATACAGACACGATCCTGTTTCCATGGCGCTTATAGTCCAGTGAAGGGAGACAGACATTCAAAGAATCAATACAGAAGTAAAAGTATTTTGAGTAAGGGTCATGAAGAAAAAGGCAGGGCACTAAAGGTATTCAGAGGGGATCTAATTTACACTGGGCAAATCAAAAGAGGTAGTATTTGAGCTGGGTCATAAGTGGGGGAGAAATTATTCAGGACGTGCGATAGCAGGTGCAAAGGCACAGAGACAGGAAAGAACTTAGTGTAGTCAAGAAACGTGTTGCTCAGTGCCCGTCAGAAGCCTCAGGACCCAGCCTTGTGCTGATGTGCCGTCAGGTATGCCCGGTGCCTGCAAGACTCAGCACGTGCCCTCGCCATCGTATGTGGAAATTAGGTTCTACATCTTGGTGGTTGCTTCCTGTGCCCTGTTCCCTGTGACCACACCTGCCTTCTCTGTTTCCAACCCTTGGTGTTCATTTCTCAGGCACCCCTTCGGTACCCAGCTACCTGCCCTCTCTCCCTAGGCATCTCTACCCACCAGAGCTCACAATGCCAAGCCATCCCTGTACCCACACCTCATCCCCTGTCCAGCTGCCCTGCTTCCCCAGCACAGGCCTTCCTGTGTATATCCTCCCTCTGGTTTGGGGGCTTGCTCTATCGTGCCAATTGTGAATTGGACATTTAATGTGCCAGGCCCAGCTCCCTTTCTGTCCCTTCCTTATCCCCTGCCCCTCCCAATCCTCCATAGAAGCTCCATGATGTCATTCTCCATGAGGTCCAAATGCCAGTGACTTCCTTTCCTATCCTTTGTCTACCATCCCAGAGGGCCTCTGAGATGAGCTGTGGGTATGACTTTTGAAATTCTCTCTTGGGTCAAGCCATTGGTCAGTGGAGCCACTTATCTCCCAGGGGTCAGCCAGCACAGGCTTTCCCTTGTTTGCTTCAGTGCCATTGGGCAGGGTCCAGAAGTGGCGGGGTAAACATGCTGAGTCCACATCTTCTGGCTGCAAAGCCCAGATGCTGCCAAGAACCCAAATGCCGTGGCCAAGGCAAAAGCTGTTACCCTCTCCATAGATGAGTGCCCTTTCATAGAAGGGAGGAGACTGGAAATGTTGACCAGTGCCCCCTGTCTCTGAGAAGGAAGCCTTGTCTACCCCTCTGCTGGGCTAGGCATTTGGGAAGAACCCTGTCTTCTGTGGCCTGTTTGCTCCCCAAAGGTGGGTGTACAGGACAGTCCAAATAGCAGCAACGTAATAATTATTAAATTATTATGAAATAATAATAGGCACACACACAGACTGAGGGCTTCCAGTATCCTGAGCACTTCAGCAGGGGCTCCCTGAGCCCACAGCCTGGTGTGGTATCCATTGTCATGGGTGTTTGTTGCACAAGAGGTTACATAGCCCAACACCACTCCACAAGCACTCGGTGAGGCCAGATCTGGCCCAGATGACCTGTCCCCATGTCCAGAGTGTCTTTGCTTCCTTGACCGCCATCCACATAGTGCTCACACTGAGGTAGGCTCAATGTTAAACACTTACCCACACTTCATCCCCTCACCCACAGGGCAGAAATGAGGCTTGGGAGGGAAGTAACCTGCCAAAGGTGACATAGCAGCAGGTGGCAGAGGACAAATGTGAATCCAGTTCCCACAGACTCCAAAGCTGTGCTTTCAAGTGCGACATGCTACTCCCACCTGGGCCAGATGCCCCACCTCCCCTGGAACCCAGGATCTCTTTTGAGCACCATTTAGCACGTGTCTAAGGGACAATTTGGTGACAAGTTTGAGAACATTTTGCAAGAGGGAAGGAGGTGATTAAATAAGCAATTGCAATGGTGTTAGATCAGGGAACAAGGCAGGACCACACAGCACGCCAGGTAAACTTAGCGGAAGGGGGCGCAGCAAAGTGACAGTGAACTGAGGCTTGGAGGATGAGTCAGGGAGGCAGGCAGGGTTGGGTACGTAATTGCCTGTGCAGAAGTCTGAGGTGAGAGAAAAAAAACCCACGTGAGAGGAAGTAAAAAAAATAGTGTGGCTACAGCATAGAGGATGCAGCATAAAGTGTACTGGGGAGCACAAGGTCAGGGTTGGAGGGGTGGTGGGGGGCAAGCCCAGATCAGGGGCTGTGCCAGGGGCATGGTGCAGGAGAGGGAGTGGTCCAGCTTACACCTTCAATCACTCCAGCTGCTGAGTGGAGAAGAGTTTGGAGAAGGAATATAGGAAGAGGGAGGTCAGGTGTTTGGAGTCTGTGGCAGAGTCCAAATGAGAGATGATGACGGTGGCCTGGACAAGGGAGGTGGCTGCAGGGGTGGGAAGAGGGGAGTGAATTCAGGTGCTAGACAGTCATGCCACTTCTTGTACTGTGTCTAAAGGCACGATGGGAGGAGCCGCACCACCATTCTGATTAGAATGATGTCAGATGTGCCCACTCTAAGGTGAAATGGTGAACCTACTCTTTAAGAAGCAGGTCTTGTAATAAAAAAGTTTTGTTACCACTCATGCTCTGTGTTGTATTGTTGAAATATGTCAAGCAATAGCCTCTGTTCCAGTGGCAAAAAGAATCATTACCCTGACTCTTCGTGTTGTCAATAACTTCTTCATGGGATTCACAGGCTTTCATAGAGAACCTGAGCAAAATGAATTGGAAATCAGCACTGTCCCCAGAATGTACAGGTCTTGGGAATGGAGGCGCACAGCCTGGGACCTTCACCGCCACCCTCTCATGATCCTCAGAACCATTCCTGGATGTGGGAACTCCTTTCAAAGCTTAATCATCATGGGGGAAGTGTTGGCTCTTCGTTGAGCTTCTTTGGGATCAGACAGATCCTTTTGTCTTAAATATCAGCTGTGTGTTCTTCAGCAAGGGACCTTCCTTTTTTTATTATTATTTTTTATTTTTTTATTTTTTGAGACAGGGTCTCACTCTGTTGCCTAGGCTGGAGTGCAGTGTGACACGATCAGGGCTCACTGCAGCTTCCACCTCCTGGGCTCAAGCGATCCTCCTGCCTCAACCCTCCAAGTTGCTAGGACTACAGGCACGTGCCACCAGGTCCATGTAACTTTTTTTGAAATTTTCAGCAGAGATGAGGTCTCACCATGTTACCCAAGCTGGTCTCAAACTCCCGAGCTCAAGTGATCCACCCACCTCAGCCTCCCAAAGTGCTGGGATTACATGCGTGAGCCACCGCGACTGGCAAGGGACGTTCTTTAGTTTCCACTTCCTCACTTGGAATTGGGCATAATAACTGCCTCACAGGGTGATTCTAAAGATTCCACTGTTCAGCTTGATAGTAATAGCTAAGAATGACCACGTGCTTATTATGCACCAGGCATTTTTTAAGCATGTTGCCTGTAATTGCTTTAATTTTCTCAGTGACCTTCTGATATAGGTACTCATGATCCCCATGGAGAGGAGGAAACAAAAGCACAATGAGATCAAGTGGCTTGCCCAAGGTCACATAGCAGGCATGGAGCAGAGCCAGGATGTGAACCTGAGTAGTCTCATGGCCAGCCCTGCTCATAACCCACACACCATGTTTTGCTGCCTTCCTGAATGTACAGTCCAGTGCCTGGCACATAGGAGATGCTCAATGAGGATGTTAGTTTCCTTTCTATTGGTCCTAAGTTATAAACTCAAGGCAAAACAAGCTTAAGTGAGTGATAAATCAGTAAGCCACCTTCCAACTCCAACAGCCTAGAGCCTATAGGGGCCAACTGGTGTGACATGGATGGGTGGAAGGGAAGGCACTCCCTTCCTAACTAACACAGGGAAAATAAGCTAAATCCAAATCTGGCTTTATCCCAGACTTATTGTTGTTGATGGGTACATGTTATATATCTGAACTTCATCTACCAAGTTCATAGTGATGTTGACAGGATCTGGCAAGTAATATCTACTGTCCACCAGGAGATCTTGATTACTTTCCCTCAGAAGCCACGTTCATCAGCTCTAACCAGGTATTTCAGATTCACCTGAAATTCAGTAAATGTCAGCCATTTATACATTGATTGATTGACTGATGAAGCATCAATCATTTATTTATTCAGCAAGTACTTACAAAGTACTTCTATGTACTTGGCCTTTTGTTAGGTGAGTGAGTGAGATATAGGTTTTGCCCTCCAGGAATACACCATCAGTGAGTGAGGCTGACCTATAAGCAGGTAAGTTGTGATATCAAGGGCTGCGGGGGCCAGAGGAGGGAGAAATTGGCTCTACTCTGAAAATCGAGCGAAGACTCCACAATGTTGGGGCCATATAATCAAGGTTTTTTTTTTTTTAATTTTTTAAATGTTTTAGGGACAGGATCTCACGATGTTGCCCAGGCTTGTCTCAAACTCCTGGGCTCAAGCGATTCTCCCACCTTAGCCTCCCAAGGTGCTGAGATTACAGGCGTGAGCCACTGTGCCCAGCCTGATCAAGGTCTTGAGAGGTGAATTTTTTCAGCTGAAGAAGGAGTTGGGGGCAGGGGGGCATTCTAAAATTACCAGCAGAATGGACCAAAGCCTAGAAGCACAAAAGAGTGCAAGTTCAGGAACATTGAAAGGTCAGGGTGGCTGGAAAGATTGTAGCGAGAGCTTTGAGATGCTGCCCATTAACACTTAGAATGCAAAGGTTTATCTTTGAAAATCTAATTGCATTCGGATCAATCTCCTATTCACCAAGGTTGCTAAGAAGTTTAATATCATTTCCTTCTTTGCAGCGCTCTCCCTCAGATTCAGTCAGAACCCAGAGCCTGGGAAAGATGCAGTAGAAGAAGGGTGTCTGGTGACACCCTTCTCTGTGGTGATCACTAATTCTTGTCCAGGCCCATGTGGTCCATTTGAAGAGGTTGTCTCTGCTGGGAGTCTTGCTGGTTCTCCTCTATGTCATGCACTGCTGCAGACTATCATCAAGGGTTTTGTTAACTTCTCCCCCAAGTGCAAAGAGAATTCAGATCTTTGGAACAAAATGTCTGGTCTCTTTTTTTGGTGTGGTAGGGCTCACACGTGGAGGGAAAAAGTGCATTCATTTTTTTTGTTGGTAAATCCACAGCAATAAGAACCAATATATGAATTAATGACTCCATAGCCATCCTGCTGCTGTAGGAGTAGAAATCAGGTATGGCCTACTCCCTCACAGAGAGTGATCTGGGGAGTCAAGGTGAAGGGGCTGACTTTCTTCCTGCTCATGTCAAGTGGCTGCCTGAGACCTGGTGTAGAAAGGTAGAGCCAGGCAGTCTCTGACAAGTGGCTCCATGTCTTCTGCAGGTGTGGCAGTGTGGTGGGAGTGTGGAGGTCCTGCCCTGCTCACGGATTGCCCACATTGAGCGAGCCCACAAGCCCTACACAGAGGACCTCACCGCCCATGTCCGCAGGAACGCTCTCAGGGTGGCTGAAGTCTGGATGGATGAATTTAAAAGCCACGTCTACATGGCATGGAACATACCCCAGGAGGTAGGGATCTCCGGTAGGGATGAGTTTCTCGGGGATTGGTGGAAAACAAACAAAACAAGATATGGGACCGAACCCTTCTTCCTATGGGTCAGCCAGAGTCCTGTTTTGCCATGCAAGAATGGACTCTCAACCCCAAAAATATTATTTGCTGAAGAAAAGGGGCCGTGAGGCTTTAAGCCATTTCTTATCCTGCTACCCTAATCCCTAGTCAGCATGCTTGACGAGGACTTCTCTCTGGATCTTAGTGTCCTAATTTTAAATGAGAAAGTTGGACAGGTAGCTCAAGTTTCCTTCATGCTTCCAGGTCCTCAGCATCTCTGACATTAGATGTTTCATGGTCCTGGATTACAAATATACCAGTAACTACAAAAATTTACAAAAAGCATCTTAATCTTCCTATAGATTAGGTTCAAACTTCTCCATTGAACCTTTGACCAGAGTTATAAAGATCCATATGCCTTTCAGATTTCTTGAGCCACATGGATGGGGATGGAGGCACACCTACAGGGACCCTCACTAGGAGATGGGAGTTATTCTGGGCAGTTTTTAGACAGTGTTTAACCTTCACAGAGCCTCATCATTGCCTGCCACTGTCCTCTATCCCTCTAGTCACCTGTACTTAAGAAATGCCAGAGAAAAAGCAATGTTTCTCTGGTAGTTTTGTTTAGCCCTGCCATGTGTCAAGGTGAAACATGTGGAAATGACCTTGGACTACTGAGTTGAGAGAACCCAGCTCTACTACTGAGTTGAGAGATGCCAGCCACATGATTCCAACCCACTTACCAGCCTGTCTGCTTGGAGTTCATTGCTTGTGTTGCATTCTGTGTGAGACAGAGCTATCAGAGCTATTGACTACGTGACCTCATTCTTTCCTCCCAAGGCCATGGCAATCCCTTTTGGAGTCCTTTAGGAAGCCTCTAATGGGGAAGTGATTGATCTTCACTCAAAGTGATCATATGAAAGCCCTGTTACCTAAACTCTACACCAAGCTAATCTTGCTCTGGTTAAATGATTGAGGAAGTTGACTGGTTCATGGGTGGGAGCTTTTAGCCCACCTCCCAGCCACACCACCACCGTAGGAGAGGGGAACTTGAGTTGGGTTGCATACTCCCATAATCAGTGAGGTTTCAGCAGTTGGGAGCAAGAATGAGGAGCAGAGAAATATCAGCCAGAGTGCAGCCAACTCTAATGTACCAGCCCGGGATTGCATTCCTGACAGTAAGAGTGTTTCTGGGGAACTGCAGTACCTTCTGGACTCATCATCAGGATTGAATCATGGTATTCTGCATGGGGTGCCAAGCCCTGTGGTAGGTGTCCTGTGATGGCAAAATATTAAGAACACTTGGAAACTCCACAGGAGCTCACCAGTGAGGCATAGCAGGTCCCCAGGCTCTGCTTAGGACTGATGAGTGAGCATACTCTTACTGCCTTCTGTCTGTACCCCAGAGCTGCAAACCTTCTAGCCCTCTCCCCCTTGCAGCTGACAGGTGCTGAAATGCCCAGCAACCCAATGAATGGTAGAGAACTGAGTGAGTGAAAATAATCAAAAAATGATGAAATTCAGTGTCTGTCTGTGACTCCTCAAGGCAGTAGTTCAAATCAAATGGGTAGGGGGAAGTGAACACAAGACAGGTGAGAGGTGGAATTGCCCAGAATAAAGCCTTAGGTGGAGAAGGAAAGGATCAGTGTGTTTCCTAAAATAATTCTCTTTCCTCTCCTGTTCCATGTGTCCAAATGTCCTCTCCTTCCTCTTATCAAACTTGTACAGAGTCAATATTTCTTCATCTCCCAATCCTTCTCCCAAGCTATATCCTGATACTTCATCAAGACTGCTTTGTCAAGGTCAACATGGGCCTCCCAACTGCCTAATTTAATGGACATTTTAAGGTCTTTAACCTATAGGATTTCACCTTTTCCTTGAATCTCTGTAGTTCCTTGGGTCCACGATTCCACACCCTGGAATCTCATCTCTCTCCAATTATTCCTAACTCTTCAAGGGCTCCTCTTACCTTCACTGGGTGCTTACATGCTCCGTGGGGGATCCATCCTCGGCAGACTGCTCTCATTATTCCCCATCTCCCTGGGTGATATCATCTACTCTTGCATTGGACTCCCACCCATATGCTGCCTCCCTAATTAATATCTCTACCCCTGACTTCTGCCTTCACTTTCAGACTCACATCTACGAATGCCAGCTGGACATCTCCTCTTGGCCATTCCCACAGGCACTCAGACTGAATCTGACCAGCCAAACCCACCTTCTTCCTCCAGATCTGCTCCTGTTCTCATTCTGTCTCAGTTCATGGTGCCACCATCTTCCAGACACATGAGTTTGAAAATGACATCATCCTTCAATCTTCCTCTCTCTCAATGCCCTGTCCCAGTCAATCACAAGCCCTCCTTCCCACCCCGACCTCCTCTCATGTCTGCATTCAGGCCCTGTTTTTTTCTCTGCCACAAGCTTCAGCTGGTTTTCCTGGCTCAAGTCTTTATCTCCTTCAAATCTATCCTCTACAATACCCAAAGTTATCTTTAAAACACTCACAGCAACCATGCCATCGCTCTGCTTAAAATCTTTAAATGAGGCCAGGCGCAGTGGCTCATGCCTGTAATGCCAGCACTTTGGGAGGCTGAGGTGGGTGGATCACTTGGGGTCAGGGGTTCAAGAACAGCCTGGCCAACATGGTGAAACCCCATCTCTACTAAAAATACAAAAATTAGCCAGGCTTGGTGGCACGTGCCTGTAATCCCAGCTATTCAGGAGGCTGAGGCAAGAGAATCATTTTAACCTGGGAGGCGGAGGTCCCAGTGAGCCGAGATCGTGCCACTGCCCTCACTCCAGCCTGGGTGACAGAGCGAGACTGTCTCAAAAAAAAAAAAAAACTTTAAATGACTCCTGCTATGTACAAAATCAAGCACAAAGCCCAGTGTTTGGCATGGCATCAAAGGTTCCCATGCTTTCTCCTCTGCCTATATTTTAACACCACTGCCCACCACTCCCTGTTTTGAAGTCTGCGTAGGTTGCGTGGACTATGGGAACTGCCCATTACACACCGTCCATGCCATGCTGTTTCCCACGACTCGGTGCTTGCTCGTCCTGCTTGGAATTCCCTACCTCTTCCTGTATGACCACCCGTACTAAATCTTCCCCATCCTTTGAGACTCAGCTCCAGGGGTCCCTCCTCTAGAAAGCCAGCTCCAACTGGGGAAAGAGCTCCCCCTCCTAAATATCTCTCTGTCGTTGCATGACCAGCCTGTGAAAGAGTGTTCTGTTATCTAAAAGTCTCCCTCTCATTAGAACAGTGGCTTTCAATCTGGCTGAACTTCAAAATCAGTTGGGTTCCACCCCCACAGATTATGACTTAATTGGTTTGGAAGGGGCCCGTGGGATCTGCTTTTTGGGAAAGTTCTTCAGAACCACTGAGAACCACCACAATACACCATGGGCTCTCTGAGGACAGACTGCTTTATTCATTTTTGTTTCATTATATCTAGCACAAGGCAGGGCGCATGGTAAGAGCTTGGTGGCACCTTGCTAACGCTTATTAATGAGTGAGTTTGCTGGCAGTGTGAGTAATCCCTCTCTCCCTTGGTTGGTGACTCCTAAAAGCAGATCTTCAGACCAACTGCATCAGAATCGCTTGAAGAACTTTTAAAAAAATACTCATCTGGGTCTCATCCTCAGAGAGGATTTTGAGCGGTAGGTGCCAGAATCTATAAAAAGCCCTCCAGATGAGAGTTTAGGGTGGCCAGGTTTGGGTAACACCCATTTATCTAGTCCTTCTCATTTTTCCAAACCCACAAGTGTTGCTTACTCCAGGAAGCCCTCTTTGACTGTTTACCTCCTCCTTTGCCCCCAATCCTGGCCTCCACACAATGTAAGAAGAATGAGGCCCCTCTTCTATTCTCTCTTTCACTTCCTCTTCCTTTCTGTGCCTCACATTTGTTCACAAAGAGTATGTTTACTTGTCTGAAACTCCCAGACTCTCGTTTCAGGCCGAGAGTGTGACGTATTCCTATTTGTATACACAGTGTTTACGATAGTGTCTGACACATAATAAACACGTGCTTGGTAAAGGTCAGTTGGAAAAGAAGGAGGATGCATGGATGCTATATGCTTCACACAGTTTCCCTAGCAGGTTTACCCCCTGCCCCTGAGATAGCTATGCCCCAATCCCTTTTCCTCAGCTGCAAGCACATCTGTTCCCAATTTACTTAACCTTTCGTCTACAGCATCCCAGCTGCAAATATGGAGCTGGAGCCCTTCAACCCTGCCCAGGTAGCTGCCTTGAGAATTAAATAAGTTAATACACGTAAAGACTTTGATCAGTGCTTGGCACACAGCGCTAGATAAGTGTTAACTCTTGTCGGTGATGTGATCGTTTATGCCCTGTACTTTCCTTCCACAGTTTTAAAATGATCATGCTGGGCAGACATCCTCTGCTTGTTGCCTTCTAAGCTGAGGCCTCCTCGGAGCTGTGCACTGAGCAGAACTGGCCCTCTCACCTGCTCCCTTAGCAGGTCCAGTCCCCAGCTTTTGGAAGGCCAAAGAGCCTCCACCTCTTGCATCCTGCTACTTTAATTGAAAATCAGTTTGTTTATCAATAAACAGAAAGTCAGTCTGCAGCAAAACATCAATATTTTCTTAAGCAGTGTTCAGGAGCTCTAGACTGCTTCTCTTGCCCAAAGACAGGCTGAGAGCCGGGGATGGCTTGTCATGTGCTTCAGTGATAGCCCTCCTTTAAGTCTGACTACAAGGAATTTTGTGACTATGTGGCTGCAATACTGGGCAGTTTTTATGTGGCTAAGTTAATATATTTGTTTCCTAGGGCTATGGTAACAAATTACCATGAACTTGGGGGCTTCAAACAACAGAAATTTATTCTCTCCCAGTTCTGGAAGCCAGAAGTCTAACATCCAGGTGCCAGCAGAGCTGTGCCCCCTCCAGCGTCTTGAGGGGAGAGTCCTTCCTTGCCTCGGCCAGCTTCTGGTGGCCCTGAGGGGTCCCTGGTTGTGGATGTATCACCTTAGTCTCAGCCTCTGTCTTCACATGGCCTTCTCCTCTTTGTCTCTATGTGTGTCCAGACCACTCTTTTTTCCTCTTATAAAGATATCAGTCATTTTAGTCATATATAGTCACATACAGTCATAATTTAGGCAAGCCCTAAACGCAGGATGATTTCATTTTGAGATCCTGAATTAATTATATCTGCAAAGACCCTGGTTCCAAATAAAGTCCCATTTAGAGGTTCTGGGTAGACATGAATTTTAGAGGAGGCCACAATTCAACTCACTACACCAAGTACTTGGCAAAAGAGGAAGATGCATTTATTGTTTTCTAATAAGGGCCAAGGTGACCTTCTCAGAGAAGGTTTACTTTCTTCTCAATATATGCCTCCTGCTTTGAAGATGGGTTTGATGAAATTTACAGTAAACACACAGTGCAGATATGCTGAACTATTAAAATGGAAAGGCAAAAGTCAATTAATACACAGGAAGGGGAAGGGGACTTGATGTTCAGAAAGATAAGCTGAACAAAGGACTAGTTCTTGAGCTTCCTAGCAGGAGACGGCCACCTGGTGGATTGTACCTATCTCATCTTTTACTCGATCATATGGAGGGAGGCAAACTTTGCCCTGTTCCTAAGTGCAGAAAGAAACTTTTCCTGTGGGAACCCAGAAGTTTAGGAAAACACAGAGGCCTTTGTGAGAAGGTTCTTCTACTGGCTCCCTATAAAACAGACACAGTGTTACATTTAGTCACATAAAGGCAATTATAACATGAAGGGAGAAGGAATGAATGGGTCCTGGGACACAGTTTTCTGATGTAAGGAGAAAGTACCATGGAGTGTAAAGGGTTAATACTTAATGAATGCTCTAGGGTCGGAGTGGAAGGTAGATTACATCTACTGCCAGTTCCTGTGTTCACCACTTCATAAATATTTTCTTCACCCAGCAATGTAGCTCATGCTCAGTGCTAGGCCTGGGGGCACAGAGGTGAGTCTGATGGAAGTTTCCCGACCTTAAGGAGCCGGAGTCCAGCAGAGAAAGGCTTGGATAACAGTTGCAGAGAAGGCTCTGGGCAGGAGTGTGCAGCAGACAAGTCATGGATGAGGTCATTAAGAAGTACTAGGAAGCTGAAATAGCTCCTCATCGTTCTAGAACTTTAACCTTCAGGCTGTAGCAGGTTCAAATTTTTATATTGCCTGAACTCTTGTGGGCAAAAAGGAATCTACCTCTTTTATATCTAAGTTGTGTTTTGTTTTGTTTTTTCCGGAGACGGAGTCTTGCTCTGTCGCCCAGGCTGGAGTGCAATGGCACAATCTCGGCTCATTGCAAGCTCCGCCTCCTGGGTTCATGCCATTCTCCTGCCTCAGCCTCCCATGTAGCTGGGACTACAGGCACCCGCCACCATGCCCAGCTAATTTTTTTGTATTTTTAGTAGAGATGGGGTTTCACCGTGTTCGGCAGGATGGTCTTGAACTCCTGATCTTACTCGGCCTCCCAAAGTGCTGGGATTACAGGTGTGAGCCACCATGCCCGGCCCCTAAATTGTGTTTTTACTCAAGACCACATTGTCTGATGTCAAAAATTTGCCCTGTTCATGTCCAGATAAATGGAGCCATTTTTGTGATCTTTCTCAGATATTTTAGACGAAATCTGCCCAACCTCAGTAGCTCAATCCCTGGAGCTGATGTTTGAACGAGGGATTCACACAGGGAGCATATGGACCACAGTGTCAGTGAGAGAGAGCTCCACTTCATCTGCCCTCCACTCTGGGCTGGCGTCTTATGGGATACCACATGCCCCATCTGCTTGCTGGCCTTCATCCCTGCCATGGTGTCATCTTCTGAGATGCACTGGGTCTTCATCAGATCCCCAGAGGATGGATCCCTCGGCAGCCTCTGCTTTTGCATCAGCTTTTTCTCAGCCAATTCTGTGCCCCATTCAACAGCTGGTATGCAGGCCAAGGAATTCTTAGTGCTGCCCAACTCTGCTCTACAAGCAATATGAGGAGGGGGGCTTCTCTAGCCTTCTCACTCCTGGACACAATCATGTGTCACTTCTGCTCCCTGGCTGATGCACCGTGGTGGCTCAGGGGCCACCTCTCTGATGCTCCTGAGAAAGGAGGGAAACAAGTACTCTAGATGCCAAGACTCCCAGGCTTAAAGAGAGAGTCTGCTTCTCCTGCAAGGACTTGGTCCGAGGAGGCAGAAGGACGGGATCTTCCAAACACGTAGAGTAACATTAAAAGCAGAAACTCTAGACCCAGGTTAATTGGGTTCAATTCTCAGTTCCACCATTTATTAGTTGTGGAGCCTTGGGCAAGTTACCAAGGAGGTTACTGAACCTCTCTTTGTCTCAACTCATCATCCGTAAAGGAGGATTATGTAGTGCTACTTTATAAGCATGAACGGGACAAAATACAGACATATAAATAAAAGTAAATAAATATATATTGCATGTCTCATTCAGAATACAGCCTAGCACTTTGGAAATGTTTAAGCCTTAGCTGTTATGATTCTTAGGAATAGTATTATTAATACTATAGAATTAGCATCATTTCATCTCAATGCTTTTTTCTTCCCCTCTCTCACCTTAAAGCTCAGAATCTCTCATCTTGCCTCTTGAGGTAGGGAAAAGTTTTATTCAGATGGATTCTTCCCATTTCTTTCATCTACACCCAGACTATAGCTTTTTTTTTTTTCTTTAAGGATTTGGCATCTTTATTTTCAATGGCCTTTGGTGACAAGGCCCGGCAATGCTGACCTCGTGTTTCATAGCCTAAATGAGGATGGTTATGGGGTTAAGGTACCCGTGGGAAAATGCAAGAGTTAATGTGCCACATGGTCCCTTCCCCAGTCTCTAGGAATCTTGGTTGGGGGCACAAGGTCATGCCAAAGCAGAGTTTGGGGAGAAGCTGCAACCTGGGAGTGGCTTCATCTCTGCTTCCGCGTCCCTGTGCAGGACTCAGGAATTGACATCGGGGACATCACCGCAAGGAAGGCTCTGAGGAAACAGCTGCAGTGCAAGACCTTCCGGTGGTACCTGGTCACCGTGTACCCAGAGATGAGGATGTACTCAGACATCATTGCCTATGGAGTGGTAAGGAGCTGACCTCCTCTAGGTTTCATTCAGACACAGACAGAAAGAAGCATAGTGAAGAAAGGGAGAGGAGGGAAAGAGCCTCTCGGCTGCTCACGTGAAGAACAACAGTAGGCCTGGGGACTGGGTGCTGGGTTCTGCACCTGCAAGACAGCCTTTACTTTTATAACCTAAATCCCTCCAGTCCCTTGAGAGAGGTACTTGTCTCTCCTTTATAGTCCTAAGCAATTCAGCTCTGGCCCCACACCTGCATATTCCGCTTAATAAAACACATAATAAAGCAGTTAGCTTAAGATTAAAATGTAAGATAACAAACACCTGCTGTTCTTCCAGCTGGGGTGCCTGAGGGTCTATGAGTCACCCTGTGTGCCTCCCTGACCAAGGAGCTGATGCCTTCCATTCACATGCAGAGCCTCCCTGAGAAGACATCTAGAAACAGAGCCATCTTGAGTTTATTGTATTTGCTGTATTTTTAGTACTGCTTGTTGATGGGCACAGAGCAGTTCTCCCTGATGGGAGGGAGCAAGATGGAGGGGGCAGAGCATAGGGTTTGGAGTCAGACAGACCTGGTTCAAATCTTAACCAGGCTGCTTCCCAGGTAAGTGTCTTAATGTCAAGGGCTTCAGTTTCTTCATCTGTTAAATGGGGGTAATTCAATACTATCCCCATAGAGTAAAAGAAAATCTAAGATTTGTAGATATGTAACCTTAGGCAAAAATGTATTTTCTGTCTAAGGTTAAAATACTTCGAATATGATAAACTCTCCCATTTTCTCAATATTCCCTGGACCATACAGGTCAAATGCCATAAGGTATTTTAAATGGTATTTTGATTGATTTTTGGCTATCTTGCCTGGCTTTTGCTGACTTACAGTCTGAACACATAAACTTTTGCCATGACAACCCCCCAAAACTACTCTGTGTAGGATTAGCTATATCATCTCCATGTCACAGGTGGGGAAACAGAGTCAAAGAGTGATTTTCACAAGCTCACATAATCAGCAGTGAAACCAAGTCTAAAAAACCAGCTTCTGATATCACTCTGATTCCTCCCTTTGGAGAGTGTCCCCTCAGACCTTTTTTGATATCTCAGGATGAAAACTTGAAGGAAGAACTGAGGTCTCTTCTTTTGATTAGCTGTGGTTAGAGCTGAGTTCAAAGCCTGCCCCAGATGGGAATGTATTGAACAGGACAATTGCCTATGAGGGGGAAGAATCTGCTGAGAGATGGGGCTCAGTGCTTCCTATGTGCCCCGCAACTCTTATATCATATACATCCTAGGATTCCAAAGCAGACAGAACTGGAATCCTAGACCCATGCCCTCTGCCCCCAGGGTCTCTATTATCCAGAAGGCCAGCTTGTAGGAGACAGTCTTATCCTCCCATGAGTGTCCCCATGGCATGGTTGACATATCCCAAGAGAACCATGCGGTGACCTCTCACCTCTCCACTTCTCAGGCTGGTGCAATTCACATCTCAGCAAACACCTCAGCCAGTGCTGCTCAGGTAGTACCTGAGACTCCAGATCCTGTTGTCACCACGGAAACATATTGCACTGTAAGGTGCCTATCTGTCCCATTCACCTCCCCAGAACCATCCTGAGGACACAGCTGCCTTTGATGCCCCACACTCCACCCATAGCAAGCTATGTGTGCTGCTTGGCCATGGTTGAACCCAATCCTAAAAGGAGAGTTATGCTGCTGTGGCTCCAGAGAAACTATTGGCCCCAAGCCTCTGTGACCCAGGGCAAGCTTCTGGATTCATATTCTCAGCAGGCTGTCAGCTGTGGCTGAGCAGGATTAGCCAAACTCACCCAGAGAGGCAGGAGAAGCAATAACAGTAGAGGTGTGTACATGTGGCCACTGCGATTCCGGGTCTTGGCCAAAGGCATTCTCATCCTCCAAGCAAAAGCATCTCATCTTATACACATGTGCAACAGGTTTAACATGTGGCCCCTCCATGCCACCCCCAGAAACATTTGGTTTGTCAAATAGTAAGTGGCAAATAGAGTTGTGATCTAGATCTGTCTGAGTCCAGAGCTGGGCCTATGTTTACTGTCACACTGAAAACCATACACTTGCCATCCCAAACGGCTGAACTGTGTTAGCCATCCCTGTGGCTGGCAGAGGGCTCTGACCCCCTGCACATTCATCAGCCCACCACTGCTCAGGGCCCAGCCAGCCTCCCCTCTCTCCTGCCTCCTCCACAGGCCAAGCCCCTACATGAGCAGAGACATGCCTGCTTGTCAAAAGCATAATGAACTCTTAATGGGGGCAACTGGCTGAAGATGGGCAAAGTGGGATGCAGCCACAATAGCAAGAGTATTTGCTGGGTCTAAATCATTCTTCCTGGTAATTATTTTTATCCTAAAATGAAGAGATGAGATGTCTTTTCAGGGGCATAATCTTTTTCCTTTTTCTGTTCCAACTCATGCCCAAATGACATTGTTCAGGACAAATGACTTCTGGGACTCTGAGTTGAGCCAGTATCAAGTCTATAGCCCAGCCCATTAATCCACTAATAGGTCCCATTAATGACTCCTGCAGGCCTAAGGACCTGTGGGCCCCATCGTGTGGGCATAAGTTTCCCCTGGATCATTGAGCTTCATGTCCAGGAGATGGGGTAGCTTTGGATTAATCACAGCTCTGGTGCTGAGAGTAGAGATGGAGGGGCATCTGGAAACAGACATGCCTGGCTTCTGAATGTTAGCTTTGCCCCTTAATGGCTATGTAAACTTGACAATGTGCAAAACCTTAGTGGTCGCAGTAATGCCATTTCATAGGGCATATTTTACAGTCTCAGGATTATAGCCATTTGCATTACGGGAAGAGCTTGGGTTTTGGAGTCTGACAGAGACCAGCTCTATCACTTGTCCAACTATGATTCCATTCATTTGGGAATGCCAGTCATTTACTCATGTTTTTCATGTGCCCACTCACTCACCCACTCAACAAGTGTTGACTATCTCCTTTGTGCCTGGCCTGTATGATATACAGTGAGACTGAGACCCAGTCTGATGACTAACAGGGGAGACAAACAAGTGAAGAAGGAGCAAGAATGCAACCTGCTATGTGCTGCCCTAAGAGAAATGGGGTGCTAGTGAAGCACAGCGCAGTGGTCTCATACCAGACTTGCGTCAGGAAAGGCTTCCAGAGTGGCAGATAAGCTGAGAGCCAAGGGAAGAGGCAAAGAGGAGGCCAAGACCAAGGGCGATATGGGGAAGTGTCCACACAGGCTGAATAGCACTATAGACAGGGAGGAGAGTGGAGCTTGTTACTACACCACAGTTCCTTCATCCTTAAAAGAGATACTATCTCTGGGCTGGCTAGTCATTATGAGAATTAGGTGAGACATATGTGGAAAGCACTTCACATGGTACCTGACACATAGATGCATTCCTAAAAGCTGATTTCCCTGAATGGCTTTGAGGAAGGTTACAGCAATAATAATAGCAGCCAACAATTACTGCAACATTTGTTATTTGCCAGGCCCTATGCTAAGCACTTGCAGATATTATTTCACTTAATCCTCGTAACAGCCTTATGAGGTAGACACTATTATTATTCCTATTTTAGAGGGAAGAAAACAAACAGGAAGGAGTTACATTGCTTTATTCAAGACCCCTCAGCTGGAGCCAGGTTTCCATCCCAGCCTGTTGCTTCTAGCTGCTTCAGCGGACTACCTGCCTAAGGGATGGTGGGGGGCGGGGGGAGGAATGGCACAGAGCCAGGGAGGACTTTATCAAAAGACACCCACCCTCTCACCGAAGCACTGGCATTAAGAACCCAGGGAAAAGCCAAGTCTAACATCAGGGCTTTCCAGGCCTTCCTCTTTGCAACAGCAGTTAGCAGATTTTCCTAGTGGGTTACAGTGCTTGGCTTTAGATATGACACCCACCTCTTCGTGAGCTGTAGGACAAGAACAAAGTGTGTTTACATACGCTCTTCCCACTAAGGCAAACCAAGCAATTGGTTTATAATGGAGGATTTGCTGCAGAAATGCTACTGGGGGTTCTGCCTGAGACACACGTTCATGCAGTATTTCTTCAGAATCTCTGAACTGTGAGTTTGGGATTAAGGTGCTACCACCCAGTAGAGGAAAGGAAGTTCAAAAGAAAAGAATTCAACTCTGTTCCTTGTCCCCTGTTAGGAACAGGGTATGCATGGAACACACGTGGGCCTCTGGTTATCAGCTCCATCTCATGCCTCTTCATTGGCTTCATTTCACTCCTGCCACAAACCGTCAGGAGTACAAAGGCCCTGCTACTGTCTCTGGCCTCCCCCCAGATAGATGGCCTCCCTGTGGTCTCTTGTCCTTGACTTCCCTGGATTCTGATCTCCAGGCCCCTGTTCTAGGCAGAGTGTTTTGATTGCTAAGGAGAGAACCCAGTCAAGCCAGCTCAAGTTAAGGTGAGGGGGGTGAAGGTACCACAAACTCTTACAGGAGTAGGACACTCCAGCTGGGAAGCCACTGAAGCCGCTGCAGGGGCAAGATGGTCTCCCTTGTCTCTCATTCTGTCTGCCTCGTGCATCATCACATCCTTGATCACAACTGGCTTTCTCTGCTTGCACATGGCCATGGCCAACAGAACACTCCATGCCCAGTTTAAACAGCCTTGCAATTCTAGTGGCCACCACCCACCAATCACAGTCTCTGGGTTCTGTTTAGGTTCCTAAGACAGGATAAGAGAGCAATGAGATGGGGAGGAGAGAGAGGGAGAGAAAGAGAGTGATTAATTCTGAAGTGTGGGTTGGTGGCCACCATGGTCCACTCAGTTGTGGCCAGTGAGCAGGGCCATGAGGTCTATGGGCTGCCCTTCTGAGGGCTGAGAGTGGGTATAAGCAAGAAAGTGACATTGAATATAAGCTGTTTTACCCAGACATGTGTTAATTGCCAAGACTGGATCCATCCACCTGTAGGTGAGGGTAAGAGATGCCGCTCTCTTCTCCTGCTCCCACCCTGGCCCCCTCCTCTCTTATTCTCCCACCCGACCTCCAACTCTGGAAGACCCTAAGCAGGTGGGCCACCAAGGGGCTGGCCAAGCCACTGCTGGGTCTGCAGGAGGCAGAGAGCATCTGGTCCCAGGGGACCTCTGAGGCCTGAAAATAGCTAAGATATTGCCCATTTCCCCCAACACTAAAGAGCAAAGATTTCTCTCAGGGACACTTGAAGGCCGTTGTCCCACCCCTGAGGAAGTGGAGGGGCTGAAGAACAAGCACCATCTTGTGTGTGCACATGCATGCGCATCTCCTGTTTTTGCCCAGACTGTCTCAACTCCCAGAACCCAGCTCACTGTTTAATGACATGTAAGTGTTTCTCCTTCAAAGGAGGCTGGTCTCCTCTCAGCACCATTATGCAAGGCAAAAGCTGGTGCTTGTTGGTTCTATAGTGTTCAAGGGCCTTGGGCTGATTATGGAAATGAAATCTGTCTCAGCAGAATACTTGTTTCTCCAGAGTTAATTCATTTGTTCTCTCTCTTCCTCTCTCTTTGGTGTGGCCATCTGTTCTCTGATGTTCAGCTGCAGAATTCTCTGAAGACTGATTTGTGTCTTGACCAGGGGCCAGATACAGAGAATGTCCCCATCATGTACATCTGCCATGGGATGACACCTCAGGTGAGTCCTCTAAGAGATTCCTGTGCCAGGAGTGTGCATATGAGTGCCTGGCATGGGGAAGGAGAGCTAGGCTCTGTCATGGCAGCTCTGGGACCAGGGGCCTCTGGGGCTTTTCGTTAGGGCACATCCTCATGAGCTGAAGAGGATGGATCACACCTGCCTTGCCTGGAAGGAAGCTGGGGGAGTGGATACTATGACTCCAGGATCCTCCAGGATGAGGAGGAGGAAAGGGGTTACATTTCTAAAGAGAAACACCTGCTTCCTTTGGGGAAACTATGGGTATATCACAGTTCTGGTTCTGACAACCAAGCTGCTCCCTAGCAAGAGTGGGAGGTTCTCCCAAGCCCCCTGAAATGTCAAAGTCCCTTCAGAGTGCCATGGCATGGTCTTCAGCTCTGCCCTTTAGTAGATCATAGCTGGGGCCAAAATTTATAGCCACGGGCCTTCTTTCCAGCTCTTCTTCTGACCTTCTCCTGGTGGAGAATGAAGGGCAGCTACCGGGAAAATAAGTTATTCTTACAAATTCCCCATTCATAGTCTAAGCTTCAGATACTCAAAGAGGATGCCAAGACACAGGCAAGATAAATGGTTCGTTGAACAAAGTACAGCAGACAACCCTTGACCAAAAATGTCATAGGCTGACCTGTTCTGAATTGATAACATTCCCAGAGTTTACTTATCTCCAGAAGTACACATCCCAGCACTTTGGGAGGCCGAGGCGGGCGGATCACGAGGTCAGATCGAGACCATCTTGGCTAACATGGTGAAACCCCATCTCTACTAAAAATACAAAAAATTAGCCAGATGCGGTGGCAGGCACTTGTAGTCCCAGCTACTCAGGAGGCTGAGGCAGGAGAATGGCGTGAACCCAGGAGGCAGAGCCTGCAGTGAGCCGAGATAGTGCCACTGCAGTCTGGCCTGGGTGAAAGAGCAAGACTCCATCTCAAAAAAAAAAAAAAAAAAAAAAAAAGATATTTTAGCATATAAGATATGCCTATGTGTGCAATTACAATGAAAAGGGTGTTTAAAAGAGCTGTTGCCTACTGAAACACACAAGTGAAGGACATCATGACATGTATGTCACTCTGTGTGTGAATGATGAGCCCTCCCAGGGGATTGTCCATTGTGACCTCTACCATCTTGTCCTTTTTGGGGACTGAGTTGCTGTGACATTACTGGCTGGTTAATTGCAGGCCAGCAAATCAGGCTATGCCCACACGACCCAGTATGGCAACACATTCCTCATTGTTACAATGGTGTGGCATTTTTAATGAGTGACTATCTTTTTAAACATTGTATTGAAGTAAAACATATATAGAGGGAATAAATGAATTATAAGTGTACAGCTTAATCAATTTCCTAAGTGAACACACCCAGATCAAAAATAAGAGTATTGCTGCCTGATTTTGAATTCTATATAAATAGGACTATATAGTATATATTTTCTTATGTTGACTTCTTTCATAATTATATTTTTTTAATTTTTATTTTTATTTCAATGGTTTTTGAGATTCAGGTGGTTTTTGGTTACATGGATACTTGGATAAGTCCTTTAGTGGTGATTTCTGAAATTTTAGTACACCCATCACCCAAGCAGCATACACTGTACCCAGTATGTACTCTTTTATTCCTCACCCCTCCTCCCAACCTTCCCTGCCAAGTCCCCAAAATCCATTATGTCATTCTTATGCCTTTGCATCCTCATAGCTTAGCTCCCACTTATATAAAAGTGAAAACATACGATATTTGGTTTTTCATTCCTGGATTACTTCACTTAGAATAATGGCCTCCAGCTTCATCCAAGTTACTGCAAAAGATATTATTTTATTTCTTTTTATGGCTGATTAGTATTCCATGATGAATATATACCACATTTCCTTTATCCACTCATTGGTTGATGGGCACTTAGGTTGGTTCCATATTTTTACAATTGTGAATTGTGCCACTATAAACATGCATGTGCATGCATCTTTTTCATATAATGACTTCTTTTCCTTTGGGTAGATACCCAGAAGTGGGATTGCTGGATCAAATGGTAGTTCTACTTTCAGTTATTGAAGGAATATCAATACTGTTTTCCATAGTGGTTGTACTAATTTATATTCCCACCAGCAGTGTAAAAGTATTCCACACAGCAAAAGAAATCATTAAACAGACAACCCACAGTGTGGGAGAAAATATTCACAAACTATGCATCCAACAAAGGATAAATATCCAGAATCTACAAGGAACTCAACAAATCAACAAGAAAAAAAATAAAAACAACACATAATCTCATCAAAAAGTGGGCAAAGGACATGAATAGACAATTCTCAAAAGAAATATACAAACAGCTAACAAACATATGAAAAAATGCTCTACATCACTAATCATCAGGGAAATGCAAATTAAAACAACAATGAGATACCACCTTACTCCTGCAAGAATGGCCTAATTAAAAAGTCAAAAACCAATATATGTTGGCATGGATGTGGTGAAAAGGGAACACTTTCATCATTACATTTCTGAGATTCATCCCTGCTATTACATGTAGTTGTAATTTGTTCATTTTTACTACTATGTAGTATTCCATTTTATAAACATACCATAATTCATGATCTATTCAACTGCTGATGGACACTTGGACTATGGCTAGTTTGGAAGTATCATGAATACTGCTGCTATGAACAGCCTTGATCATGTCGTTTGGTGTACATATATGCTCACTTCTTTTGGTTTTATGCCCAGGAACAGAGTTGCTGAGTCATAGGGTTGAAATATGTTCACTTTTAGTAGACATTGCCTGTATTAGTCTGCTCAGGTTGCCAAAACAAAATATCACAGGCCTTAAACCACATAAACTTATTTTCTCACAGTTCTGGAGGCTGGGAAGCCCAAGATCAGAGTGCTGGCCAATTCAGTTTCTGGTGAGGGCTCCCTTCTTGTCTTGAAGATGTCCACCTTCTTGCTGTGTCCTCACATGGGAGAGACAGACAGCACAGAACAATGAGCTCTCTGGTGTCTATTCTTATAAGGATGTTAATCCTATCAGGTCAGGGCTGTATCCCTGTGACCTCACTTAACCTTAACTTAAAGATTTGAAGAATTATCAGCCTATCCATGTTGCAAAAAACTGAGAAAGCTCTTTCTGAAAAAAACACTAAGGTGTGGCTCATGATAAAGAGAACATGAGTTTGACTTAGGTGGACTTTGCCAGTCATTTCAACAGAAGCCAGGAAAAGAGATGAAATTACACCTGTAGAGAGACTGCCAGTTTGAACTAAAGGGGACAGAGAAAGTGGGATAGAATGAAAGAATGCTGTTGGACTTGGAGTCCATAGGACTGTAGGGACCATAGAGCTATTTGGCTGTGAATGTGCTCTATTCCTCAAGAAAAGGAAGAATGATGCAAAAGGCATTTTTAGGGATCATCAGGGCTGCCACTCCCACCACAAGGCCAGGAGAAGGGCTGGTGCCCTGTCTAGCCTAAGGGCCAGGGCCACCCCACACAGCCACAGTAGTGATTCTGGCACCACAGTGGGCCTGGAGGGCAGAGCGTTGAGCCAAAGAGGGTTATTCTCAAGCCTTAAGAGCTAATGGAATTTGACTTGCTAAAATTTTGGACTTGCTTGGGACTCATCACTCTTTCCTTCATTCTGATTTCTCCTTCTGGAATGAGAATATCTATTCTATGCCTTTTCCACAGTTGTGTTTTGGAACCACATGACTTATCTAATTCCACAGGCTCACATTCAAAGAGAAATTTTGCCTTGGGATGAATTGTACTTGGAGTCTCATTTACCTGATGTAGAAGATATTTAGATGAGACTTTGGACTTTAGAGTTGATGCTAGAATGAGTTAAGACCTTTGGGGCTGTTGGGGTGGAATGATGTATTTTGCATGCCTTAAAAACATGCATTTGGGGAAGCCAGGGGCAGAATGTTATGGACTACATTGTGCCCCTCCTTGAAAATCATATGTTGAAACCCTGACCCTGGTAGTATTTCAAGGGAGGAAGTAATTAAGGTCAAGTCAGGTCATAAGGGTGGTGCCCTAATCTGATAGGATTACTGTCCTTGCAAGAGTAGACATCAAAGAGCTTGATCACTAGCTTTCTTTTCTCTCTGCCATGAAAGACACAGTGATACAGCAGCTGTCTGCAAGCCAGGAAGTAGTTCCTCAGCAGAAACTGAATTGGCCAGCATCTTGATCTTGGACTTCCCGGCCTCCAGAACTGTGAGAAAATAAATTTGTTATTTATGCCACCTACTCTGTGGTACTTTGTGACAGCCTGAGCCAACTAATAAACTGCCAAACAATTTTCCAAAATTGTACCAATTTTTACTTCTCCCAGCTTTATATTAGAGTTCTAGTTGCTCTACATCCTTGCCAACATTTGGTATTACCCATATTTTTAATTATAGCCATTGTAGTGGGTGTATAGTACTATCACTCTGTGGTTTTAATTTGCAGTTCTCTGATTACTAATGAAGTTGGGCACCTGGGTTTTCAGCATAGAATATCTTCATGTTATCCTTGAATGTGGGCCAAGGTAGCCAGGTCACAAGTAGTTGGTCTTTCTGTAAATTCTTGCTCTGCTTTCTGATACTTATGATCTTATCTGGACCACTGGACAAATGTTGAATGTTTTGTCTGTGTGATGGTAGGTGTCGGCCTGAGCAGAGGCTGCCAGTTCTCTACCAGCTGCAGATGATACAATATGGGACAGTATCTGTTATAGTTACAGTGTGGATTCTGGAGCCAGATTGCCTGAATCTAAATACCAGCTTTGAACCTTTCTAGTTGTAAAATCTTGGCAAGGTTTTAAAATCTAGGCCTATTTTTTTAATTTGTAAAATGTGGACTAACAATGGTAGATACACCAAAAAGGTTGTTGTGAGGATTTAACACATGTAAAATATTTAAAACAATACCTGGTATGTAGTAAGTCCTCAATAAATGTTATCTATTAGTATTTCTATAAGGATGGTGTTACCATTATTACTCCACTTTAACCCTGACTCCTGTTCAGTGTAAATACCCTCAAGGTTCTAGCTGCAGCCAACCCTGGACTGACTTTCCTTGACCCCATGGTGCCATCTGCCATGGGGGCCTGCCTTGGTCAAAACCTACCCATAGGCCAGGTGTGGTGGCTCACGCCTATAATCCCAGCACTTTGGGAGGCCAAGGCTGGCAGATCACCTGAGGTCAGGAGTCCGAGACCAGCCTAGCCAACATGGCGAAACCCTGTCTCTACTAAAAATATTTAAAAATTAGCCAGGCATGGTGGCACACACCTGTAATTCCAGCTACTCAGAAGGCTGAGGCTGGAGAATCACTTGAACCTGGCAGGCAGAGGTTGCAGTGAGCTGAGATTGCGCCACTGCCCTCCAGCCTGAGCGACAGCGTGAGATTCCATCTCAAAAAAACAAAACAAAACAGAAAACCTACCCATAAACTATTGGAGCATCACTGAGTGACTGTGGCACCAAAAATGTAAGGGAGTTAGGAAAGGACAGTGAAGTGGGCACTGGGATGCCTGAGTTCAAGAGTTTGTCTTGCCACACAATTGCAACATCATCTTAATCTTCTCTGGGCCTTTATTTTGTTTTACTATTTTATTGAGGTAGAATTTTATGCTAAAATACACGAATCTTAAGTGCACAATTCTTAACTTTGTGTACACTGTACAGTCACCATTAAGTTCAAACCCATCATTCCAGAAGGCTTCCTAATTTGTCCTCTTGGTCATACCTCCACCCAAAGGTAAGGATTGTTCTGACCACTCTCACCATTGATGAGTTTCATCTGAGCCTGTATTTCTGTCTGCAGATAATGAAGCTGGATTGGGCTTCTTTAGGCTCAACACTCCCAGCTCTGACAATCTGCTTATCTCTAATTCCTTTGTTTTGAAATTCAGTTGGCCTGGGAAACTGTGAATTTGTGCTTGCCAGGAATGCTGGGAGCTGCCTTTGTAAATAAGCTTCTTGATGTGAAGCTGCAGCAAGTCTCAAAGACTTGGGTCTCCCTTCCCCATCCCCCAAAGCCGCAGAACACTCATGTAGCTGGGCTGTACAGGGAGCTCTTGGTGTCCAGGTGACCTTTCATGCCAGGTCATGCTCAGATGCACAACTGGCAGTGCTGTGTAGGGAGGTTTGGGACCAGCCTCAGATTACACACATTTCCCAGGAAAGGGTAGGGGTGCTGCTGTGGCAGGACTCTGTTGAGGCTGTGGCCTGCCCAGTGAGCTGGGAGAGCTGGAAAGGACAAGGTTATCTTGGGGACGGGCTGGGTATTCCCAACGTGAGCTCCTACATCCACCCCTGATGAATGCAGGGGCAGGAGATGAGTGAAGGGCAAGGGGCTGCTGTCTGGCAAGGCTTCCCAAAGGCATCTTCCAGCCCGCAAGAAGTTCATTGCTCATGGAAGAGTAAGAAAAGGGGTACTCTAGGATGTGTTACCTGAGGATGAAGTCAGGGTACATCTCAGGAGACTGTGGACAGGTGAGGACCCCAAAGATCCTCTGAATCCTGCAGACTTGGTCCAAATCAAACATTCAACATGCATTTCCAGGGATGTCACCCCCTCCTACTGGCAGCTCTCAGCAAAATCTTTCTTGTTACCATGGCCACATAGGACAAGGAGAGCTTTGGGAAGGTCATGTATGCACGGATGGAACTGTCACATGCCATCATGCAGGTTGTGCACTGTACAACTGCAGGAGATGGAGGTGGCACTTTACATTGTTGCCTGGGGAATATAGACCAAGCCAGGGTAATGGTATTTCTGACCTCTCCTATGAAACCTTACATATTCCTCCCTAAGCATCACACTTGATAGGAAGCCTGAAAATGCTGAAAGACAATTTCTGAGGCAATATATAGTGATTAAGAACCAGAATATATGGGTTCAAATCCCAGCCTTGCCACTTACTGAGTCTCTTAGGTGAGTGTCTCCTCATGCCTCAATTTTATTGCCTGTGATGAAATTGGCTGGTGGTTGGTGGTCCCTTGGCTTGTAGCAGCATAAGAGAGAATATAGTAGTACTAACTTTGTGGAGTTGTTATAAGGATTAAATAAATCAATGCACACAAAGCGTTTAGAGAACAAAATCTGGTACACAGTCATTGCTTACTAAATGTTGGCTAGTATTATTATTACCAGATTGGTAAAGACACTCTAGACCATGTCCTTGAGTTAATAGAGTAGGAATTGTTTAGCTTAAAAAGAGAACAGATTTAAGGGGGACGTTAAAACTCCTTCCAAATTATAAGGACACAGATTTTTGGCTGAGCATGAGGAAACTCTTCCCAATCATTGGCTCAGGTTATTTTGACATCTCCGTCATCAGCACTGAGCCATGTTTGGCAGGCTCCGGGGACATTCTGAAGGATTTTTATATCATGTAGGCTCTTAAGCTAAGAAATTCCTAAGGGCTCTTGCACCCTGGTATTCTATGACTTTTTAATTCATTACCTTGTCCAAATCAAGGTAACAGCTTGTAGCAGCATAACTCCACCCTTCACATGACATTCTCCATGTGTGTGTCTGTGTCCAAATTGCTCCTTTTTTATGAACAGCATTCATGTGCCAGATACTGTTCTTGGCCCTGGGAAATGGATGAACCAGAAAAAAAGTGACTGTCCTTATGAAGCTATATTCTGGTGCTGGAAACAGACTATTCTCTATTTTCTAATCTTCAAATCTTCACCACAGCCAAGATTTGAACTTGTTTCTCTCTTGAGCATTGCATATGGGGCAACATTTGAACTTCATGACTTGGATTTCAGCCAGCAATGGCCAAGAATGGTGAAAGTGTAAGAAGGGCAAGAAGGCAGGACTGCAGGCTGGCCCCGTTCATCTTGCTGACTTTGTAAGACGGTTAAGCAGGTACTGAGTGCATTTGAGGAACTGAGTATCTGTAGGCATTTTCTAAAGAAAAATGTTAAAATGGAGAGATTAAATGCAAAAGTGGTTCATGTCCTATAGGGAAATAAAATTATAGCCTTTCATGTGATCTTTTCTACACAGACAGAAATCTAGGAGTTAGCATACAACTTCATAGTGTCTGAGTGAGAATCAAAAGGTAAATAGCAAAGTCAAACATGAGTACATTCTCTTGGAAAATTACATACTCTTGGGTGGGCCCATTAATGTCCCAGGATATTAAAAGGACAGGCCACTTCCCCTCTTTGTTTTTGCCTTATTTCTAGTTTTCAGGTATTTTTCTTACTCTTTTCACAAAGTTTGTTGAAGGTCGAGGGACACTCCAGGCCGCTAGTGACTCAGTGACTCTTACGGGTCACAGCCTGACCATCTGACCTTTTCCCCTGCAGAAGTTTCCCGGGGCTGCCATAACAAAGTACCACAAGCTGCGAGACTTAAATGACAGAAAATTATTGTCTCACAATTCTGCAGCCTAGAAGTTCGAGATTGGTCTCAGTAGGGCCAAGCTCCCTCTGAAGGCCTAGGAAAGATTCTACTCCAGGCACTCTCCTAACTTCTGCTGGTCCCTTGGCTTGTAGCAGTTTAACATCACCCTTCACACGGCATTATCGGTACGTGTGTCTGTGTCCAAATTGCCCCTTTTTATAAGTGTCCAAATTGCCCCTTTTTATAAGGACACTACTCATGTTGGATTAAGGGTCCATTCTACTTCTGTGTGACCTCATGCAAACTTAATTATATCTGCAATGACTCTATTTCCAAATAAGATTACCTTATGAGGTACTGGGGGTTAGGACTTTAACATATGAATTTTGGGGTGACACAATCCAACCCAGTTTACCTCCAAATGGGAAGAGTGGAAATGGAAACCTGACTCTCACTTTCTAGGCCAAAAATATCTCCCATCACTTCCTCTCTCATTTCTTTGGCCAGACCTGGTAAAATGGCCCTGCCTGACTCAGAGAGGTAGCAAGTTGTGGTTTTCTGTGTGTCCAGGAGGTCTTGTGTTTGTCACAAAAACTTAGATTATTTTCTAAGTCAATGTCACCTCTGACAAATAAAAAAAAAATAAGAAAAATGGCATCTGGGATGTGAATTGACTTGCCGGAAGTCACACTGCAAGTTACTGGCAAAGATGGGACTAGGAAGGATGACAGTATTTTGACTTCCATTTCCTCCTTCATTGTTTCTTTCATTCGTTCATCAAACATATGATAGATTGTCTTTTATGAAGTCCTCATGTTTTAGAAAGTTTCATTTTCCTTGAAGAAGAAGCTTGGTCTGGCAATAAAAAACAAAAATTGACAAGTGGAACCTAAAGAGTTTCTGCATAGCAAAAGAAACTATTAACAGAGTAAGTAGACAACCTACAGAATGGGAGAAAATATTCACAAACTATGCATCTGATAAAGATCTGCTATCCAGAATCTATAAGGAACTTAAACAACTCAACAAGCAAAAACAAATACCCCATTAAGAATGGGCAAAGGACATGAACACACTCCTCAAAGGAAGACATACAAGCAGCCAACAAACAATGAAAAAATGCTCATCATTACTAATCATCAGAGAAATGCAAATCAAAACCACCATGAGATACCACCTCACACTAGTCAAAATGGCTGTTATTAAAAAGCGATAGGAATAGTTTGGTAGAGCAACTTATAGTGGGACCCAGTGGGGCCCAGAAATATTGGAGACCCAAAGACAGTTTGGGCTGGACAAAGGGACAGGTTTCACATCTGTGTTTAAACCTTTTGAGAGACTGTGCTTCAATGCCATTTAAAAAGTTCATTCTGTTGTCGTTGTGATATTCCCAGGTCTCAGAGAAGGCCTTGGATAGGAGAAAGCAGAGTGTAACTAATCAAATTAGTGAGGTGAAGCTGCTGAGAACCATGCTAATTGGTTAATGCGTAAACGTAACCATTTTATTTAAATTAGCAATCCTCAAAATAACTGAGAATATTAGCCCTGATTAGTGTAACAGCCTGGAAAATTTCTTCTGGTGGGAAACATACAATAGTGAGGTCTCCCCACCAGGTCTTTATTCAATCAATCACTCATTCATTTGTTCATTCAACAAACATGTGTTGAGTATTATTTTATGTCAGGCATTGTAAGACAAAAAGGCAGCTTTGCCCAAGTCCCTGCCCTGGAGGAGTTCCTGTCTGGAGAGGGAGGCAGGAACTTAGATGATCACAGTTTATACAATGAAATCTTGCAACCTACTGCTCCACACTCCCTTCCCACTAGCCCACAAAAAGAGAGAGCAGGAATAAAACCAGGTCTGGGGATTTCTCCCATTCTTTCTGCCTAAATTTACTAGACCGTAAAAGGCACAGGGTTTTCAGGGGAGTGCTTTTTCTATGGAAAGGTAAATTCTTGGTTATAGGAGAAGAAAGATGAAAGCGACTTTAATTCCTTCTGACGTTTTTGAAATACTAAAGCTGCCACATTTATGCTTCAGGAAGTGCTTTGACTCAAGGTTTAAAGATTAGAGTTGAGATGAAAGAAGTACTCTATTTTAAACCTGGAGATGAATTCCATGAAGCCATCACCTCTCCGCTGAGTGGTATTGGCCCCAGTGTCTGCAGGGGTATTAAAGACCTCTCATGGATTGTGCTTGCACCCCCAGACCTTTCACGTCACATCTCAGAGACAATTGCAAAAGTTTTCCTTTGTGGGCCAAGAATTTAAATGTCTAGCCACTTCTCTGTGGCCTTTGGCAAATTTCTCCAGTTTTCTATGATTTTTGTCTATAAATAAATAAGAATACCAGGTGCTGGGTGGCTGTGCAGTTTGGAAAAACCCCTGAGTTGATTTCATGTGCCGTCTATGACTCCGTGGCATGTGGTTCCATTGCTCAGGTGTCCGCTAGTGAATGGTATTGGGGAACCCCAACCAGGTAATGTTCAGGGGAGTCTTGCACACTCCTGCAGCTTTTTCTGGTCACCTCCAGCTCTGCATTATTTAGGGACTAATCCAGTTAGGGTTAACTGGGTCTCTGTATTTATTGTCCTCTGAGCTGTCACCTTGCACGGTTCCAGGGGCCACCATTCATGTCAGTACAGAGTGATGCGGGGACTGGCCCTGTGAGGCTCACTCTCGGCAGCCACCCTCAGCTTCTGCTTGTCACACGTTCAGTTTCTCGGTGCAGGGTGGTTGTTTGAGGGGGTGCAGGGTAGTGGTGGATGTGCAATGTGGTAGAAAGAGTGTGGAGGACACGAGGTCAGATAAGGGCTGGGGTCCAGGCCCAATTCTGCCCATACCACATGTGTGACGGGGGCAAGTGATCTGATCTTTCTAACCTGTTAGGTTCATAATCTGTAAAGTTGGGATGTAACTTGCACGTCACTGAATGATTGTGAGGGATGTGATGGCCTGTATGCCATGGTGCCTGGCCCAGTGCCCCACATGTGATGGTGATGGTGGGTGTTACTATGCCTCACCCAAGAGCAAACTCTACACGGGTGAAGAGAGGGGACATCAGAGGCTAAGAGTTGGGCTGAAAACCTGCGGTTATCCCCACTCCAGAGTCCCTGGGCTGGGGTGGCTCCCTTCATTCCAGTAGCCCTTTGAGAATCCATGAAGAGCCATGCCTAACGTATCCTTGCCTGTGTTCCAGAGCTCAGGAACGTGCTGTTCTGTCTGTCTGCTCATTGGTAAGTGATGACGGAGTGAGTTGTTTCATTAATCCAGCCTGCAGTCTCACGCTTTCCTGATGGCGCCACTGAAAGGAAGGGAATGGACCTTGCTAGGTCCACCTGGCTGTGAATCTCAGCTCCACCACTGGTTAGCTTCTGACCTGGAACTGAATACATAATTTCTCTTTACCTCAAGTATCTGTAACTTAAAGCTTAGTTCATAGGAAATACCATTTAACTGTGGGTTATATTATTTTTATGTCTTAATATAGAATATTTATATATGTGTTTATGCATTTACTTCTGTATGTGCATATATATATACACACATACACACACACACACACACATATAATTAGTATGCGTCCATCTCTGCTAGACACTTTCAGTATGTCAGTTGATGAAATTTAAAACCACCTTGCCAGCTTATCCTCATTTGGCTCAAACATGTAAAGATATCCCTAGGCCTCACCACCGATAGTTGAGTGTGTAGGCCATAAGTCCTAGAACATGATTCTAGGTTTTACTATGTCACAGCCAGGAGCAACTTCTCCCACGGCGAAAGCTGGGAAGAGGAGGGCTACCGCCCAGCAGCGCTGCTTTCTCTACCAGCACTGCCTCCTTAGAATCCACGGCCTCCACAGGGCATGGCCCAAAGGACTTTCACGGCTGCCCACTGGAACCTGCCTGCAGTTATCCCTGATTGTCAGGCCACCCAGAGCTGTTGCCCATTCTCTGGGTGAGGTGAACACCCAGCCAGCTTCCCACCCTGCTTTTAGAAAGAACCTTATTTCCATTTCTCTTGTGGTAGTTGCAAAAGAGAGGCAGACCAGCCATCTCCTGCCTGGACACATCGGCTTAGTGTCAGGGGAGCAGGCAGACAGAGAGGGAGCCAACGGATGTTATAGGCACACAGATGTTAGTGCCGCAGTGTTAACCTTCTGTGCACCGAGTGATGGTGAACTCTGGGCTGCTCCTGCAGATTCCATGCTAAAAAAAAAGGAGCTGCTTGATTTGTTATTCATTCCACATAATATGTTCTTCACTTCATGTCCAAACTCCACGATTAGAGTTGTAAACAGTGAGTTTTGCATGACTTTTATTAAACTCCTGCAGGCTGGGGAGAAGCAGTCATTAGCAGCTCCACAGTGGGCCAGTGTTCAGACTCACTAACCAGAGAGGGGCTGAGTCTCTTGCCCTCCACCCACCATTCTTTGGACAGTCTTGCTTCCCAGGCCTCTCTGGCCTTGGGGACAGGTCACCAAACCCAGTGACAGAGGAGCTAATTTTAGATCCGGCGTTGGCTCTGTGCTCTCTGCCAAGTCACGTTACCTCACTGAGCCTTCCTAATCAGTAAAATGGGGGCGGGAGCTGTTAAATAAAGTAACAAACCTGCATGTGCCTAGCACCAAATCAGGCACAGAACTGGGCTCAGTAATATTGGTCTCTCGTTCAAACTGGAGTAATCTCTCAACAAACATTCATGATTATTAAAGGTAGCTTGCATTTGTTGCTTACTGTTTCTAGGCATCTTTCTAAGTGCTTTGTGTATGTAAGCTCAATTAATACTCTCAACGGCCCTTTGAAGTAGGCACTGCTATTCTTTACAGGTGAGAAAACTGGGGCTTAAGGCAGGTATGTAACTTGCTCAAGGTTACACAATTACCGAGTGGTAGAACCTGGTTTGGAACCCAGGTTGCCTAACTTCAGACCCCATGCTCAGAGCCATGACTCAGTACTGTCTCCCTAGTTTAGTTAAACATGTGGCCCCTGCTCTCAGGAATTTCTCTAGACAGAGACAGAACAATAAGCCATCACAGGGTGGTGTGATGCCAGCTTGGCACACAGGCAACGTGCAGTGCACACTTGCTCATGAGTGAAGGTTGCAGTGAGAATATGGGATGGACTTCCTGATTAGTCAACTACCCAGGCATATTCCTCTCCTTAGGATCTAAAGGAAAACTGAATCTAATTTTCAGTTTTCTCCCTGACCGTACTGATGGCAGGTTTCTAAGATATGGTTGGAGGAGATTTGAAAATATCACTCAATCAGCACTACCCTTCCCCATCCACCCTGGGCTTGAACACAGGCCACAGGCTCATCAGCTTCCTCCTGGATTGTGAGGGCTGTCTGCACATGCCTCCTGCCTTTAAGGTTCTCCACTTTCTCTAAGGAATTGGGGTACCCATCTCCCCATTGGGAGATATCTAATCTCAGCATTCCAGGGCCCGAGCATTAGAGCCAAAGCCCCCCACTTCCCTTCTCCCCTTTCTTATCCCTCAAGCCTCAGCCCAAAGCCTGCTGCTTTAGGGCAGTCTTTCCTGACCATCCCATCTAAGGTGCCCTCACTTGTTATTCTTAGATCTCTGTACCTTGTCTGATTTTTTCACAGCTCTTGGATTTGGTGATTCTTTGTGAATTGTTACACCTGATGGTCTTTCTCCACCACTAGATGGTGAGTTCCTCCAGGGAGAGGCCTTTGTTTTATTCTCCAGGTATCCCCTTGTTCCTAGTGCACCACCTGGCACAGGGAAGCCACTCAGTGCACCTCTGTTTCCTAAATGAATGTTAAGAAAGTTGTTGATTTTTCATGTAAATGAAAGCTTAGCCAGTCTTCCTCACAGAGCCCTCCTAGCAGCCTGCAGACACACAGCCTTTGAAAATTCCCAGCCTTAATCTGAAGCCTGTTTTTTCATCTGTAAAATGGGGTTAAGGCCATCTACCTTGTAGAGGCTTTGTGAAGATTAAGGGGAGGGATACAATTGACCCTTGAACAACATGGGTTTGAACTGCGTGGATCCACTTAGATACAAATTTACTTCTGCCTCTGCCACAGCAAGACAACCCCTCCTCTTCCTCCTCCTCAGCCTGCTGAACACAAAGACACCCTCCACCCACCATTCTTTGGAAAGTGAAGAACTTTATGATGGTCCATTTCTGCTTAGTAAATAGTAACTGTATTTTCTCGTCCTTGTGATTTCCTATTTCTATTTTCTTTTCTCTAGCTTACTTTATTGTAAGAATTCCGTATATAATACACATAAAACACAAAATATGTGTTAACTGTTTATGTTATCCGTAAGGCTTCTGGTCAACAGTAGGCTGTTAGCAGTTAAGTTTTGGGGGAGTCAAAAGTTATACATGGGCCAGGTGCGGTGGCTCACGACTGTAATCCCAGCACTTTGAGTGGCCGAGGTGGGCAGATCATGAAGTCAGGAGACCATTCTGGCTAACACAGTGAAACCCCGTCTCTACTAAATATACAAAAAATTAGCTGGGCGTGGTGGCGGGCACCTATAGTCCCAGCTACTCAGGAGTCTGAGACAGGAGAACGGCGTGAACCTGGGAGGTGGAGCTTGCAGTGAGCCAAGATTGCGCCACTGCACTCCAGCCTGGGCAACAGAGCGAGACTCTGTCTCAAAAAAAAAAGAAACTTACATATGGATTTCCAACGGCATGGGGAGTCAGCACTCCTAACCCCTGCATTGTTCAGGATCAGCAGTAAATAGGATGCTTGGCACCATGGCTGGCATACATGAAACCCTCAACCAACCAGGTAATCACTGTTATTGCTAGTATTAGTATTAGTTGTTATTAGTCAAGATAAGAGCTGGCAGAATCTGTATCTGTTTATCACATTCAGTATATTTTTATGGAGACCTGGGATGGGAGCTTGAGAGATGTGCCCTCCCCTACTGGAATAGAAGCCAGCCCCTGGTTATCTTTCTTGATGATGGGCCAGTTGCTATGAGCACAGGTTGGCAAGGAGCAGGGGACACCTCTTTCTATCAGTGTCTCTCCTGCCACCAAGTCATGCTAGCACATGAAGCTGACCTGCCTTTCCATTTGACTCAACCCCCAGGCAGGAAACATGTAAACTCATCAGACCCCAAGGATTGGCAGGGCTGCTTTCACTAACATTTCCCCTTGCAGCTTTCTATAATTCATTCCCCCATTCAAAATGGTCTTGCAGAACCACACCCAGGAGAGTCCAGGATATGAACAGCAAGCCAGTGACAGAGTATAAGTTGCAAGAGTTCCATCTCCCTAATGGCATGCGTACTGTGCCCTCCCCGAAGGCACTTCCTCTTTCATTTGAAGCAGGAAGTGGGGAGGTTTTCATATGATGTCCCTTGCACCAAGTGTAGAAGTAGACCTTCAAGAAGTTGAGTACTTGAGTTGCCGCTCTTTGGTCCCGTTTCTTAGTAGGGTGTCACCAACTTTTTAGGTGGGGCAGTTCTTTACTGGATGGGACTGTCCTATTCAATGTACGATGCTTACCATTCTTTGACCCTGACACCAGCAGTGTCCATATAAGACCGAAACATCCCCATACACCTCCAAAAGGCCCCTGGAGGAGGTGGTACCACTCCTGGCTGAGAATCTGAGAAGGGAGAGTAAATAAAGAAGCTCTGGGATTTGGGAATGGCTGGTGGCATTGAGTGTGGGTATCTGAATAATGTTTATATCAGGGCAACTTAAGGAAATGCTTGTCTATTTCAAGACAGTTCCTAAGGAGATGTGTTCAGAATATATCACGGGCATAAATGGATTCTTATATTTGATTTTCCCAAGTAACCCAATTGTTACAACGTTGCCTTTGTCCCAGATGCTTTTTCTGAAATTGGTTTGTTGCTCTGCATTAGCCCTGCCCGGGTAGAGCTTTGGTGGAGTCCTTGAGGTTAGCACTGTCTTAATATACTGGGAATTTAAGCAGAGCTGGGCCCTCTAAATCAATCACCAGAACAGCTTTAGTATTTTTCTTGCTCAAAAATGCACTATTAAATGCAGAAACACATGTGGAAGTGGAGGTTGGCTTGGGTGAAGGACACGTTTTAAAAGAAAAATTTTATAACAATTTTTTCTGCAGGAAAAAGGACTTGCTGGTCTTGCTTCTTGTACAACTGGGCTACAGAATAGATTTACATTGCCGCAGCATTTTTAGCATCCTTGGAATATGCTGGGTTGTTCAGAAGTCACCTGATCATATTTTCTTGGGGCACTCCAGGTGTTTAACAAATACGTGTTGAACAAAGGAATAACTAAATTAATGGAAAATTAACTAAAGCTTTTTAAGTGGTGATTACAAAATGGAATGAGCCAGTGTTCCCCTTCTCGCCCCCTATGGGGGCTTCTAGGGTGGCAAGGTTCACGCTGTCCTTGGGACCTGTGGACAGTTGAATCCAAGGGAGCATTTCATCCCTCATAATGCGTGCCTTGGTTGTGGAATGTCTGGGAGGACATGGCAGTGAGAAAACCTCTATCTGAGGAAGCAAATGTGGAAGTGGAGCCAGCAAGTGTAGGCTTTTCTTGCTCAGAGTTTGCTGTGAAGGGATGGGGGCCCTGGCCATCAGAAGGGATGTGGGGTTGAAAGGAGGTGTGCATTTGGATTTGCTTTTTAAAGAAAGCAATAAGGGAACATGTTTTGAGACTGAAGGGAAGAAATAAGTAGAGAGAGAGAGATCTATTTAGGGAGGCAATTAACAAAGCAATATCCCTGGGGGTGGGGACAGGGTGAGGAGAGGTGGGATGGTCCTGGAGGACAGGAAATGAACTTCTGCTGAGGCCCAGGAGGAACAAGTTTGCAGGCTGTCTTGCAACTGAAGCATAAGGGGATCTGGGTATGGGAGAGAATGGAGAAGGTTTAGAAACCCTGCAGAGTGAAAGTGGCTCAGCTGCTGAGCAGGTACCCAAAGAAGTAATACTAGGTTGTGTTGAAGTACCTGGTTGAGGTTAAAGATCATAAGTTTGTGGTGGATTTAATTTACCCAGTTCCACGAATTTTCTCTGGTAGTGCTAGCATCCAGGGAACAGGTGTGGAGAAGGTGAACAAGGCTATAGAGGTGGGGTTTACAGGGTTTAAAAGGCAGAAAAAGTACGGAATTTAAAAATTGAAGCTGCTAGCAAGAGTGTCATTATTGAAAATTGGGTGCAGCATTTCTAGGGAGAGGTCAGGAAAGAGTGGTGAGTATAGAAGGAAAGAAAGAAAATTATTATTCCAAAGGCCTCAATTAGGTTGATGAGCAGGCATTGGGAAGTAAGAGAGTGGGTAATCAAGATTAATAGGTGTGTCATTTTGTGTTGCTATAACCTGAGGCTGAGAAATTTATAATGAACAGAAATTCATCAGCTCATGGCTATGGAAGCTGGGAAGGCCAATATCAAGGGACCAGCATCCGGTGAGGGCCTTCTTGCGGTGTCATCCCATGGTGGAAGAGTAGAAAGAAGGGCTAGAGAGGGGACTAAACTTGTCCTTTTACAAGGAACCCATTCCCTCGATAATGGCACTAATCCATTCAGGAGGGCAGTGCCCCAGTGATCCAAACACCTTCCACTAGGCCCCACCTCCCAGCACCACCACATTGAGGATCAAGTTTTCAACACATGAACTTTGGGGGACACAGTCAAACCCAGCAAGGTGATTGGGCAAAAGTAGGGCAATGGAGTATTAAGCTTCAGAGGTAAAGTAGTTTGGGGCACTAAGAGCTGGGGTCTAGGTGTGGGTGGGCTAAAGTGGAACACAGCATACCACCCCAGAATTGAGGCCACAGTGCAATGTGAATGCTGCCCAGTGTGATGTAGAGGAAGCTGTGAGCCTGGTGCCAAAGACCTTGATGGACGTAGCTGACTGCCTGGCGCTTAAGTGAGAAGAACAACATGGGCAGAGAGCAATGGTGTCTGATGTCTGATTCTTACAGAGGAGATGTTTTTTATACTAGGATGGAAGAGTGGAGGTATAGAAGAGGCACCAGGGGAGAGGAGAGTGTCAACTCCACCTTGAATCCTGATTAGAGACTCAGCAGATTCAAAAACACATGAATAAGCATCCTCCAGGAAGAGCCTTGTTTGGTGGGAAAGGAAGGTTTGTTTTGTTGGAAAGCGCCATCCTGGAATGATACTGGGGGTTTGATAGAGGCTTCAGAAGGCTCAAGAGAAGGCTTAGGAGGGAGGGCAAGGAAGTCAAGGTCAACTGGGGACGAAGCACAGAGCATATCAGGGGTGGAGTGAGGATAAGAAACCCCCACAAAGACAAAAATTAAATCTCATGTAGGGACATATTTAGTGAATTGCCTTTATTGAAAGCAACATATCTTCGTGAAAATAGACAATGAAATGAATATCTGAGACTGGTTTCATCCAGGAAATCTGTGCTATGTGATTTCCACCATCGCTTACATGGCAAGGTTCTTCCTGTCAGGCCAGGAAGTGGTGAGTAGAGTGGTATATGGAGATAGAACCATTGAAGATTTTTCTTCCAGGGAGTCTTCATGATCCATCTTCCACTGGAGTTTCCTCTAAGGAATTCCCTGTGGCTAAGGTAAAGCCATAAGGAAGTTCCATGAGAACTGGGAGGATTGGAGGAAGTGGGTATCTGAATCAGATTGAGAGAAACCACATCTCCTTGTACTGCAGCCACTGTTGTCACCCTTGGCCCCCAGCTTTTGTGCTCAGGACAAAGCGCCCACTTCCAAAACTCTCTCTGTCCTCGTGGCAACTGAACTTTGTTCCCATCACATTGCTCCAGTATTTCACGCTACATTCCGTCCAGGACCATCAGGGCTGTGTGGAGTTTCCGCTGTGCCAAAGGAAGGGATCAGCATCCCAGCTGCCATGAAGAAAAGAGGGCTGGGAGTAGTGACCTTGGGGGGTCAAGGATGCCTTCCTGAAGAGCTGCTTCTGGACCTTAAAGGAAGAAAGAGTGGGATGTGCACCAGCAAAAGCAGAGAAGAACACTTCAAAAGTGGGAGCCACATGTGGAAAGGGGTAGCATCAGAAACTTTCCTTCTTTCCTCTTGAAGAAGCAGGGCATTGTGATGGTTGAGGTGGGCTTTAGGGCCAGATGACTTGAGTTCAGATCCCAGCCCTGCCAGTTTTCCTGTTTGATAGCAAATTGTTGCTATCCAATAATGTACCTCTCTTTCATTCTTTTTTCTCATCTAAAATTGGACATGCCCTCATCTCTTCCCCAGGATTATTTAAATAAGTATGTATAAAGCATTTAGCATCCCTGACATATAGTGTGAACTCATTAAATTAGAAATATTATCATTATAATAATTTTCGTCCATCAGGAGGGGATAAAATGAATGCAATTTGCTTGTGTGCCATATACTTTACAAACACCTGTAAAAATAAGGTACCCATATCAGAACAATTTACCATATAACAAACTACCCCAAAATGTAGTAGATTGAGACACATCCATTTTTTTTTTTCCTGAGAGCAGGCAATTTGGGCTGGGCTAGACTGGCCCTCTTTTGCTAGTCTCAGCTGGGCTGACTCAGGCATCTGTGGTCAACTGCTGGTCAGCTAGTTGACTCTGCTTCTGGAGACTGGCTGACAGTCGGCTGGAGTGAGAGGCTTCTGGGCCATGTGTGTGTTATCATCTCACAGGCTAGGCCAGGCTTCTACACATGGTGGCAGGCACAGGGCAGCAAGAGAAGGCCAGCACCAATGCACGAGTGCTCATCAGGTCTATGCTTGTGTCACATAGGTGATGCACATTTCACTGGCCCAAAGTAAGACACAGCACAGCCCAGACTCAATAAAGGGAGAAATGAAGTGAAGGGAAGAGCTGCGCAGTCACATTGCAAAGTAGTTTGTATGCAAGGATGGGAAAAATCTGTGGTCATTTGTATAACATCACAATGCCTCATCATGTTCACTTTGTATTATTTTATTCATTTGTTCACTCATTCAAAAATATTGAGTGCTCATCTTGTGGTATGGCAAGAAAAGGGATCCCCAATATGAATGGCCTTAGTTTTGTGACACTTTCTCTGTCATAGTGCAATCCATCTGGCATTGCTATCTGAGGTCTGTAACATCCAATAAAGACATGAGCTGGAGGAAAGCAGGTTATATTTTCCCCAGGGACAAGGAAAATGGAGATGGAGATGGTGTTGGAGCAAGTGAAATAGAGATTTATATCTGCAGATTAAAATCAGCCACCATTATTTTATCCACATGAACTCCATTTTTTTTTTCTGGGCTAATATCTCCCTACTGGATCTTAACCTGCATATTTTATTGCTATGTTCTTTCCTACATCCTTCTGATCACCAAGATTGCTAGTGAGTCCAGATACCACATTGACCATATGTTATCTGTGCATACTCGTGCACATGCACGCACACACACACATGCACACACAGACACACACACATTCCACAACTCTCACTGGGAATATTCTAAGTTCTGCTTAATGCTGTGCGAAATAACTATTGTATGCTAAAAAGGTATTGAGCCTCCTCATTTCTCAGGAGGACCAGGTAAGGTCTAGACATGGCATAGACTATGTCCTGGGGAGAGACCCCATTCTATCCAAGTCATTAATCCACTGGGCTATATAGAGAGTGATGTCCAAGGTCCAAAACTGGCCAGAGAGCAGCTTAGAGGAGTTTTGGAGTAAGGGGTACGAGGCAGGCACCAGGAAGTACACCTGCATGAATTTCTGGACTCCAAATGTCCCTGGAATAATTTATTAATACATTAATTGATTCAATTAATATGTTTTGAGTGTATGTCATGTAACAAGCAGGAGGTTCATTAATAGAGATATAAGGGTAGGCAAGACAAACATGGTGTCTGCCCTCAGGGAACTTGGAATCTAAAGGGAGTGACTGCTGTTACAGTAGTATCCCTGACAGCTAACACCAAGCACAAATCCTTCTATGTAATTCTGCCAACATCCTCGGAGGCTGGCAGCATTTTTATCCTGTTTCCACTGATGAGTAAATTGAGGGGATGAATGGCTGCGTAAACTGTCTCTAGTCACATAGCTCGTGGGTAGTGGGGGCAGGGACTTGAGTTGAGGCAGTTTGGATCCAGACTCAGTCTTTCTTGAATCACCCCTCCCCCCCACCCACATTGGATCAAGTCTCCTTGGTATCTATGTTCAAAGTTTCTTGTACTTTTCCTTAAGAGCATGCATTGCATTTAGAAGTTCTATTTTGGTGTGATTATTTGGGGAGGAAGCTGTCCGTCAGTTCAGTCTTCCTTATGCTCCAGTAATATATGACCTCAAAATCTCAATGGCTTACTGCGCCCTACTGCGTGTCTGTTTCTTCCCTGACCTTATCTCTCTTTTGCAGAATCTTGTCAAAAGCAGCTGATACTAAAAAGGCACACTCTGCATCTAAGCACGGGCTCACTTGCAATGTTAGCAGTCTACCAAGATATTGCAGGCCAACTAAGATATTTGTATCTTACCAAGATATTTCACCAACCGTCTCATGGTTGCATAGATGAGGTCACCATCTTTCCAGCCTCCAGTGGTGGTTTACTCATCATCTACCTCTGGCCTTAAAGTCAGTGCCCATATTTTAAGGTTTGGCAGTACCCCTCCTCTAGTGTCGGTTTCTTTATCAGTCATCTTAGGCTGATGTCCCCACATCTCAGTGGCTTACAACAAAATGTGTTTATTTCTTACTCATGCTACTCAGTTGTCATCATTCAGCTTCAGCTCTGTCATCTCAACTTTTTCTAGGGCCAAAGGGGCAGCTCCTTTTCAGGATGCTGCAGGTCCAGTGGCAGAGAGCAAAAAGACAGTCAGTGTATCACATGATTGCTCTTGAAGCTTCTGATTGGGAATGACATCTGTCACTCCCGCTCACATTCCAGCTAGACATGTGGCCATGTCTGGCATTAATGATGTGGGGATGTACAATAGCTCAGTAGGGAGGGGAATACAGGAAGAAGCATCATAGGAGAGGGCAGAGACTTTCGAACAAGAAATCAATCTGTATTTAAGAAGTATGAATTGACTGTCACAAGTTGATGCAGAGTGGGCAGACTGTTGTTTGTGAAAAGAGTGTCAGGGGAAGTATTCCTCAGTGCATACAATATGCACCCTCTTTGCTGTTTGTGAGTGAGTAGGCACAGCTTATAGCAGACAAGCAGACACAGCTATGAAGTGTTTTGAGCCGTACCTTCCAAAATAGGGCCCAGTAGTCAGATATCAGATGTTTGAGATTTCTTGAACATAGAGAACTTACTAATGAACAAGCTAACTGTATTTGTTAATTTGAGGGGAGGGGGTCATTATCAACAACAAATAAAACAAATTTGGGTAGCTTAAGGTAAAGACAAAGGGTGAATGTTATTAGAGAAAACCTGGGGTGCTTCCTTTTTATAGACTCAGAGGAAAGGTTGACCGGGAAAGGCAGGAACTAGGACAGCTCCAGGGGCCTCAGCAGTAAAAGTTCATGGGTCTTCCCTAGAGAGTTGCCCTAAATGTGTCTTAGCTTCAGGGCTACTTTGTCTGTGTCTTTTCCTTTTCAGGTTTTAAATTCCTGGGAGAAGTCTTCTTGGCTCTTTGTAACAGCTCCATTCTCACTGATGGGCAGGGTGGCAGAGTCCCAGAGCATAGACCATTTGGGCCAAGCCCTGGGCAGAGCCATCTTCAGAGGAAATGGGTCACTGTCAGCCAGGCAGCCCCTCCAAGGGGTGTGTGCTAGATTACCAGAGGCAGGTACTTCCTGAGGGTCAAAGCGAGGATGAAATGTGCTTTTTACCAAAGGTGTCCCTTATCTCCGGGATGACCTCATGGCCTACGGAGAAAGATTGGCAAGATAAGTTTGTGTGATGGTGTCCCATAAACAGTCCCAGGTCAGAAGGGTGCAGCTGTTCCTCAGAGCCCCAGGTCTGCCTTGCAGGGAGCTCAGATGTCATCATGGCTGCTGCACTGAAAGGTGGCCTGTCAGATGTGGAGTCCCCAAAAGGCTCAGGAGCACCAAGTCTGGTGTGTATGAGCCCCACTGCTGAATGAGGTTGCACTAGGGTCCAAGTACAGTGACAGGCTTGAGCTCAGCCTCTATCTAGTATCAGTGCTGAGGACCTGGACAAAATGGCCACAGGTGTAGCTAGCCATGGGCCAGCATTGTCTTGAGTCAGGTTTCTCTAGAAGCAGATCCTGAGACAAGGGTTTGTAACAAGTAATGTATCTGAAAGGCAGTTCTAGAAGCATTAGTAAGGCAGTGGAAACATGAGCCAAAGGAGAAAGAAAGGTCAATTCATGTCATGCGAATGCACACGTTAGCAGTGTGGGCCGCTGGTGCCAGTGCTGCTGGGGATTTCTGGAGGCCTGTAGGGAATATATCTCCAAATTAACCCAAGAAGCAAGAAGGATGGGTTATTTGTCCACCAGCTTTCATCCATCATTGGTTGGGGCTGCTCCTGGAGCTAGGTACAGGCAAGGCAAGCTCCTGCAGCAAGAAAAGACCCCCAGGCAGAGGGCAGCAGGGGCCAACAAAGGAGGTTGTTCACACGGCCAGGGCTGGGGAGTGCCCAGATGCATGGGTGAGGCACTAACAGTATCCGCTATAGCCACAAACAGGGCTGACACCAGGTTATGCTGTCAAAGTGAATGGGATGGGTTTTCCAGGAGTCACTCGAGCTTTGTCCTATATCCAGGAGAGGCTGAGCCCCGAGGGGGATTGTCACCACACCCTTGCTATGTTCCACACCTGATGATGGTCTTCTCAAGGATTGCTGATGGGCCAGGTGTGTTTTGAAGGACAGCCACTGAGGGCTGTCAGTCTCTCTGCCTTTTAAGGCTGAGTGCAATGACTGCATCTCCAGAGCACTTGAGATATCTGAGTGCAATGTCGCTCCCCATGCCCTTTGCGGCTCTTTGCTGTCTCTGATTTTGTTCTGCCAGCAGCACGCATCCTGTGCATATCCTTTCCCTGAGCCAAGCCCAATTCTTCAACCACTGGGGCCTGGCCTACCACTCTGGCCATTGCTATTGATTGGGCCTCCTCTGTGATCTGTCCCATGGCAGCGTATTTCTGCTTGACGTGGCTTTTGTTTGCAGCTCCCATCTGTGTCAAGGCACTTTGCTGGAGACAGCCACTGAGGCAGGAGCCTGTCCCAGGCAGCCAGGCTGGTCTGGGGGGTGCAGGCAGAGGACAGGAGGAGGAAAGGGAGGAGCAGTGGCAGAAGAATCTGGATGAGGGGCTAGAGCCTAGATCAGGAGAGTTTGCAAGCCCTGGTCCCTAGAGACACACCTGGAGGCTGCAGAAAAAGACTTCACCAGCAATCCCAGTAAAATGGGGCACCCATTCTTTGTCTTATACTCAACCACACCAAGGCACCTCCAGGCCAAGCTTGCTTCCAGGTTCCTTGGATGTTTTTGAGTCAGAAGACTCTTAGAGCCCCTCAGATGTGCTAACAAGTGGGGGTACTTACTGATCTGAGTCACAGCTCCCCGGGGGCCAGCGGGGTGCTACCCAGTCTCCTCCCCACCTCATCCCATTGGCACTATCATTTCTTAAATGGCATTGTACTGTCAAGCATCTGTGGCTTGTGTTTGCCTGTTTCCTCTGCTAGAAGTCCCTTGTCCTTGACAAATATTTGGGCAAACTACTCTCTCTTTAGGCTGTTCTCTTTAGACTCATTACTCACTGACAGCCCCAGGTAGAGACTGTTACTCCAGGTCTGGAGCACCCCAGCACGCTGCCCACTCATCTGTTATAAGCCTGGCCATGAGTATATTCTACCCATCCTCCTGCATGTCTGTCTCTCCGCCAGGCTGAGAGTCCCTGAGGGAGTGGCTCCCCCTCTACTCTGTGCTTTCCCAATGCCCAGGCCAGCCCTGGCACCCGAGAGGCACAAAGGGTGTTTGTTGAATTGAATGGGATCGACTCCTCACTGATGGGCTGAGTTCCAGTTACAAACTTCTTCCCAAAGAACTGAGGGATTCGTGTGCCTGTGCTCAGCCTCACCTGTTCCCGCTCCACCAGGGAAATAGGTTCACAGAGGAAGCCCTGAGCTAGAAACCCAGCCTTACACGTGTATGTCATCACACTAATGGAGAATGGTGCTTATCAGTTCTTCCCATTCCTCACATGGACCTCGTGCTGTGGTTGATGAACATGAGATCATTCTGGAAATGACTCTCCTTCATTTCTGATTTAGCATCTGCGCACTGTGGCCCTCAGCACTGTAGCGAACTTCTGTATCAAGGGGTTAATGACCAATAACCAAACCCTTAAATCAGCCTGCCTGTCTGCAGAGAGGCCTGCAGCTCATTCTTTGAAAAAGAGAAAACAGAGCCCATTTCTAATACACATTCTGGATGTCGAAGCCAGCACTCTGTAAATTGAAATTTAATAAAGCAAGGCTCCCTTCCTTCTTCCCGCCCTCTGTGTCTGGCACCCTGCCTGTTTCCATGACTCTTACCTGCAGACCTATTGATCAGACTCAAGACAGGGGCACAGAGATGAGAGGGTGAGGCATTGCAGCTGGACGGGTAGCCCTCTCCCTCCTGGGTCTTTTCTTGCCCTCCTATGGATACCCTGGTCCCTGCCTACCTTGTCCTTGCCCTGCAGATAGGGATAAGTTCCCCCTTCTCATTGTGGGGTCAAGCTAGATCCCGATCTGCAGGGGCATTGCTTCTAAGCTAGAATCCAGAAGGGTGTGTGCTGCGCCAGCATTTCACTCCTAGGCTTCCCAAACTCTCCTTAACCCAGCTGGTTTTCAACCTTGGTTGCACATTAGAATCACCTGGAATAAATCCCCGTGCCCAGGCCCCAGCCCCTGAGGCTGTGGTTTATAGGTTTTAAAGCTCCCCAGGTGATTCTGCTCTGCAGCCAAGGTGGAGAGCCCTGCCTTAGCATGATTGCATTTAGGAGTTTGTCCTTGTGATTCTTGTGATTTCATTTGCTCTCAGATATTCCTCCTCTTCCAAGATTCAGCCCACAGCTTGACTGTGCCTTCAATGACCTTTGCCAACCATCCAATCGTAAAAGTTTGCAATCACCCCATTATGTGTGACTCTTAACTCCCTAGACAGTGTCACAATCCCCTGTTATGTCCCCCAGCTCCTCAGAGAGCTGGTCTCTTCATTCCTTGTTGGGCTGCAACCATCCAGAATATGGATAAATATCCAAAGAAATGACTGCAGGGATGCTTGTTCATCCCTTTCCAAAGTAAGTGCCTGGCCAATTCAGTTGTTTTCTCCCTTATGATGGGTTTTAGAACCTCTTGTAAACAGTGTCCCAGTAGAACTCTCCCTTTCTACCCCTCACCACTCTCCAGGCCCAGGACAGTTACAGCAAAAGATGACCACTGTTGCCCCATGCAGGAGGCTCAGCGGGGAGAGTCTAAATGCCCCAAAGATACCTCATTTTTCACGGGCACCTACTTGATAGGCCAGCAGAGTTGCCAAGGAAGGCTCATTTAATGGAAGAAAAACAGCTAGTCCAAATTTACATGACCATCGTTTGGAAGAGAACTCGTACTCCAGTTGTGCCTTGAAAATGTGTGTATTATTAAGTAATGTAACGAACCCTATTTTCCCAATGTTCTAGATTTGCCTGGGAGGCCCTCCTTGACTGTCCCTCTGCCCATCCCATGATTTTTGCATCTCGGTCTTTGTTTAGCTTGGTGAGGGCTCCAGAATTTCTGCAGAGGCATAACATAGGTATTGAGGTCTTGATAGAAGAGGGGATTGGATGATTGAAAAATACACAAATTGTAGTTCCACTTTTAGTTCTTTAAGGAATCTCCGAACCATTTGATCCAGCAATCCCACTCCTGGGTATCTACTCAAAGGAAAAGAAGTCATTCTATGGAAAAGACACTGGCACATGCATGTTTATAGCAGTACAATTCACAATTGCAAAAACATGGAACCAGCTTAAATGCCCATTAACCAATGAGTAAAGAAAATGTGGTATATATACCATAGAACACTACTCAGCCATGAACAGGAATGAGATAATGGCATTTGCAGGAAACTGGATGGAGTTGCAGGCCATTCTAAGTGAAGTAACTCAGGAATGGAAGACCAAACATCGTATGCTCTCACTTAAAGTGCAAGCTATGCTATGAGGATGCAAAGGTGTAAAAATTATATAATGGACTCTGGGGACTTGGAGGAAGAGGTGGGAGGGAAGTGAGGGTTAAAAGATACACAGTGGGGCCAGGCACGGTGGCTATGCCTGTAATCCCAGCACTTTCAGAGGCCGAGGCGAGCAGTTCACCTGAGGTCAGGAGTTCGAGACCAGCCTGGCCAACACGGTGAAACCCTGTCCCTACTAAAAATAAAAAAAAATTAGCTGGGTGTGGTGGTATATGCCTGTAATCCCAGCTACTTGGGAGGCTGAGTCAGGAGACTTGCTTGAACCTGGGAGGCAGAGGTTGCAGTGAGCTGAGATCATGCCACTGCACTCCAGACTGAGCGACAGAGTGAGACTGTCAAAAAATTAAAAAAAAAAAAAAACCTACACATTAGGTTGAGTGTCCACTGCTTGGGTGCTGGATGCACCAAAATCTCAGAAACCACTACTAAAGAATTTATGCAACTGAACACCACTTGTTTCCCCAAAACTATTGACATACTCATTTAAAAATAAAAATACGTAGATTGGCCATATCAAAGAATGCAAGGGAGTGGGGCCTGGTGGAGGTTGGAGACAGCAGGTTGAGGTTCTCGTCTGCATGTTTGCAAAGGCTCTTTGGTGGAGTAGAAGCTAACAAAGGCCTATTCATCTGCAACATCCTCCTCCTGGACAGATTCCTCCTGCTTTAGAGAAGCGGTTTTCAAACTTCTTAAAATTCGTCATAACCTGTTGTTCAAAGAAAATGTTATATGAAAGCCAGTTATCTAAAAAACAAAAGAAGATCTGCTGTGGTAGGGCTGGGAGAGGGGCTCTAGAACCCCACCCACAGTGGCCCCTGAGACCCCTTCTTGGAGTCCCCAGAGCTCAGTGTGACAACCTGGTGGGAACGACCCTGGTAGTACCATCACTGGTTCATGGGTGAGTTCATGGTGGCTCTCGGGACCAAGCTCCCAGGCCTGGGCAGCTGCAGCTGAGGTTCGGGACTGGGCAGAGTTGGTGGCCATCAGTGCAGCCGAGGAGAGCCCATCCAAGGAATGGGTAAGGGGCCACAGGCCCTGAGCTGCCAGAACTCAGCCTTGCTCGGGACTTCTTCCTAGGCAGGGAGGGGAGAGAGCAACTGCCTACCTGAGTGTCTTCACAAGTTTTTAAAACTCTCATAGCCTCAGTTTCTTTATCCTTAAAAATGGCAGTAGCCACGGGCATGGAAAACACCTAGCAGAGGACTGTAGATGCACAAAACTATGTGTGTTTTCTTCTCTTCCTTCCCTTCCTGAGGCTGTGGCAGAGTTTCCATCAGCCAGGTGAGGCTTGACACATGTGAGGGGTGGCTTCTATGGAGGGCTGGAGGCCAGGCTCTGAGACCAGGGTACCCTGCAGGATGGGGGCCCTTGCCCCAAGGTAAGGGACAGAGTCAGGAGAACCTCTGGCCCTGGGGGACGTTACCCAGCCTCAACTCTGTGGCTCTAAAGGCAGTAATGTGCAACCAGAGTTCTGTGGTCTCCCTGGCCAGCTGTTAGCTCTCAGTCACGGCTCCTACCCCTGGCCCAGAGGAGAGGAAAATGCCGCTAGCGTAAGATCCAGGATACGGATGTGTTGATTGTTTTGTCTTGCAGGTGATTTTGCTCTTCCTCCTGCAAGCATCAAAATGAAATGCTGGAGATCTGGTTTGCAGCCCTGCTGAGCTGTGTAGGGCTGAGTAGAGAATGAGCCAAATCAATCATTGGCAGCTGAGGAGGAGCTGAGTGGGTGGGGATGATGTTTTTCTGCCCCGGGGGTTTGTAAGACGTCCACAGGCAGGATAACAGCTCACCCCAGCCTCGGACCAGAGTTACAGGAGGGATGCTGCTGTCTCAGAACTTTGTAGCGTCTTTTATTCTAGGCCCCTCCAGCTCTCTGGTACTGTCTTAGTCCAGGCCCCCATCATGGTTGGAAGGGATCACAGTGGAAGCCCTCTCCCAGCTCCCCCCCGCCCCTCCCAGCCTGGAGGCTGGAGCTGGAGTGACCCCAGGGAGGTGGGCGGTCACACTTGTGGCTCAGAAGTTAAACTGCCTCGCTGTAAATCTCAGCTACTCACCAACCGTGTGACTTTGGAAACATTGCTTATGGTCTCTGTGCCTCAGCTTCCTCGTCTATAAGGTAAGGGATAATATTAGTACCTGCCTCATGAGTTATTGCTAAGATTAAACAAGATAAAGCATGTAAGTCATTTCATGTCTGGCACAGTGTAAGAGGTAAAAACATGTCAGCTTTTATTATACCTTAAGTTGGGGTATCTCAACAGCGGCACTACTGACATTTTGGCTAGATAATTCTTTGCTGTGGGGGGCTGTCCTGTGCACTTAAGATGTTGAGTGGGATCCCGGACCAGCTACTAGACACCTCCCACCACCCCCACCATCATGACAACCAAAAATGTCTCCAGGCATTCCAAGTAGCCCCTGGTTTATAACGTTCCTCCATTGAGGACCACCATTCTAAGTCACTTTTTGCCTTACGCGTTCCAGAGTCCCCATTGCTCAGAAAGCTTAGCTATGCTTGCTGGGACTGCAGGCACCGAAAGGAGGGCATCTTGTACAAAACTTTTTCCTCTTTTTTGTGTTCGAGCAATTTGTTTATTTAATCCGCTAGGCTGGGCTTCTGAGATGTCCATGTGAGGACTTGAGAGAATCCTCTTTGCCGAACCTCCCTCTGTGATCTGCCAGCCTTGTGATTACGCCAGTCAAGAGGCACTTTGTTGTTTTGTTTTTAAATAACAACTGTCTGCCCCTATTATGATTTTCCCAGACTCTGGAGCAATAAACAGCTCTGATGACAGCTGTACCAGATAGTAAGTGCACACGTCTCTCCCAGCATCTCCCTAAACTCTTCAGAGCAGCTAAGTGGATAAAACTGATTTCAGCTGTTACCTGAGTAGCCGCTTGTGTCTGCCAAGTCTGCTCCAGAGACAAGAACCAGGCTCTGATGACAGAGAAGAAGAAAAACGTGGGAATGACTGGCTCCCTGGCTGTCCTTGTCTCACAGCCCACATCCCCAAACCTCAGGAAATCTGGGTCCTGGCATGCAGGGAGATTAAGAGCTACAGTGTCCTAAGGAGGTCACAGTGCATTCAATCCAAGGGCATAAACAGGTGTGCACCTTTTGATGAGAGGCCCAGGTGGCAGGCTGAGGCCCCACACAGTTGAATATTCAGGGCAGTCTTTCTGGATATGGTGGGTTCTCATTTCTATTTTCAAAGTAGTAAGAGTTGGGGTAGGTGAGTACAAGAAGTAGGGGCACTTCTCATATTCATGTGATTGGGGTCATTATTTCTTGATATGTTGTTTGTTTCCCTAATGTGGCATGGCTTCTCCAGGACAGGGACCATGGCTTTTTTCATTTCTGTACCCCTAGATCCCAACTTAGAGATTACTTGTTAGTTGAATAGAGGTATGGGTGTGATGCCTAACTCTATGGCTGTTTAATTTTCTACATCCTACCAGTTGCCAAGTTCTCCCTCAACTCCAATGAACTAGAAGCCACAGGACATCAGCTTTCTTCGGTGGTGACCTGGAAATCCAGGCCACACAGTGGACAGTCTCAGGATTCTGATGAGCAAACTGCCTCTTGCCCAGGATAGCTTTGAAGAGGCTCCCCTTGCCTCTTGTTCTGGTTACATTTCCACATCAAAGATGGACATCCTACATTTGGCCTCTGCTCAGAACTTTGGTCACTGTAAATCCTTCACCTTTGTTATAGAAAAACTCAGTCATTTTAGTCATTTTGATGTCAAATTCCATGGATTTGCCAAGCTTGATAACTTGTAAGGTGACCACAGAGAGCAGATCTTAGCTGTAATGAGCATCTTCTGCTCCTCCCTCCAGCCACACTCTCCACCCACCTCCCTCCACCCTGAGAGGCTGACATTATGGAACGTTTCAATGGAAATCTCTGGTTTCCAGTTGGGTTCTGCCAGTGGCCTGACCTAGCATGAGATTGAAGTGGGGAGGAAAGAGTGAACTTGGGGTGTTTATTCAGCATCACTTGCCATGACCCCCAAGCCCTCCTCTCAGCTTCCTCTCCATGACTTTTACAGGTTCTGGTGACAGCTCTGTCCTCTCCTTCCACTGGGCATAGGGGTACTAACTGCTTCATGTTACTTTCCACAGGGAACCATCCTATCCCTTGTGGTTCCCTGACACCCTACCCATACCTTTGAAAATGGTGCCTTTATTACACACTCCTCGGGTCTCCCCCTACTAAAGTGGGCCGTCTCTTTCCTGTTGAAGTATTGACTGATACACTGGCCTAAGGGAACACCCTGCCTGCACTCCACCCCCTCCCAAGAGCCTAAAGAGACTTCTGAGCATCAGGAATAATCTGCCGTGAAGGACCGCCCTTACTCACCCTCCTCACCTGCACTGCCTTCTTTCCACTTCTGTCCCTTTTATGGCCTAGCACACAGGTTTAAAACGTACTTGTCAACCACCCTCTTTTACTAAAGCAAGAAATACATCATTTTGCCATTTTGAATTAATCAAAAATATTTGCCAATGAGAATTTTTGAACATATCAAGATAACCGGAGAGAACACCCTGAATATTCTAACCTAAAGTGGCAAAGTGTGGTATTTTGGTTTGTTTCTGGAGCCTAATCAATGGGGCAGGGGGGCACTAATGATGAGGGTGGCAGCATGTTAATGCCTTTAGCAATGCGAGAAGAAGAGTTCGCAGAACGCTAAGACTTTTCACTTGAAGCCCTGATTGGGAACCACAGCTCAGGGCTGAGAGAAGTTGCTGAAAACGTTGAAGGCCAAGCGTCACGTGGCCTTCCCCTAGGCCAGGCCCAAACTACAGCCCATGGGAGACTCCTACTTTTGTAAATGATGTGTTAATGAAACACAGACATTTGTTTATGTTTTTTTTCTGGGATGTGTTTGCACTACAGTAGGAGAGTTGAGTTTTCTCCTCTCCTACTGTACAGTCCTCTGTGCAGAAAGGAGTTTGCAGAGCGGGCCTGGCTGCTGTCCTTTGAAAGGCTTGCTTATGAGGTTAGCATCTGAGAGCCTGGGTCTCAGGATTCGCAGCAGAACTGATAAGAGTGGCTCTCTGTGCTTAATCTGATTATACAAACAGCCTAGGTTTACCACCCACTTTCCTTCTGGAAGCCTGGGATTTTGGTGCATACCAGGCAGAGGCTGCCTATGTGACAGCCCCCAGTAAAAACACTGGGTGCTGCGTCTCTAACGTGCTTCTCTGGTAGACAGCATTTCCCATGTGTTGTCACAGCTCAGAGGAATTGAGCATGTCCTGTGCAACTCCCCCGGGAGGGGACCCTTGGAAACTTGGGCCTGGTTTCCCCAGGCTTTGTCCAGGAGCCTTTCTCCTTTTCCTTTTGGGATTATTTTGTATCCTTTTGCTGTCATAAATCATAGCAGTGAGTACAGCTATGTGCTGAGTCCTGTGAGTCCCCATAGAAAATCATTTAGCTGAGGGGTGGTCTTGGGGACTCCCCAGCACACCCACAAAACCAAACATTTGTCATCCTGCCCTTTAAGAAAAAGTTTGCTACCTCCTGCTCCGCACAGTCTTAGTGTGCATGGAAATTATGTGTTACACATCTCCCATCCCACAAGACTCTGCGCTCCCTGAAGGCGCGATCCAGGCTTTTTACTCTGACAAAGCACAGTATCTGACATGAAATATTTATGAAGGGAGGAAATCGGGGAATCTGTAAATAATGGATTTAAGGTGGGCAGATCACGAGGTCAGGAGTTTGAGACCAGCCTGACCAACACGGTAAAACCCCGTTTCTACTAAAAATACAAAAATTAGCCGGGCATGGTGGTACGCACTTGTAATCCCAGCTACTCAGGAGGCGGAGGCAGGAGAATCACTTGAACCCAGGAGACGGAAGGTTGCAGTGAGCTGAGATAGCGCCACTGCGCTCCAGGCTGGGCAACAGAGCAAGACTCTGTCTCCAAAAAAAAAAAAAAGAAAAATTAAAAAGAAGGGTTTGTAAACTGGGTGAAGAAATCAATTTAAAACGTTATGACCAATGTTTTCCAATGAAAGATTAGAATAGAAATCAGTGTATATTACATATGTAAGGGTATTTTATTTCTTGTAGTTATACAGGTGGACCAGACACTATACCAGATCATAATGTAAAAGGGTTTCTTCTTGTCCATTGCAATAGAAAATAATCTGAAGGCCACTGGATGTGAAGACTCCAGGGTCTTCCCTAACTGTGGCTTCTCTGCCAGCTGCCTGGAAGAATCACCACCTACCCTCCTGTCTCTGTGATCGTTGGCATTTATCCACACTCTCTCCCTCCCTCTGCCCCCAGAACGTGTACTACACGAGCAGTCAGCAGATCCATGTGGGCATTCTGAGCCCCACCGTGGATGACGATGACAACCGATGCCTGGTAGACGTCAACAGCCGGCCCCGGCTCATCGAGTGCAGCTACGCCAAAGCCAAGAGGATGAAGCTTCACTGGCAGTTCTCTCAGGTAACAGCCCCAGAGCCCGGGCACAGAGGCAGCCGTGGTGGAAAACCAGGAGAGTGGCCTCAGGGGCCAGGGAGGTGATGGAGGAGAGGGGAAGGGGAAGGAGAGAGAGACTGGCAGTAGTGAGGCTGTGGCTTCAGGCTGCTTTGCTTCTCAGGGATTAACTGATCAAATTACCATGTGCTGTGGGTCTCATGTGTTAATTATTGACCCCTGTGATATTGGCTCTGAGGGAGTTTATTATTGTTGTTTTATTATAATGATTTTATTATTGTACTTAATTTTTAGATATAAGGAAACTGAGGCTCAGAGATAGGAGTCCCCTGCCCAGAGTCTCACAGCTGGGGTGGGGCTGGGATATAAACTCGGGTCTTTCTGACTTTAAACTTCACGTTTCTCCTATACAAGCCTCTGCTCACGAGATGGAGCCCCCAGTCTCCCAGGTGTAGACAGTGCTGGGTCTCTGATCTGCAAGCCCCTCTGCCTTCCACGAAGTATTGGGTCACTCTGGGAGAAGAGGTTTCCTTGCCAGACAGCATCTTGGGGCCATTTGGTGAAAGGCAGTCCCCACACTAGTGACCGTGGGACATTCCTTTATTAAGTCTCTGTTAATTCAGGGGCCCATATTTGACTTCCTGCTCTTTACTGGCCCCTAGTAGCTCCCATTATAGAATGGTGGCCAAGAATCTAGATGCCTAGCTTTGAGGAGAACTTCTGCCTCTGCCCAGAGGTCTCCTAGTCACCAGGGAATCTGCTAAGGTAGGATCCGTTTTCAGCCACAGATAGCGATGCCTGCCTCCCAGGTGGAGCAGGTAAAGTGTTAATAACAGGAAGCGAGGGAGCCCATGGGGTTGTGGAGCCTCAGGGCCGCCTGGGGGCTGTCCATGGTGGGACACTCCCAGGGAAGTTCGGGAGGGAACACCTGTATTCATGGACTGAGTGGCAGGAGTCCCTGACTCCAGCCTCCCGGCAAGCTGCTTCTCCCCTGGTGAGGATGGAGGCTGCTGGGGGCACTGCAAGGAGCTTTGGAAGCTGGCTATACCTTGATTCCAATCGTGGCATCCAGTTACTCTCCCTGTAGTAAGGGTGCTGGTAAGGAGAGTCCCAGCTACATCATATTCTATGGGCATAGGGCACCTTTGACTGTGGTCTGGGTGTGCAGAATTAGAGGACTTACAGAGACTCTTAGGTCCTAAATAAACGGTGAATGTCAATACTGAGCTGGAAGTTCAAAACAAGGTCATGGACTTAGGAGCTAGTTAGAAAGCAGAACCAAGAGCCTAAGCCAGGGCTTTGTGAACACAGGAAAGCAGATGGTGGAGAGGAGCCCAGGAGCCAAATGGGAGCATTTCCGAGGGCAGGTGGAGGATGCAGGTGGCAGCTCTGTGAGTCCCAGCTCACCCTGCAAAGTGCGGGGGGTTCAACGAAAGGGAACTCATGCAAAGGACTCATGGCTCCTGCTCCTTCCTGTCTATGTAACCTTTGACATGTGCTGTAAACTATAAAGTTCTATCCCAATAGGAATAACAGCTAACATTCATACAGTACTTAATATGTGTCAGGCATATATTAACTCATTTAATCCTCACCACAACCAGATGTGATAGGTACCACCTGACCTCATAGATGAGGAAACTGAGTCCCAGAGAAGTTAACGAACATGCCCAAGGTGCTCATGTTGGTCATTATTTATGAAATAGTTCAAATTCTCTCTTACTTCTCATCACTGAAGCTATGTTGGAAGTGGCCACGTGGGAGAAGGCCAGAGGTCAGGGCTGAGGCTTGAGACACAGGTGTTCATCCTCCCACCTCCCTCTCTGTGGAAACACCAGACCCAGCTGGGAGCTGTTGCTGACTCGACACTCTGCCTGACAGAAGCCTTCGTCACTTTCCTCTGCCAGATTTCCAGCTCAGGGGCCAGAGAATGGGGCTACATTTCCCTCCTTTCCTCCTTCAAGTTGAGAGGCAGAGGGAGGCCTGGGGTGTGTGGTGTGTGGAAGGACAGTTAGGTATATACCCGGTGACGGATGGCTGTTGTTTCTCAAGTCAGGCTAGGTGCAAAGTAGGCTTGCAGGTTGGAGACAACAGGGTCCTGAGTGCATATTCCGGGCTCCGTGGAGGTGAGTGGGACTGACTTTGCTGGGGCTAAATGGGCTTCATGCCTGAGACTGTCTTCAGAGTCTATGGAGGTCACAAGGGACCATTTTCTACTGCCCTCAGCCAGACCTGCTGGACCTCTGGGTTCAGCTTGCCCTGCCATCTGTGAATGGAACGAATGGAACCACGCAGGAAGTTGGTAGTGGTGCAGCTAGGGGTGGGCAGGGCTGGTGGCTTCTCAGGAGACAATGTACTTAACTGGGAATGAATGTTAAGAACCTGGGAGCCTGGTCTCTTTGGAAGGAGTGAAGGGCATTCCAGGGAGAGGAAACAGCATGTGTGAAAGTTGTGACATCAAAAGCAGGCCGTGCTCGGGGAGCTTCCGGGAGTCAGGGGTGGCCGATCCTGGAGGGCACAGTGGGGAGCGGCTGAAGAGTCTGGAGGGCCAACTGGGCCAGGCCTGGAGGCCACAGGGCCTGGGGGATTTGGTTCTGTGGGAGATGAGGATATGTAACCCCAGGTCATGTTTAGGTCTGGGATTTTGAAAGCCCCCTCCGGCAGGGATTGTGAAGCTAGATTAGGAGAGATTCAAAAAAGGAAAGCAGCAGGATGAAGACTTAGCAGGAGATTGAGATGCAGTCTGAAGGTTTAGCCATTTCTTCCTCCATGACTCTGGGGTCTTCATGGCCTGCGTCAGCCCCCAAAGTCTCCTCTTAGCACAGGCTCTAAGGCCAATCCTAGGAGCTCAGCTTTGGTGGTGTGGGCTGGAAATGTTGACAGGCATCACCAGGAGTCCTCTAATCGACAAGAGTACTGCTTCAGATTACTGCAGGAGGAGGATGAGCAGTGGCCTCTGGGCTGTCCTGGAATAGCCCCTGGAGGCCACAGCCCAGCCAGGCACTTGCAGCACTGGGGACTTGGTGTCATCCAGACATGGGTATTCCTGAACTGAAATAAGCATCCAGCCCTCTTCAGACTCCTCTGCCTGTGAGCCTCAGCCTTTCTGTGTTCAGCCTTATACAGTTTGAGGTTAATAGCACAGCAAGCCCACCTCCAATATGAGACATTGAGATGAAGTCACCCTCCAAGATCACATGGCCTGAGAGTGGTAGATTCACTGGCTGAATCTGAAGCCCAGGCTGCTTTGACATCCAAGACCTGCACCCAGACACTTCTACCCTCTTTCCAGCCCTCACAGAATCCTTCTCACCCACGCTCTGAGGTCCCCACTGGAGTAACTCAGCCTCATCTCCTGTGCACACCTAGATGCCTTGGGGCTGTGGCCAGCGCTCCCCACTCCTCCCATCTTGTCTGTCCATCCTGGCTATGGCAGAGAAGGAAACAGTTGTAAAATGGGCTTCCTTGAGGCAAAGTCACCCCAAGTTCCAGCTCCCTCCTTCCGTTATCCCAGGGCATGGCGTGAAAAGGCAGCCCCACACAATTCCTGTTTAAACAGACATAGCAATCAACAAAGCAGGCATCTGTGGCACACGGCTCTTCAGTGACTGGGCAGTTTTCAGCCACTTTGGCATATGTCTAATTAAAACTCCCCAGAGTGCTTTGGCAACCATATATTTGATCCTTCCACAAAAGGGAACTGTTTGGAAATACTATTTTTGAATTCCTAGTTTGCAGACCCAGAGCAGCCACTCTCACTTGCTATTTAATAATTAATATATGTGAAAGTTTTGCTTACTGCAAAATGATCAATATTTATCAGTGACCTGGAATCTCTCCTTAAGCCCTCATTGGTGAGGAGTCGCTGTTGACAAGGCCTGAAGAAGCCAGGAGCCTCTTAAATGATTAAAGTCTTGTGCTTGGGCTAATTTTCTTGCAACAGGTTTTAATCTTTGCAAATTGCATTCAGATCCTACCAACTAGAATGTTCCGGTACTGAAGTTGGGCTGAAAGGAGATTTTACTGGGTGCATTTCAAATCTCCTTTCTGGTTTCACATTATGCACTATTTATTCTCCTGAGGACCACATTTAAGCTCCACAGACACTCAGGCTGAATTAATTTTAAAATAATCTAGTGTGTTTTCCCAGGTTCTCCTACCAAGAAGATAGGCATTTGCATATCTTAGTGTTCCATCTCATACCCTGATTTTCTGCTTAACAAATAAAATACATTTCTTCTAACCCCCGCAAGCTCTTCTGAATTTCCAATACTTCAGGCTGAACCAGGACAGCGTTAGATACTGACACTGAGAAACCACATTTGATGAAAACATCTCTTGGCATCGCTGATGTGCAGGACTCTGATGAGCAATTTTCCAATGATGAACAGTCTTTCCTTTAGTTGTTCATCAAACATTTATTGAGCATGGGGGGTTGGACAGGAGGAATGCAGATATAAATCAGACACAGCCTCTGCCCTCAAGGAGCTCATGGGCATGTAAACACAACAGAACCGAATGATGAGAACAGAAACCGAGGGGTGGGTGTGCTGTGTTCTGAGAGCCTGGGATGACTGACTTGGTCTGCAGAACTCAGAGATGGCTTCACATAGGAGGCTTGTTTGATTTATATCATAAAGATTGTAGAGACAGTTTCCAAGCATAGAACATCCCAAGTAGAGGCTCACTTGGGCAAAGGCATGAAATAGCCGAGCATATTTTAGGAGTAGGAATCCATTGTCTGGTGTGTGCAGAATTTAGAGTTTTTGATGGGACAAATAGGAGATAAGACTTAGAGTCATGTAGAGCAGATAATGGTGGTTGTTGAAAGCCATACCAAGGAGGTGGACTTCACATTAAAAGCAGAAGGACTGTAAACTAGTTCAACCCTTGTGGGGAAGTCAGTGTGGCGATTCCTCAGGGATCTAGAACTAGAAATACCATTTGACCCAGCCATCCCATTACTGGGTATATACCCAAAGGACTATAAATCATGCTGCTGTAAAGACACATGCACACGTATCTTTATTGCAGCACTATTCACAATAGCAAAGACTTGGAACCAACCCAAATGTCCAACAATGATAGGCTGGATTAAGAAAATGTGGCACATATATACCATGGAATACTATACAGCCATAAAAAATGATGAGTTCATGTCCTTTGTAGGGACATGGATGAAATTGGAAATCATCATTCTCAGTAAACTATCACAAGAACAAAAAACCAAACACCGCATATTCTCACTCATAGGTGGGAATTGAACAATGAGAACACATGGACACAGGAAGGGGAACATCACACTCTGGGGACTGTTGTGGGGTGGGGGGAGCGGGGAGGGATAGCTTTAGGAGATATACCTAATGCTAAATGACGAGTTAATGGGTGCAGCACACCAGCATGGCACATGTATACATATGTAACCTGCACATTGTGCACATGTACCCTAAAACTTAAAGTATAATAAAAAAAATAGATTTTAACCTTAATCTTTAAAAAAAAAAAAAGAAAAAAAGCAGAAGGAAGGAATGGGGAAGGTTCTTAAGTAGTAGATTTCCATGGTGGGGTGTGCAAAATCCCCCTGGCAGCTGAAAGCAGGGTGGATCAGAAGGAAAGAGGCTGGAAACAGGGAAACAAGTTAGGGAGGAGACTGTTTCATTGTCCCGGGAAGAGATAGGAGGACTTGGTTGCCACAGGGGTGTGGGGACATACAGCTATCAGGGAGGACTTTGAGAGACATTTCAGCAGGTTATTATTACACAATGATGGATTAGATGATGGTAGTTGGGCGGTGGAGTGATTCTCAATACAGGACCATTGCCAGCCCTATGTTTGAGAACATTTGGTGGGCAGGCAGAATTGCCTCCCTCAAGCTATACACCCTCTCTAAACAGCTGATGTCTCCTGCATCAGCACATGACAAAACTTCATAATATTAGAAGTGGCAGTTGTTGCCTTCAGTGATTTTTTTCCTGTTTGTGATTCCTCCAGGATTAAAGAACTTCTAAAACTACCTACCTACTGGGATGATAAATTCATATGCATTAAGTATTTGTCTTTCAACCTTCTGAGAGTAGCCTCCGTACTGAGATTTGGGGGATTCTGGGATTCAGTGATGGATTTCTGTGAAAAAAGAGGCATTTGGTCAGTGACCCCTGGACCAGTGGAGGGAGAGGGAAGAGGCAAATATCAGGTCATACAGAGAAGAACTCTGTGGCAGGATACTTGTGAAGCAGAGCAGAGGACTGACTCTCAGTAGTAACAAGGCCACCTCTCCTCCTGCAACTACCATCATTCCTTTGAATGGTTTGTAATGGCCTAATGTTAGAGGGAGTCCTCTGTTCAAAGATGTTATTGAGAAGTCTTGCTTTAGGAAGGCTGTTGTTACGTGGTCCTCCAAGCTCCCACTTTCTGAAAGTCCATCTATATGTTTGAATGCATGACTAAAGGATTGAGGACTATTTAAGACCAGAAATTGCTCAGAAAGGTCAGTGTTCTACCTGCAGATCTCTGAAGGGCTGCCTTGTGCAAGGGCCCAGCAGAGTTGTCCTGTGTAGCCCTGAGGGAGGACCAGCAGGGGGAAATCAGGAGCAATTTATTGAGCTGCTGCTTCATAGAGCTGGCCATGAGGCTGATGGCTTGGGCAGGTGGTGAGTTCAGGGGACCGTCAGCAGGTTGTCAAAGGCTCTACAGCTGTCAATGGAGTTGGGCTGGGTGATTTTAAGGGCTTACAGACCCTGAAATTCTGTAATTCTAAGCTCCCGAAGTTAGATGGCAAACCCTGAGAAGGGTTTTTTCCACCTAGAATTCTCACTGGGCCAGCCTGAATACAAAGCATCACAAATTTGAGAATGACACTCTTAATCACACTTTATGGCATCATTTACCCTTTATTTCAACCCATGTCCCTCTCTTCTTCCATCAGCCAACAGACTAGAGGGCAGGACTGTGTCTCACACTTCAGTATCTCCAGCACCTAATGAAAAGCCAGAGACAGAGGCGGCACCCAGCATGCTGTTGATCAAATGAAGGAGTCCTTTTAAAAAATTCACAAATCTTAACCAAAGGCCCCCCTGTGTGCAAGGTCTTGAGCTAGGTTTGTGGGAGCCCCAAAGATGAACAAAATCCTACCTCAGTGACTGTCCTTGGATGCATGCATGCTCACTGAAGAAAATAAAAAGTCATATAACAGTATTTCAAAAACATTTCATGTTAATAGTCCAAGGGTCCTGCTTAGCTGGAAAATCCCCAGTTCCTACAGTGAACACTTTTAGGTGGTAGTGCATCCCACCTGTGGTACACAGATATGCATTATGTAGGATACTCAAAGTTACGGCATAAACACGCACTTCTTCCGATCACCTCAGATTTGGAGGAGGGAGGTGGAAATATTTTATACTAAAACATATGCATATTGCATGAAGTGGAGTGCAAATTTAAATGAGTATTTTTAAAAACAGGAGGATCTGATGAAATCTCAGGGTGTTGAGACTGTATTTCATGTTGCCCTCAGACTCTGGGTTCTTTGGCGGGAACGTTGGCAAGGCCGAGCTTGGAGTTCAAGGGCATGCAGGGCAGACGCCACACCCCAGCACCCTGCGCTTGCTTCATTCTCAGAGCAGCACTGATGCATTTTCCAAGTGGGGAACATTGCGGATAGCCACAGAAATGTCTGTTAATGTCAGGAAAGGAGAAATTTTCAAGACTAGATGAGGCTGCCCGGAAGAGACTGAGCCCCTAGCCAAAGCTGCCTGTCAGGGGACAATTGGCTCTGATTTGTGAGGTCTAATTTGATAATTTGATGCAAGATGAGTAACGCACGCAAAGACGAATCTATTTGCAGAGCACATTTCCCAGGGAACACCACTAATTCTGCCAAAGAATTTCCCCTTGCTGGAGGAGGAGGAGGAGTCCTTGACTTTCTCCTGCTCCAATCGCCAAGTGCTGTCAGCAAGTCCAACTTCGAGAACCTTTTGTGTTGAAAAGAAAAGACAATAATCGAGTATTTCATTATAGCTCCAGAATAAAACAGCCTTTCATTTCCATGTCATATGAAGGGACAAGTGTAGAACTGTCCAGTTTTGAGGGACTGACAAAGCTTCGTTTAGGCCTTGGATGTGCTATTAGTTATTTTTGGTTTATGGAAGTCAGCACTTCCCTCCTCTCCCTCATCCCACAGATATCAGGGACCGGGACTAGCTGTAACGGCTCAGCTCCCCACTACCCAGACCTGGGTGAGATTTTAAAATGTATTGCTCAAACATTTATATGGTGTTTACTATGTGCCCTGCAGTACTCTGTTTTATAAATGTTACTTAATCCCTATGGTAGTGCTATAAGGTACTTACTATAATTATCCCCAATTTTACAGAGGAGGAAACTGAGGCATGGAGAGATTGAGTCATTTGTCAAAAATCAGATCTGGGAATCCTGCCTCTGGGGTCCATGCTTTAAACCACCATACCATGGTCCCTTGTCCTGCCTCTGGAAAACCAGTGGATTGCTGCAATGGGAGTTTGGGGCTGGGGGCTCCCTGCTGAGCCTGTTGCAAATATGTGTGGACTGGCTGGATCCCTACCTCCTCAGCAAACTCCCTCCAGCCATCCTGCTGTCTCCATAACCCCTCTCTACCTGTGCTTTTGCACTTGATGTTCCTGTTACCCCATCTTCAGTCCAAGGGGCCCTTCACACAACAAGCCCCGGGCAGAATCTCACTCAGGCAAAGGTGAGACTAAGAAAGAGAACACCCAAGTACTTAAAAAAAAAAAAAAAAAAAAAAAAAACCACGAAAATCTTTACTAGTAAATCAGGTGTTGAGTATTCATAATACAAAAAGAGCACTTAACTCTACCAAAAAAAAAAAAGACTTAATCTCAGGGTTTAACTAGCTGTAATGTCCCACACATGCTTTGAAGTATTTGATTACTAATCATTAACTATTTAACCTAGAAACTCCTGAGCTCACCATGCTTAAAGCCAAAGACCTACTGGGCCACTTGCCCGTGGAAAATTAATTAAAAAGGAAAGTGGAATGGGAATTCTGAAATAAGCAGAGAAGTATTTGGAATACACGAGTTAGTACACACACAGCGTCCTTGTGAACTCCTTGATTACAAAAGTAAGACCAGCCTGAGCTTAACGCAAATACTCCAGATGTTCCACCTCAGGGTGCAAGCGACCAGCTGGGCCCAACCCTTTCCTGAAAGGGGGTCATAGCTTGTGGTCTCAAAGTGTGGTCCCAGACCACCACCACCAATGCAACAGCACCTGGGAACTTTAAAAGGCACATTTTCAGGCCTTATCTCAGACCTAGTGAATCAGAAGTGAGAGGGGCAGTGATCTATAGTTTAACAAGCCCCCAGGTGACTCTAACTCTTACATTCCAGGAGGAACAGGCCAGTCAGTCTGTACCACACATAGGCACCACAGACACACACTTGGGAAACTGAGGCAGAGAGGTGCTTGGCTGTGTAATAACCTGGGATCTGCTCCTTGGTGCCCAAGAGGCTCATGGACTGTGGCTTCCACACGCCCCAGTCTACACACAGTTCTCTATGTTGAGACACAAATTGAGTGCCCCAGCATGCTCTGTCTCCTTTTGCAAGCGAGAAGACTGAAGCCTCGAGTGGCTCAGCCATTTTCCTGGGGTCACGTGGCCAAGGCAGGGCACAGAGTCCTAGGTTCTTTGCTTCTGCTCATGCCTTTCCAGTTCCTATTCCTGGGAGGCCCAGGAGGAGGAGGAATTAGGCTGGGAGGAGGGAACCTGGCTCTAGGAATTGTTACTAGCCTTCGAAATTCTATACATTCAATTTTTTTCTTTTAGCTGCTGTTTCCATATTTAATTTGGTTTTCATTCCAATTAAGTTCTCTGTGTGCTACGGCTTCTCTCCTGCCAGGTTTAATTGCCCTTATTTAAATTCTTTAATTAAAAGTATTGTGTGTTTCCAGATTATGTAGTTGTAGTATTACACAAATAATGTAGATGACAGGGCTGGTGAACCAAGTGACTGTGCCCTCCACAGAGGGAGGGGCCAGCCCAGGTCTCTGCATGAAGCCCCAGCCTAGAGCCATGAGACTGGCCCAGAGGCTGCAGGTTGGACCCTGAGAGTGAGGACAGAAGTCGGCTAACATGTGTCCCTTCTTCCTTCAATGCTCTGTGCCCAACACAGCACCACCCAGAGTGACCTGGTTCACCTGTCAGTCAGATTCTGCAATGGCTGGCCCTGTCATTCAGATTAAAAGCCAAAGTCTTGCTTGTAATTCCAGCACTTTGGGAGGCTGAGGCAGGCAGATCACCTGAGGTCAGGAGTTCGAGACCAGCCTGGCCAACATGGCAAAACCCCATCTCTCCTAAAAATACAAATATTAGCAAGGCATGATGGTGCGTGCCTGTAATCCCAGCTACTTGGGAGACTAAGGCGGGAGAATCACTTGAACCTGGGATTGCACTGAGGCGAGATCCTGCTACTACACTCCAGCCTGTGTGACAGAGTGAGACTCCATGTCAAGAAAACAATAAAAAGCCAAAGTCTGTTCAGTGGCCACAAGGCCCTATTCACTTACCCGCACCTCTTGGACCTCATCTCCTCCCGCTAACCCCAAGCTCGGGGCCCATGACTCCCCCACCTCTGCCCTGGGCCACCTCCTCCCCTCCTCCTTGTCCTTGCTGAGATCTCAATTTTGATTGAGGATTTCCCTGGCCATCTCTTACAATTGCCGTCTGCCTCCAGCTCACCACCACCCCTGAGCCTCTTTTCCTGTCTATATTTTTGTATACAACCTTATCACCTTCTCGCATGCTTTGGAATTTATTATTCTGCTTTCCCTCCTAGAATACAGTCTCTACAAAAGCAAAGATCTTTTTCTGTTTAGTCACTGATATATCTCAGTGGCCTAGAATGGTAGGCAGTCATTAAATATTTGTTGAATGGATGGAAGGATTAATGAATAGTGTCTCTGCAGAGGGACCTCAGAGGAAACAGACCTAATTTTGAAGCTGGCTGAGGTGACCCTTCTCCACCCTAGGCATTGGGGCACCACCACTGTGATAGGCAAGGGCTGGGGCTGGCCACCATCCCAGTGAGGAACGTAAAGGGGCAGACCCCCCTGGGTTCCCAGCCTGCCACTACTTACGACTCATTTACTGACCATGTGACCCTGAACAAGTCTCCCAGCCTCTCTGAGCCTCAGTCTCCGAGCCTGTAAAATGGGGACAATTATTCTACCTCTCAGGGCTTTTGTCAGGAAGACCTGGAATTGGGCATGTAAAGCATTTGGCATAGTACTAGGCAAATGGTAAATAAGTGATAGTTGTTATTCCTCTCATCTCAGCTGCAGAACCTGCAGGCAGAAGTACAGTTAGTAAAACACGAGGCTGCTCCCAGGAAAGCACTGAGTGTGAGAAAGGAAGGCTTCTATGCAATGTTTGTGAATGAAATTTTCCCAGAGAAGAAGAAAGTCTGTTCAGTGAAAGAGGCTGAGGTCAAGAAGGGGGACAGGAGGAAGACAGTGCTGGTGGCTAGTGCTATCTCTGTCTTAAAAGTTTTAAACTTTTTAACCTTTTATAATTTTTGTTAAAGATCTCCAGCATCAAAGGGTGGCCTGGCCCCTCTCTCCATATCCCAGATGTGTTCCCAGGGAGCAGGTTAGGGCTCTGCTCAGCGATGCCCCACCGTGGCCTTACTACCAGTTCTAGAGGACCCTCCCCCTCCCAGCCTCCAGGGAGGGAGCTCTCCTGGCCTCATACTCCACCCTCCCTGACAGGCTCAGATATTCTTACGGAGGTTGTGTCCCATCCACCCACCTCCCCCAACCCCACTCTTGGCCGTGATCCATCCCTCCCTCATCCCTTCAGGCAGCCAATGCCCAGGGTCACCGCACTTCTAGTCTCTAGGGTGCTGAGGCTGTGGCCGGGCCTGGGAAATGTCAGATGGGAGTCTCTGAAGGATGCTTTATGTCTCAGAGACCTCTGCTCCTGCCTTCCTCTCTGGATCTTGGCAAGGTGCCCCTTGGAAGGCAAGCAAAGAAGGGGCTGTAGTGTCTTCTGTGTGGGACGTGTTTCTCCAAGAGTCGGTGGTCTGGGGTCTGCACAGCACCTCGCTGTTGGCAAGGCCTGGGCTGGCCCCAAGGATGAGCTGAGCAGCCAGAATCTTCAGCTGAGTGGGCAGCGGCACTTGGTCCGGGCCCCTGTTTGTTGTGCGCTTTGGTCACAGCCCCCACCCTGATCCTCTGATCCATATGTTTTATAGCTGATAAAGGGATTCCTATCAGTCCTCTGGCTCATCTTTCCAGGAATCAGGACAGAAATGACCATCTGGGCCTGCAGACAATGAAACCAGAAGAGGGGAGAGCCTTGCCCAGGCCACACAGCCGACTGCCAGGAAAGCAGCTGTGTCCTCAGCATCCTAGCTCAGCACTCTTCCCTTTCTACCTGGCTCCGGAAATGCCAACAGATCTTGCAAATTAGAGAGCGGGGCTGGTTTTGGTCCCCTGCCTGTGTGCTGCTCCCAGCGTGGTGGGGAAGACAAACCACTGGGCTGGCAGGACTGTGGCAGGGCCTGGGAACTGGCCACAGATCTGTTCAAGAAGCATCAGCAACACAGCCCAGCCTGGGTGTGGGCAGCAGATATGCCCAGGCCACAGAGTTTTACACAGAAGCTAAGGAAATGTTGGCCATGGAGCAATGGTCTGGCCTTGCTTGGAGCAACTGGCACAGGGGATGCCTCTAAGGGACAGGATGGGCACCCAAGGTGGACCGCAGTTTGAGAGGACAACTCGAGGCTGTGCTTCACACCCATCAGGAGCACCATGTGGCCCCAAAGTGCCAATTCCTTGGCTATATTGAAGGGGCCTCTTGTCCAGTGTAAATGAGGCAGTGACCCTGGGCGCTGTGGTCAGTCCTTTAGCCAGAGCCTTGTTCAAAGGAGGGCAACCAGTTTGGAAAATTATACAAAATTGTCCCGCCAGGAACTGGGAAAGTTAAACCTGGAAATGCTGGGAAAAACTGGGAGACACAGGCCTCACCTCCTCTGCCGGAAGGGAAGGTGTGGAGGAACAGCAGGCCTCTGGGGAAGCCTCAGGGGAGCTCAAGACAAGGATTTTAGCTCAGTGGGAGGAGCATGCTCCAAGGGTGAGCAGCTGGGGGAAGACTGCATGTTTGGGAGGGGGTGAGGTCCTTCTCCCTGGAGATGCCAAGCAGAGCTGAAGGGCCCCATGGCCACAGAGGCCATTCGGCATGTGAGAGCGAGAGGCTGGCCTTCAAGGTCTCTTTCAGCGTGGGGATTCCAGGGCCCTTCCTAGGCTTCTCCAAGGGCCCCTTTCAGAGGCCAAGCCTGCAGGTTTCTCCCTGGCAACCGGTGGGCCCCAGCAGCTGCTGTTTCAGTTTCCCGTTTATTCTTTGGTCTCTGTGCTGTTGAGTACACTGAATCACTGCTTTCCCCAGGGGGGGCCCTGGGGTGTGGGGCACAGCAGGAGGGATCTTGCTTTATTTGTGTGAATGCTTCTGAATAGGTTTGTGTGATCTGCTGGGCCACCTCCCCAGCACAGAAAGTCGGTAATCCCATATCCCCTCCCAACACACACACACACAGTCCCCTCCACCCGCACCCCCTGCTTCTCAGTCCCTGCCTCCTTCATCTGTGACTCAAAGTCCCTTCTCAGGGAGCTGGATTTTTTATTTCAATTTTTTAATTGAAGAACACGGATACATACAGAAACATGTATAAAATACACACTTTCAACTCCATGGTTTAAAACAAAGCAAATCCCTAGGTTTCCATCACCCAGCTCAAGAAATAGGACTGCCAGCAACACCTTTGTGATTTCCTGCCCCTCACCTTCCCACTCCCTTTTCCCCAGAGCTGACCACCGTCCTGACTTTCACATCATGGCTTTATTTTACCTGTTTGGGAAGTTTACATAAATAGAATAATGTTTGTATTTTGTCTGGCTGCTTCTGCTCAACATTGTATTGGTGAGATTTATCCTTATCGAGTATAGCTATAGTTTTTATTGCTATAGAGGATTCCATTATATGAATATACTGTGAGTTGTATGTCTGCTGTACTATTGATGGATGTTTGAGTTATCTCCAGGTTAGTTTTATAAATCGTGTTCTAGAAAGCATTCACGCACATGTTTTTGGTATAAACGTTTCTGACAGAAGTGTTGGGTCATAGGGTTGTATATGTTAACCATAGTAGGTACTGCCCATTTCAACAGTTGTAAGAACTGAAGTTTTTTTTTTTTTAGTCTTAAATTTTTTAAAAAAATTTTTAATTATTATGGATGTGTTAGGCCATTCTTGCATTGCTACAAAGAAATTAAAGAGGTATAATTGGCTCATGATTCTTCAGGCTGTACAGGAAGCATGGCTTCTGGTGGGGCCTCAGGAAGCTTTTGCTCATGGCAGAAGATGAATTGGGAGCTTGCAGGTCACAAGATGAAGGCAGGAGAGAGAGTGGTGGGAGGAGGTGCCACACACTTTTAAATGACCAACTCTCGTGTAGACTCAGAGCAGAGAGAGCTCACTTCTCACCAAGGGGATGGCCCAAGCCCGTCATGAGGGATCCAACCCCATGATCCAAACACCTCCCACCAGGCCCCACCTGCAACATTGGGGATCACATTCAACAAATATCCAGACTACATCAATGGGTACATAATAGTTGAATATATTTATGGGGTACATGTAATGTTGTCATACAATGTGTAATGATCAAATCAGGATAATTGGGTTATCTTTTACCTCAAGCATTTATCATTTCTTTGTGTTAGAAACATTCCAATTCTACTCTTTTGTAGTTATTTTAAAGTATACAATAAATTATTAATTATAGTTACCCTGTTGCGTTACTATTAGAAGGAATAAGCTCTATCAAACTGTATTTTTGTACCTATTAACCATCCTTGCTTTTTCCTTTCCTCCCTACTACCTTTCTTAGCCTCTGGTAACCATCATTCTATCTCCAGGAATTCAATTTTTTTTAATTTTTAGCTCCCATATGTGAGTAAGAACATGCAAAATTTGTCTTTCTGTGCCTGGTTTATTTCACTTAACATAATGACCTCCAGTTCTATCCATGTTGTTGCAAATAACAATCTCCCTTTTTTTTTAAACTATAAGTTCTGGGGCACATGTGCAGAATGTGCAGGTTTTTTACATAGGTATACACGTGCCATGGTGGTTTGCTGCACCCATCAACCCATCATCTACATAAGGTATTTCTCCTAATGCTATCCCTCCCCCAGCCCCCCACCCACCAACAGGCCCCATTGTGTGATGCCCTCCCTGCCGTGTCCATGTGTTCTCGTTGTTCAACTTGGTCCAGAGCTGAGTTCAAGTCCTGGATATCCTTGTTAATTTTCTGTCTCATTGATCTAACATTAGAGGTGGGGTGTTAAAGTCTCCCACCATTATGATGTGGGAGTCTAAGTCTTGCACCCAGATTACTAAAGCAAGTTCTTAGAGACCTAAAATGAGACTTAGACCCCCACACAATAATAGTAGGAGACTTTAACACCCCACCGTCAATACTAGACAGATCAACAAGGCAAAAGGTTAACAAGGATATCCAAGACTTGAACTCAACTCTGGACCAAGTGGACTTAATAGACATCTACAGAACATACATTCTTCTCAGCACCTCATCGGATTTATTCCAAAATTTACCACATAATTGGAAGTAAAACACTCCTCAGCAATTGCAAAAGAATGGAAATCATAGCAAACAAACAGTCTCTCAGACCACAGTGTAATCAAATTAGAACTCAGGATTAAGAAACTCCCTCAAAACTACACAACTACATGGAAACTAAACAACTTGCTCCTAAGTTACTACTGGGTAAATAACAAAATGAAGACAGAGTAGAAGATGTTCTTTGAAACCAGTGAGAACAAAGACACAACATACCAGAATCTCTGGGACACATTTAAAGCAGTGTTGTAGAAGGAAATTTATACCACTAAATGCCCACAAGAGAAAGCAGGAAAGATCTAAAATTGACACCCTAACATCAAATTAAAATAACTAGAGAAGCAGTGGCAAACACATTCAAAAGCTAGTAGAAGGCAAGAAATAACTAACATCAGAGCATAACTGAAGGAGATGGAGACATGAAAAACCCTTCAAATAATCAATGAATCCAGGGGCTGGTTTTTTGAAAAGATCAACAAAATAGACCACTAGCCAGACCAACAAAAAAAAGAGAAGAATCAAATAGATGCAATAAAAAATGATATAGGGGATATTACCACTGATCCCACAGAAATACAAACTATCATCAGAGAATACTATAAACACCTCTACACAAAAAAACTAGAAAATCTAGAAGAAATGTATAAATTCCTGGACACATACACCCTCCCAAGACTAAGCCAGGAAGAAGTTGAATCCCTGAATAGACCAATAAGAGGCTCTGAAATTGAGGCAATAATTACTAGCCTACCAACCAAAAAAAGTCCAGGACCAGATGGATTCACAGCTGAATTCTACCAGAGGCACAAAGAGGACCTGGTACCATTCCTTCCAAAACTATTCCAAACAATAGAAAAAGAGGGAATCCTCCCTAACTCATTTTATGAGGCCAGCATCATCCTGATACCAAAACCTGGCAGAGACACAACAAAAAAAGAAAATTTCAGGCCAATATCCCTGATGAACATCAATGTGAAAATCCTCAGTGAAATACTGGCAAACTGAATCCAGCAGCACATCCAAAAGCTTATCCACCACGATCAAGTTGGCTTCATCCCTGGGATGCAAGGCTGGTTCAACATACACAAATCAAGCAACATAATCCATCACATAAACAGAACCGGTGACAAAAACCACATTATTTCAATAGATGCAGAAAAGGCCTTCAGTAAAATTCAACACCCCTTCATGCCAAACACTCTCAATAAACTAGGTATCGATGGAACATATCTCAAAATAATAAGAGCTATTTATGACAAACCCACAGCCAATATCATACTGAATGGGTGAAAACTGGCACAAGACAGGGATGCCCTCTCTCACCCCTCCTGTTCAACATAGTATTGGAAGTTCTGGCCAGGGAAGTCAGGCAAGAGAAAGAAATACAGGATATTCAAATAGGAAGAGAGGAAGTCAAATTGCCTGTTTGCAGATGACATGATTGTATATTTAGAAAACCCCATTGTCTCAACCCCAAATCTCCTTAAGCTGATAAGCAACTTCAGCAAAGTCTCAGGTTACAAAATCAATGTGCAAAAATCACAAGCATTCCTATACACCAATAACAGACAGCCAAATCATGAGTGAACACCCATTCACAATTGCTACAAAGAGAATAAAATACCTTGGAATCCAACTTACAAGGGATGTGAAGGACCTCTTCAAGGAGAACTACAAACCACTGCTCAAGGACATGAGAGAGGACACAAACAAATGGAAAAACATTCCATGCTCTTGGGTGGGAAGAATCAATATCATGAAAATGGCCATACTGCCCAAAGCAATTTATAGATTCAGTGCTATCCCCATCAAGCTACCACTGACTTTCTTCACAGAATTAGAGAAAACTACTTTAAAGTTCATATGGAACCAAAAAAGAGCCTGCATAGCCAAGACAATCCTAAGAAAAAGAACAAAGCTGGATGCATCAGGCTACCTAACTTCAAACTATACTACAAGGCTACAGTAACCAAAACAGCATGGTACTGGTACCAAAACAGAGAGACAGACCAATGGAACAGAACAGAGCCCTCAGAAATAACACCACACATCTACAACAATCTGATCTTTGACAAACCTGACAGAAACAAGCAATGGGGAAAGGATTCCCTATTTAATAAATGGTGTTGGGGAAACTGGCTAGCCATATGCAGAAAACTGAAGCTGGACCCCTTCCTTACATCTTATACAAAAATCAACTCAAGATGGATAAAAGACTTAAATGTAAGACCTAGGACCATAAAAATCCTAGAAGAAAACCTGGGCAGTACCATTCAGGACATAGGCATGGGCAAAGACTTCATGACTAAACCACACAAAGCAATGGCAACAAAAGCCAAAATTGACAAATGGGATCTAATTAAACTAAAGAGCTTCTGCATAGCAAAAGAAACCATCAGAGTGAACAGGCAACTACAGAATGGGAGAAAACTTTGGCAATCTAGCCATCTGACAAAGAGCTAATATCCAGAATCTACAAAGAACAAACAAATTTACAAGAAACAAACAACCCCATCTAAAAGTGGGTAAAGGATATGAACAGACACTTCTCAAAAGAAGACATTTATGCAGCCAACAGACACATGAAAAAATGCTCATTATCTCTGGTCATTAGAGAAATGCAAATCAAAACCACAATGAGATACCATCTCACACCAGTTAGAATGGTGATCATTAAAAAGGAAACAACAAATGCTGGAGAGGATGTGGAGAAATAGGAACACTTTTACACTGTTGGTGGGACTGTAAACTAGTTCAACCATTGTGGAAGACTGTGGCCATTCCTCAAGGATCTAGAACTAGAAATACTATTTGACCCAGTGGTCCCATCACTGGGTATATACCCAAAGGATCATAAATCATTCTATAAAGACACACGCACATGTATGTTTATTGCAGCAGTATTCACAATAGCAAAGACTTGGAACCAACCCAAATATCCATCAATAATAGACTGGATAAAGAAAATGTGTCACATATACACCATGGAACACTATGCAGCCATAAAAAATGAGTGCATGTCCTTTGTAGGGACATGGATGAAGCTGGAAACCATCATCCTCAGCAAACTATCATAAGAACAGCAAAGAACAGAAAACCAAACACCACATATTCTCACTCATAAGTGGGAGTTGGACAATGAGAACACATGGACACAGGGAGGGGAACATCACACACTGGGGCTTGTCAGGGAGTGGAGGGCTAGGGGAGGAATAACATTAGGAGAAATACCTAACGTAGGTGACAGGTTGATGGGTGCAGCAAAGCACCATGGCATGCATATACCTATGTAACAAAACTGCACATTCTGCACATATACCTCAGAACTTAAAGTACAATAATAAAAAATAAATTTTAAAAACCCACCTACTCAGGCCTCAGCAATGGCGGATGCCCCTCCCCCAACCAAGCCTGAGCATCCCAGGTCGACCTCAGACTGCCGTCCTAGCAGTGAGAATTTCAAGCCAGTGGATCTTAGCTTGCTGGGCTCTGTGGGAGTGGGACACACTGATCCAGACCACTTGGCTCCCTGGCTTCAGCCCCCTTTCCAGGAGAGTGAACGGTTCTGTCTTACTGGCATTCCAGGTGCCACTGGGGTATTGAGAAAAAAACAAACAAAAAACTCCTGCAGCTAGCCCAGTGTCTGCCCAAACAGCCGCCCTGTTTTCTGCTTGAAACCCAGCACCATGGTGGTATAGGCACCTGGTCCTGGTCTGCCAATTGCAAAGACCATGGGAAAAGCACAGTATCTGGGCCGGAGTGCACTGCTCCTCCCGGTACAGTCTCACAGCTTTCCTTGGCTGGGGGAGGGAAGATCCCCTGACCCCTTGCACTTCCCAGGTGAGGCGATACCCCACCCTGCTTCAGCTTGTCCTCCGTGGGCTACACCCACTGTCCAACCAGTCCAAATGAGATGAACCAGGTACCTCAGTTGGAAATGCAGAAATCACCCGCCTTCTGCGTCAATGTCTCTTAGAGCTGCAGACCGGAGCTATTCCTATTCAGCCATCTTGACAGTGAAACCAGAATCTCATTCTTTTTAATGGTTAAATATTATTTCATCCTGTGTATATACCACATATTCCTATTCATTAATCTATTGGTGGATACTTAGGTTGATTCCATATGTTGTCTATTGCAAATAGTGCTGCAATAAACATGGGAGTGCAGATATGTCTTCAATATGCTGGTTTCCTTTCTTTTGGGTATATACCCAACAGTGGGACTGCTGGGTCATACAGTAGTTTTATTTTCAGTTTTTTGAGGAACCTCCATACTGTTCTCCATAGTAGCTGTACTAATTTTCATTCCAACAATGTATGTACAAGGGTTCCCTTTTCTCTACATCCTCACCAGCATTTATTATTGCCTGTCTTTTGGTTAAAGCCATTTTAACTGGGGTGAGATGATTCATTATAGTTTTTGCTTACATTTCTCCAGTAATTACTGATGTTGAGCATTTTTCCATAACCTGTTTGCCATTTATAAGTCTTTTGTGGAATGTCTGTTCAGATCTTTTGCCCATTTTTTAATTGGATTTTTTACCTTCTTGCTATTGAGTTATTTGAACTTCTTAAGTATCCTGGTTATTAATCCCTTGTCAGAGGGGTAGTTTGCAAATATTTTCTCCAATTCTGTGAGCTGTCTCTTTCTTGATTGTTTCCTTTGCTGTGTCTCTTTCTTGATTGTTTCCTTTGCTGTGCAGAAGCTTTTTAACTTGATGTGATCCTATTTGTCCATTTTTGCTTTGGTTGCATGTACTTTTGAGGTCTGTCTCAAGAAATTGTTGCCCAGATCAATGTCCTGGAGTGTTTCCCACATTCTGGAGTGTTTCTCCAATGTTTTCTTCTAGGAGTTTCGTAGTCTAATCTTAGATTTAAGTCTTTAATCTATTTTGATTTATTTTTCATATACAGCAAGAGATAGGGCTCTAGTTTCATTCTTTTGCATTTTCTCAGGCAATTTATTGAAAAGACTGTCCTTTCCCCATTGTGTAGAGAACCAAGTCTTAACACTCTCTTGAGATGTCAGTTGTTGCTATGGGAATGGTCATGGCAGACTTAGATGACATCCTTCGAGGTTTGCCACCTCTCCCCTCAGTACACTTCCCACTGTGAGCTGGAAAAGGCACAGAATGAAGAGCACCAGCCCAGCTTGTAGACTGAGGAGGTGGAAGTGGAGGTGGGGCATGGATGGGCAGTAGAGACTTCCTGGAGGAAATGGAGGAGTTGAGCTTTGATACATGGTCGCAGCTTAGCCTGTCATGGGAGCATGGGGAAGAATCCCAAGCAGAGAGCACAGCTTGCTTAAAGTCCAGGAACCCTGAGTTAATGTAAACGGGTTCAGAAAAGTACAAGGGATTTGGTATGGCTGCAGCAAAAGTCATGGAGCTGGGGAAGGATCAGAGATGAGGCTAGAGAGAAAGGCAGCACTGAGCCATGGAGGCCTTCAGTGCTGCACTAAGGAGCTTGGACTTTGTCCTTTAGGCCAAACATGCATTTTAGAAAGATCAGCATTCCTGCCTCTGGAGGTTGGAAGGGAGATCCATTAGGGAGCTGACACAGTTTTCCCAGTGAGAGAGAGAAGTTGGTGGCCTGAACCAGGGCAAGTGTGATGGGAAAGGGATAAGGGGACAGTCAGATGACACAAGAGGTAGAATTGCCAGGACTTGAGGCTTAATTGGATGCTGAAAGGATAAATAAATGAAAATGTCCATGTTTCTCACAAATACCTGAGACAGAAACACAGGAGTAGGTTCTGGGGAAAAAGTGAGTTTGACCATATACTCAAGTGCCATTAAGCTACAAGGGGTTCAATTATAAGGACTTCCACCCACCAAAGCAATTCTGCCTGCTTGGGAGGCCAAAGTCTAGTTGAGCACAAGTTTGGTGGTAACTCAGAGATGCTCAGACAGTCCAGGCTGCCACCTCAGACTTGCAGCCAGCAACCTAAAGGGTCCAAGCCCTGAAAGGATTTCACTACAAAAATTGGGGGTCTCCTATTTGCTGCTATAGGGCTGATATGAGGAGCAGAACATCAAGGGGCTTTGGGTCATAAACTGAGTATGAATGGCTACAAACATTCTGGAACATCAGTAGCATGGGGGAAAATCATGCATGTTAGGACTTAGGGAGCCCAATGGCCTAATAGACAGTAACCAAGAAGCTGACTTTGGTTGAAACCAGTACTGATGACTCCAGAGGTCCAATTAGGGGCATGGACCCTAGGAGCAGGAAGCCCCAGGCCTCTGGTGATGCTCAAATGCGGGCCAATGATGGGTTGTCCCAAGAAACTAGGCTTTTCAGAGAGGGGACCCAGCCAATGGCTATGGGGAGCAAGACCCAGCCCCTGGGGTAGGAGCTGTAGGTGCAAACAGGTGTGCCACAGCCCAGCTAGGTAGACAGAACTACCTAGGGGTGGGGAGGTCTCTCTCGTAGCAAAGAACTAGGGCTCTGTGAAGAGAGCTGTGGCACATATTCAGTCTTCCAGAGGAGACCAACATATCAGTGATGGGGGAGCCTGCAGTTTCATGGGAATGCTGACCTCCTGGGATCTGGCCACACAGTTAATGTCAGCCCTCACCAGCCACTTGGCCTGAGGCTCCCAAATCTCTGCATGTTGCCTCTATGCCCTCTGACCCCACTGTCTGCCCTGGCCCCTAGGGAGGACCCATCCAGAACCGCAAGTCTAAACGCTGTCTGGAGCTGCAGGAGAATAGCGACCTGGAGTTCGGTTTCCAGCTGGTGTTGCAGAAGTGCTCAGGCCAGCACTGGAGCATCACCAACATCCTGAGGAGCCTGGCGTCCTGACCCACCGGGGCCACTTCCGGCTGCCTCTTTGCTACTGTGTAGCACCTGCTGCAACGTTGCCTGCTGTCCACGTGGGGTTGTTTGGAGTCTGGGGAACCAGGTTAGTGGGCCCCCAAGAAGAGCTTTTTATTTCCTATTCAATTTTCATGGAGTTTATAGAAAGATGCTGATTGGTAGGTGATGGTATGATATCAAACTATTTTGCAGTTGTAAATAGGGGACAAATGGAAAATATTTATAACTGACAATAAAATATTATTAAGAAAAGGGTTTTGCAGTCATTTGGTGCTCTGTGGAGATTCATGCCTGGCTCCTTTGAACTTGGAGTTCTTGTAGCCAAAGATGTGTCCCTATGTGCTCCCTTCTGGCTTCTCGTCCTTCAGAAAGGGGGCTTTAATGACCAGCACTCAGGGGGAGCTTGTTGTAGAAGCTGCCAGCTCTCTTCATTAGATCCAAGGCAGCAAGAAGGGCACTGTGACCTCAGGTTCCAACCCAGAGGGACGGTCCCCTCTGCCTCTCCCATGGCAGGTACCCCTCTGGAAGATACCTGCAGCCCTTCATTCCTGAGGAACCACAGTTGCTCACTGGTCACTGGAGTGTCATCTGCTGGGCTTCAGGCCACTGTGCCCTCTCCTGAAGTTGCCAACTCACCTCCTCCTTCACCCCCCAGAGCTGCCCCCGGGCCCAGCCCCTCGCCAGGACACTGCCTGTGTCCATTTGCCAAGACCGCTCAGGCTCCTCCCATGAATCAGGGGTTGTCAGTTTCCTTCAGCTGCCATAACAGATCTCCACACACTGGGTGGCTTACATAACAGAAAATGATCGTCTCACAGTTTGGGAGGCTAGGAGTCCAAAATCAAGGTATTGGCAGGGCTGGTTCCTTCTGTGGGCTGGGAGGGGAATCTGCTCCAGGCCTCTCTTCTGGCTCCTGGTAGTCTCAGGCCTTCCCTGGTGGGGCGATGGCCATCTTCTCCCCTGTGTCTTTACGTTGTCTTCCCTCTGTATGTGTCTGTCTCTGGGGCCCAAATTTCCTGTCTTTAGGAGGATCCCAGTCATATTGAATGACGGACCACCCTAACAACCTCATTTAACTTGACTATCTCTGTAAAGATTATCTCCAAACAAGGTCACATTCTGAGGTACTGGGGGTGAGGACCTTACCATATCCTTTTGGGGGACTCAATTCAGCCCTTAGCACCTGGCTCACTCACGCAGGGCTCCAGGTCAGCCCCTCTGGGCCAGCCTCAGGACAGCAGCGACCCCCAGAGTGGAATCATCTTTCTCAGAGCCTGCTGCCCAACTCGCAGTTCTTCCAACACCTTCAGCAGGATGTTCCTTGCTGCAGTCCAGCAGCCCTTCTTCTGGTTGGGGGAAATCCCCTTTTTCTGGTTTGAAGGACTCCCCCCATCCCCCTGCCCAGCACCCCCTCCAGCTCCCTAGCTCACAGCAGAGCAATGACCAATAACAGGTGCTAAGACAGGAAGGACAGGAAGTCCCTTCTGCTCAGGTTTCAGCCCCTCCCCCATCCTCAAGTTCCCTGGGTCCTCTTTCCACAGGGATTCTCCTACTCTGGATCAGTAATTTATAGTTGAAAATTGATGAGCATGGTGGAACCCCCTGTACCTATGGGACCCTCAAGGGAAGAGAGGCCTGTTGTCTCAGGCACTCTAACACACCCAGAAATCTATCCAGCCCAGGGCTCCCCAGGCCATATCATAGACTCCCCTTCAAGTTCACATTTAACTCCCTAAACAGCCCCTTGGGCTCCACTGCAGACCAATGAAATGACAGCCAGACATTCTCCAGGCTGGCCACACCTAATGGCCACCACCTACCACCCAGGGGTCAACACAGGGAGCAGGAGCCTCAAGAGGAAAGAGGCTCCCCTGGGGTTGCAGGCACTGCCTTTGCCATGCCCTAAAAGCCAGGGCTCCAACATCCTCTTCCCCCATACTTTCTTCCATACGGAACTCGACTGCACTCATCCCTGTGCTTATTCCAAGGGGCATCTCCCTCTGGCTGTAGCTGTCCCATGCTCCTACATTCACTCTGTTACAGTCTCACTCTACCCAGCTTTCTTCACCTCGAAGCCACCACTTCCATAATCTCCCTTGCATCATGCCCTGCCCCAGTGTTCCCAAAGTCCCTAAACTACAGCATCAGCATCATCTGGAAACTTCCTAGAAACGCATGTCTGGGGCCCCATCCCAGACCTCTGGAAGCAGAAAAGATCTGTGGTATAACAAGCCCTCCAGGTGATTCTGATTTCCTGTTGAAGGCTGAGAACCACTGCCCTGCACCCACCCTGGCTCAGGCCACACCACCCTCCCCCTCCTGTGTGCGCCTAGGCCTCTGTCTTCAACAACATCCATTCATGCTACTCTACCTCCTCGTGCCTGCAGCCACCTGCATCACACCTTCACTCCCCACCCCACGTCCATGGTGCAGAGGACTGAGAGTGAACGCTGGAGCCAGACAGCCTGGGTTCAAGTCCCGGCCCTGCCACTTACTAGCTAGGTGACCTTGGGCAGCTGCTTGACCTCTTTGTGCTTCTGCTCCCTCTCTTCAAAAAGTGGGGAAACTAATAGGGTATCTTTTATGGGGTTGTGAAAATTATGAATAAATTTATATGAAACAGAATAGTAATGGGTACATTGTAAGTGGTATAAAGTCTTAGCTATTATTACTTCATCCATTGGCATCCTGACACCCAGTTGCTGTCACTGAGATCCACACCTTGCTACCGTCTACACCCACAATTGGCCATGCCTGTCAATGTCCATATCCCACCTCACCTGTGCTAACACCCACTTGTGTCTCTACCACCTGCCTGGAGGCACCTGTTCTCACTGCTGCCTGTAGTCACATACCTACAAGTTTCACACATCCCTGTCCTCTCACTGCTTCCTGTAGTCACATACCTACAAGTTTCACACATCCCTGTCCTCCTATAAAATGCGCCCAACATCAGCCCACTCCCAACGATATCTACACCCTGAGGGGCCAGCCTAAGAGCAAGCAGCCTCCCCTATAAGCCAACCTGGGGGCAGTTAAAACAGGGCAGGGGAGCAGCTCCCTCCTGAGACAGCAGCTCACCATTTCCCTGGGTCTGGATGCCCAGGGGCAAGAAGAGGTCCCAACATGGCCCCTGAGGACCCTGACCTCCTGGGAGTGGGAACCATATGGCCAGTCCAAGATCTCTACATCTCAGAGGTATAAGAGAAGAAGCAGAGATTCTGGTGGCGCTGGGGCAGAGGCAGGAGGTCAGAGCACAAAGCAGCAAAGAGGGTGAGGAGGCCCCAGTCCACATCCAGCCTGACCCTGTCCCAGCCTCAGCCAGCTGCTGCTGCAAGCTAGTAGTGGCTGTTTAGGGGCTCTCTGAACATGCTGGAGTGAAATTGGTTTTTTCTTAATGATTTGCACATTAAACACCTGTGCTTCCTGCTTCCCCTGCCTTCCCTGATACTGGAAAGGACTCTTTTAGCCTGTGCTGTAAGACTTCCTATTCAGCCACCCCTGCTGCCTGGCCCACCACCCAGTTCCCTAACTCAGCTCCCAACCTCGCCTAGTTCTTGCCCATGGTCCCCTCTGTTATGAGTAATGAAAGAAGAGAATGGGCTCCTCACACCCCCCAGAAGATGGACACAATTGTCAGCAGCAACAATGGCAGAAGCCAGAGTACACTGACTGTATCCTGGCCAGACTCAAAGTCACTGCTGGCCACGCACGGTGGCTCACGCCTGTAATCCCAGCACTTTGGGAGGCCGAGGTGGGTGGATAATCTGAGGTCAGGGGTTCGAGACCAGCCTGGCCAACATGGTGAAACCCAGTCTCTACTAAAAATATAAAAATTGGCTGTACTCCCAGCTACTCGGGAGGGTGAGGCACAAGAATCACTTGAACCCAGGAGTTGAGGAGTTTGAGGCTGCAGTGAGCCAAGGTCATGCCACTGCACTCCAGCCTGGGCAACAGAGTGAGACTCTGTCTCAAAAAAAAAAAAAAAAAAAAAAGTCACTGCCAACAGCCATATAGCTCCAGCAGCCCGCATCTCTGCCTGAGGCCTTTCTCTGGCCATAGGCACCTGCTTAGCCCGTGCAGGGCAGACTGGAAGTATCAGAGCGCTTAGTTCATAGGAACAACCCCCAGCCAACAAGGGATAGGCTTCCTCACCCTTCAGGGGTGCAAATTGGAAGCCTGATCCTGTAGTCTCTCACAGGCCCTGGAGGGACTGAGCCCCAGTTGCTCCTGAATGCCCCTGGCGTTTTCTCCCTTTCCTGTCTCATATCCCCTCACTCCTCTGCACTTGCCCCCAATCACCTCCCAAATGCTTGTCCCTGAGTCTGCTTCTGGGAGAAGCAGCTTATGCCCACTCCTTCGGATTGTCCCCACCTATGGCCCATCTGCACCTGGACACCAGTGATACCCAGATCCACATGTGCACCCCAAAGCTCTCCTCTAAGTTCCAGGCTTGATCTCTCACTGCTGATGGGCCCTGGGCAGGTGTGTGGCCATAATGCAGACAATGATGATCTGAGGGCCCCCATAAAGCCCGGCCCAGGGACCAGGACCAGCACCACCTCCACCAGGTGGCTCGAACCAGACACTCCTTGCGACTGAGCTCTTCTTGTCCTCACCCTCCACCACCCCTTCTTGCCCTCAGTACATCATGGCAGTGATGCCTCCGAAACAGTTCTGAAATCTTCCCCAAGCCTCTTCAACACTCACACAGACAGCCTCCCCAACTCATCTGTCCTCCACGCTGTGATAGTTACAAAGGTCTTTCTGAAATACAAATATGATCAGATCCCTTCCTGCCTGAAATCTTCAGTGGGTCTCATCAAAAATTTTAAATGACTAGCTCAGGCACCAGCCTTAAAGCTTCCTCCTTTGGTGAATCCAGAGGCTGAGTGTCAGAAGCCCAGTGTCCTGGCTGCCACACACACCTGGTGGCATGGTGTTAGTGCCCCATATCCTCTCCCCTATTTTGAGGAAGTTTTGGGGGAGGTATATTAGTTTGCTAGGGCTGCCATTGCAAAGTGCCACAAACTGGGGAGCTTCAACAACAGAAAGGTATTGGCTCACTGCTCTGGAGGCTGGGAGGCCAAGATCAAGATGTTGGCAGGGGTAGCTCCTTTTGAGGGCTGTGAGGGAAGGATGGCATGGATCAGTTCTGGGTCTTCTCCTTGGCTTGTGCATGGCCTCTTCTCCCTGTGTCTCTTCACATCATCTTCTTTCTATGCATGTTTCTATTTCCAAATCTCTTCTTCTTCTAAGGATGCCAGTCGTATTGGATCAAGACTTACCCAAATGACCTCATACTAACTTCATTCCCTCTGTAAAGACCCTATCTCCAAATGAGATCACATTCTGAAGTACTGGCGGTTAGGACAAATTTGGGGTCAGGTGACACAATTCAGCCTCGAAGCTCCCTCCTTCAAGGAACAGAGACATAGAGAAGGGGTGGTGAGGGCCAGGCCCCCGGAGGCTGCCTACGCTCATCCCGCCTTGCTCAGGCAAGTCCTTCCTTGTTGGGGGACATCCCCATGGTCCTGGCCTCCACAGAGATAAGAGTGGGCACTTCACAGGTGACAGGGAATTTCTGCATACGTATCTGAGGCATTCATCATTGTCCTCCATGTCCACATCTCTTTTAAGGAAAACTATCCCAACCACAGTCCCAGGTGTGACCCTGTTTGTGCCATGACCATAGCTGATTCAGCCTGACCCATGGACAGGTATTTTGTTGGCTGCTGAGTAGGTAATGACTAAGCACAAAATGATCAGCTGGGGCCAATCAAATTTTGCCTTGAATTTGCACCATGACACACAATATTCAGCCAATTGAAAGCGGCCAGGACCAATGGCCATGCACAGGATGTGCCCAGGGAAGAGCCAGCCCCAGAGGACCAAGAAACCAGAGCCCTGTGCAGGCTGGGATCATGGGGAAAACCACAACTAAGCAGAGAAAAGAAAGGAGCTGATGAGCAAAAGGCAGCAAACTGGCCCTGGAGCTGCCTGGGTTTCCTCCTCCCAGACCCAACCCATACACACCCTGATGTTTTTTCTTTTCCCTCAGCTGGTTGACCAGCTCCCTGCTCTTTACAACAAACAAGACTGATAGAAGCAGGATGTAAAGATTTTAGATAGCAGGACCTACTCCCTCACAGCCCCTCGCCCATGGGGGAATGCACACACAATCCCTACAACGGCTGTGCACACATGCAACAGAGGTGCACACGTTTCACCATCTATGTACACATCCATGCACAGGCTAACATAGCCACACACATACCCATATGCACACACATGCAGCAGGTTGGACACATGCAGACATACATGTACATACTCAGATACACAAATGTGCATGAGTGCAAACACACTGACTCCAAAGAGAAAAGGGATTTCTGCTCCTCTCAGAATCTGCTTTTATAAGAATAGGGCTGTCATCATTTGACATGGCCCTTGTGAAGCAAAGGTTGTTGGAAATCAGAGCTCTTTTATTGTTACCATTTCTAATTACAAGCAAGAGATGTAAGGGGGTTCTGAGGCAAGACAGAAGCATTCACTCTCTGCCCTTCAGATTCTATCACCATGGTCACCACACTCTAAAACCCGGTAAAACAAACACAGGATAGTCACCCAAAAACATGTCATCTCTCAGCCATGCTCCTTCTCCTGCCTTCAGCTCCAAACAGGAAGGAGGGGAATGAGGTAGACACCCTAGACCACATCTAGCACCTGACCCCATAAGACCCTCAAGTCCCACTGCCCTGCCCTCTGCCTCAGCCAACCTCTCTACCCACAGTCAGGAATTTTAACCTTCCTTGTTGTTTTGGAAACAAGATTGGGCAGAAAGGGCCTGGAGAGACATTAGCCCTAATGTGGGTGTCTTTTAAAATTATATGGTGTAGCCACATCGTGGAAACCAGGTTTTAAAGATTGTCACCACATAATGTCTCTATGTCCCTGTCCAATTGAGCCAAGTGGTCCAGATCTGCACCCTCTGAGTATCTCTTCCTCCCCATGAGCCCCTCCCATTGCCTTCTGGCTCCTGCCGCTGCCACCCTCTCCACAGCCTCTAGGGGGCACTGTGTCCCTTTGTGCTCCCACCCCTAGGTTCCTTTACGGTCCAGGTGAGGTACGCTAGAATTTCCAAAAGGAACTGAACTACTAAAGGAGGACTCCAAGGAAATGATCCTCAAACCAAAGAGACAGCGTGAGAGTTATTTCTCCCCGGTACTTTCTGCTCCCTTAAGTTGTTCTACTCATGCCTTTCCACGGGCCTGGTCTGTCTTCGGTTTCTAATCATGGAAATGCCCCTGGTAGAACCTGACCCTTTCCCCAACAAGGGGGAAAAAAGCCCCTTCTGTACTCAGGATATGAGTCAGGGCCTCGGATCTGGGGAAGGGGAGATGAAATGAAGAGAGTTTAACAACCGAAGTTCTTCAAAAGCATGGCTAGGGTAGGGTGACACACCCTGAGACAAGAGCAGAGGCCCTTCCTACCCTTAGAGCTAGAGGGGCAAGGAGAGGGAGGAGTGCCACCAGGCTCACTGGAGGCTGTAGCCAGCAGGACCCACAGCCAAAGGCGGAGGAACCCCCATTACAGAAACCACAGCCGAGCCAAGAGGGAAAAACCACAGCCAAACGAAGGGGGAAAAACCCCTCTTCTCCATCTGCTGTCAGATATTCCACCAAAGCCTCCCACTGGCCAAACCCAGCTGGGGGTGGGGGTTGGGGGAGCCACTGATTCAGCCCACAGGGGTCAATACAGAGCAGGCCAAGAAGAGCAGGGAATGAGTCACCAGTACACGCCACCCTCAGCCTAGCCCTGGTCTGGACGTCACAGGCCACTTGCCCATCCTGTCTTGCCAGCTCGCATCCCTCTCCCAGTCCCTGAATACTCTTACATGGACACTAACCATACCACACCCTTTGACATTTAACCATTCCTTTTATTGATAAGAGAGAGGAGGCAGGAGAGAGATCTCCCCAATTACAGCATGAGCCCCCTGAAGACATCATTGGCACTGCATCCTTCTGTCCGATTCCTCTGGGGTCATTGAGACCCAGACCCCCTCTCATAGGCTCAGTTCCTCCTGATCTCTAAGGAGGGTGGTCATGAACAGCCCCAGCCCCATCAGCATGCAGGGACCTGCAGTTTTGATGCCCTAGATGAGTCTGGAGTGAGTTTTGATCTTGTAGCCTTGGAATCGCAAACAGACTCCATCTGTTTAAGGCCATTCAGTTGGTCCTGGCTGCCTGAAGTGATGTGTTGGGGAGGATTCTGAGGGTCTGGCTTCCATAGGCAGGAATATCAGAGAGGATGAGCAGGAGATGGGTGAAGTGTGTGTGTGTGTTATATATTTGGCCTTTCCATCCTGCCCTTTTTACCCCATCTGCTGTGCTGGCTGAAGATGTCCTTCTCCCAGCAGGAACTGAGTATCCCCCAAAACCTCAGCCCACTGGGTTGGTGCTCTGGAGCTCCACCTTGGCTAGGGTGCTACCACCAAGGGGTCACCTATTCATAAGTGCTATGCCCTGCTCCATAGACACAAACCCTTGGTCATGGTCACCTGCCCAAACCATGCGAACCCTCCAGATGCATTTGAGGTGCTGGCCTTTGCTATGGATGCAGTTTCCTCAGCCCTTCCCTCTTTGAACTCTGGCTCCCTTCCCTTTCCATCAGGGAAGGGGTCTCCAGTCTCAGTATATCTGCTCACCTGCTGAGCTCACTGGATTATGTGTGATGTGTAAGAAGATCCTAAAAACGATAATAACATCAACTAATTGATGACTTCTATGGCCAGGCACTGAGGTGAGTACTTCTATTTTCACATTTAATATTCAATATAACCTTATCACATAGCACTATTATTAGCACCCTGTTTTACAGTTGAGAAAACTAAGGCACAGAAAGGCCAAATCATTCAATAAGGACATATAACTAGCAGAGGCTGGATTTGAACCCAGGGAGGCTGACTGTAGAGCCTTCCCTTTTATCCTCTTCTATACTATTCTGCCTCCATTCTGGACCCTGGGAACTCCACAATAACTTTATGCTGGAAGCTTCCATTGATACCAAAGTGTCCCACCCTGAAGTTCTACCTGGACCAAAGGAGCAATGACAACTAACACCTATAGAAGTGCCAAACCTGGCCCAGTAATATACCAGTGCCCTACCAACTCACTTAAACGCATGTTATCCTACAAGGTGGTTCCAGTACTATCATTTTACCGAAGAACAGACTGAGACACAGAGGTTAAATAGTTTGCCCACAGCTAGCAAGTAGTAGCAGCCAGAATTTGTACTCAAGCTCCCTGCTGCCAATCATCTGTGGTCTTAACCACCATAACCTGCTACCTCCCAGCTACCTGACTGCCTACACACTTGCTGCAGAATCCACAGGAAAACCCCTCTGGGAACCAACTTCCTGTAGCTCCATGTGCTGCCAGGGCTGTAAGCACCGCCCCCTGCTTCAATTCCCTAGCGAGCCTGCCCTTCCAAACGTGACCATGGTGATTAATGAGCCAATTATTTCTGTAGAAGACATCGTACAAAATAAATAGCCCATTTCCCTTCAATTTACTGTTTTAATAAATAAATAGCGCTCCATGCTCTGGTTTTGTTTATTGCTGCTCATACCTGAAAGTTTGTGATGAATCTTCTTGTTGTTCATTTCCAAAATTAATCAGATCTGCCTGATGACTTTGAAATATAGGACTGCATTTGTCCTTCAATGTTAACATCAAGACACCCAGGGCTGGGGGCAGGGGGATGAGGATGGGGAAAGGCAGGTCTGAGGAAAGACTGAGCAGAGGGCAGGATGCCCAGAGCTCTGGATGCATACCATGCACACTGAGGCCTGAGTGCCCACACCCAAGAACTGTGGCCAGGGAGGCTCAGAATGCAGTGTCATGATTTATGGTTCAAGGAAAACCATCAGGAGTGACGAGCACATGAGGAAGAGCAGAAACTCCTCTTTCCTCTGCTTGAAACTTTGGCCAATTGGCCAAACCAGGGATGCTGAACAAAAAGATTCCAACCAAACTTCACCGAATGGGCCAAACTCACAAAGGTGTTTACCTTCTTTCCAGGGGTCACAGCAATTGCATAGTCATTTATTCAACTGGTTCTTTTGTAGACCCCTGGGTATGGGCACAGAGGAAAAGAGCAGAAGTCTGGGTGTCTGTTGTAAGGTGCTTACTATCTGAAAGGATGTCTTGGGAAAATGGTAGCTCCTCAGTGTACAATGTGATCAGAAGTAAAAGAAATTCCACAATTGAATGTCTGTGATGTGCATTTATATTCTATATGCTTTGACATTTATCTTATCAAGTCTTACAATATAGCTCATGAGGTAAATAGTAACTACCCATTTTATAGATGAGGAAAGGAAGAGGTTCAGATGAGATCAATAACTTGCCCAAGTTCTCAGAGCTACTAAGTGAAAGTGAAATAATTCAAATTCGTATCTAGGTCTTCAGACTCGAGGACCAGTGTTGTTTTCATATAGAATGTAGGTTTATTCTGTGTGTGTGAGTGTGTGTATGTGTGTGAGTGAGTGAGAGACAGAGAGAGAAATCTGGGCTGGGATAGTCCAAGAATGCCACAGAGAAGAGGTGGTCATTATAAACTGGGCTTTTATGGGTGAATAGGAGTTTTCTGAACTGAAAAGGATAAGAGAATGACATGTCAGCTAGAAAGACAACTTAGGTCTGACTTAAAGTAATAGTAAAGGAAGGTGAGGAGATAAATTATCAAGCATGGTGAATGACTGGCTATGAGGTGTGAGAGAGAGAAAGGCATATACTTAGAACATGGTCACTTCCCTTCACCTGGTATCTCTTGGCAGTGAGGGGATCTGTCTCACATCTGCTCCCCGATCTTCCCTCAGCTCTCTCCAGGATGCTGCCTCATCCACCAGCTAAGGCTAGAATAGGCCAGCTGCCTCACGTTAATTCTCCATGCCTCCACCACACGAGGCTGTCAGGTAGACCAGACTTCTCTCACATGTTAGTGGTAGCAAAGGCAAATCACAGATGTGGGAGCAGGCCAGGTTTTCCATTCATGCTTGCTTTATAAAGCTTCCTCATAGTTCAAGGGGAAATACACAAATACAAAGGTTAATCCTTCACAGGGTGTCCATCCCCTCATGGACAAAGCTCAGCTCAGAGCCTGAGTCTCTGGTCCTCGGACCTGTCCTCTGGGAGAGTGTCCCCTTCTGCAGTCTCTATGAAGAGACACTGTGTGGCTCTCCTTCCCACCGACATGTCTAGAATTTAAAAGAAGATCACCTCCTACACACCCCAATTATCATTGCAGCCTCCTCTCCTGTCTCCCCTGACTGGTCCTAATCTCCTCCACTCCAGGGTTTCTCAGCATGTGATCCACCCCTACCTGCATCTCCAGCTGGGATCACTGGTGTTTGTAAGATGCAGATTTGGGAGCCCCCTGCTGCAGATCTACCCAATCAGGATCACCCAGCTAACGCTTTCTAGTCCTTTGGGATTCAGCTTAAAAGTTACCTCCTCTGAAAACGTCCCTGAGCCTCCAGGGTGAGGCTGGGCCCCCCTCCGTGCCCTTCTGTAATTGGTTATCTGCCCTGCCGGACTGAGCTCTGTGACAGCAATGATTTTGCTTCCTTCCTGTGTTCCGGTACCCACTCCAGCACCTTGAGGAGAGCAGGTAAACCAAAGGAAGGGAGGAAGGGAATGGGATGACCATGCTTGGCTGCCTTCTTCCCAGCGGGTGAGGATTTGGACCAATTCTTCTTACCCTAAACTCAGCCTCTGAGTTTCAGAGTAACCCTGACTTGGAGAGTTCCAGACATGGAACCAGGTAAGTATAGGGAGGATCATCCACTGCGATTCCTGGTTAACAATGCATCTCTAGCAAGGCCACAGCCTTGCTAGACCTGGGCCTGGAATCCCTGTTGGCCTTGCCAGGCCCCTTCCCCTTGGGACTGAACACTTGGTCTGGCTGCAGAATAATCCTTCCCTGGGACTCTGCTCCCACATCGACCTATCCTTAAAATCTTGGGACTCCCACCCCTCTGTAAATAAAAGAAGACCAATATCAGCTTTGCCCTAAGTGAGAGAGTATGTATGTATGTGTGTGTGTGTGTGTGTGTGTGTGTGTGTGTGTGTGTGTGTGTGTGTATGAGGGCAGGCATGAAGCGTGAGTGCAGGGTGGTATGCTGGCTTGTGCACATGTGCATATGTGCATAAGGGTGCTGTTATTGTCCCTAAGGATATTTCAGAATATGCTGTGGAATGAGTTTTTTTGTCTGTGATACATGTATATATAGCCAGGGTTTTTTATGTGTGTATGCACAAGGTAGTTTTTCTGACATTGCTATGATTGAGCTTGTTTTTATTTCCTTTATATTTATTTTATCTGCATTCAACAGTTCTTTGCAGAGTCTCCACAGATCTCTTGAAATCATTTGTTTACCTATACTGTCCTTCCTGCTAGGCGATGAGAGCCTTGAGAAGGCAGAGACATTACTTGATTTGTCTTTGCATCCCCAGCTTCTAGCACAGTGCCTGACATGCCTGCATGTGTTCATTCTTTCATTCCTTCATTCAACATATATGCATCCATCTTCTAACTATGTGCTGTATGTTGGGGACACAACCATGCATGAGGAGAGACACAGTCACTGCCCTCATGGAGCTTAAAGTCTAGTGGAAAAGACAAATACTAATCAAATAATTAAACAAATAATGTAAAAGTGCAACTGTAGAAAGTACTAAGAAACGGACATACAGAGGCCAAGCTGGGTGGATCACCTGAGGTCAGGAGTTCGAGACCAGCCTGGCCACATGGTGAAACCCTGCCTCTACTAAAAATGCAAAAATTAGCTGGGCATGGTGGCGGGTGCCTGTAATCTCAGCTACTCAGGAGGCTGAGGTGGGAGAATTGCTTGAACCCGGGAGGCAGAGGCTGCAGTGACCTGAGATTGCACCACTGCACTCCAGCCTTGGTGACAGAGCAAGACTCCATCACAAAAAAAGGGGGGGACACACAGAATCCTGACAGGGTATAAAAGGCAGAGTAAACTAGTCAGGGAAGTGAGAGGTGGATTCTGAGGAAATGACACTTAAGCTGACATGCACATGAGAAGGCATGACTGGAGGATAGAGGCATGTCCTTCCATTCTGCATAAATAGTCCATGGAGTGGCAGTGAGAGGGCCTGTAGGAAAGCTCATTGTGGGGAACCAGAGGAGTGAAGGGGCACTAGGGGGAAGATGGGGGTGGAAGGTGGCTGGTACTGTCCCATGCAGGGCCTCTATATGCTTTGTTAAATATAGAGTCCTTCTCTTCCGAGTGAGGGAAGCCACTGAAAAGTTGTAAGCAGGCAGATGACAGGATCAGTTGTATTTCATGGCTAAATAGAGTGGATAGGATGAAGGCAAACCCAATCCGTGGGTAGACCAGGTAGCAGGTAGGAATGGTGGTAACTTGGACTAGGCTCATGGCAGTGAAGATGGAGAGAAGAGTAAATTTCAGAGGCATTTAGGAGGTAGAGTAGATAGATCATAGCAGGGGCTTGAATATGGAACCTGAGGAAGACAGAAGAGTTGAGGACAGAAAAAGGCACATTCCTGGTCTAGAGAACCCTTCAAGAGAACCAGTTTGGAAGGCAAGAGCCTGAACTCATTGTCTTAAACCTATTGAGTTTGGGGGCCCTTTGAGATGTCCAGATGAAATGTCAGAAGAATCTGACAGTAGGATATGTGGGTCTGGAGTGTGAACATGGCAGGCGATTAATAATCGTGTCCTAAATTGATGTTTCCAGCTTCTTGCTCCCTTCTACCATTTCTTTTCATCAAGAGAGAATGATGGTTCTTAGAAAATTTAGAAATGGGCATGACTCACCTTGGATAGAGGCTTCGGAAATGAGAAGGCTCTATAAACCCAAGTCATTACCAACTGCCAGGTGTACAGAGCTTTACAGCTCACAAGGGGCTCTAACTCATTTGAGCTTCACAATAACCTGGGATTATTACATCCATTTGAGGTTACATGGCTTGTCCTGAAAAATCATGTATTGGCTCAAGTGTAAACTACTTTCTTATTATCTGCCTTCTGGAAGAATTGGGACTGCAAAAAGCCTCCCTTACGAGACACATCAATTCAATCCACTTTACATATATCCTTGAGCACAAATTGAAAAGGCAAGGAAGGAGCTTTGGAGGCACATAAGACAGTCCCTGTCCTTGAGGAGATCAGTCTATGGGACAAGAGTCTTCACTGATTATAAGAAACAATGTGGTGAATGCTATATGAACCCCTTTTAAATAATGTTTTCCTGATTATGAAAATAGTAAATGTCTAGTGCAGACAAATGCATACTTAAGCAGGTTTTAGGTGGAGTTTCTGTAATTTGCAATCAAAAGAACCTTGCCCAGATGCAGTGGCTCACACCTGTAATCCCAGCACTTTGGGAGGCTGAGGCAGGCAGATCACCTGAGGTCAGGAGTTCAAGACCAGCCTGCCCAACATGGCAAAACCCTGTCTCTACTAAAAATACAGAAATTGGTTGGGCATGGTGGTGCATGCCTATAGTCCCGGCTACTCTGGAGGCTGAAGCAGGAGAACTGCTTGAACCTGGGAGGCAGATGTTGTAGTGTGCCGAGATAGTGCAACTGCCTGGGTGACAGAGTGAGACTCCTTCTAGGGAAAAAAAAAAAAAAAAGAAAAAAAAAAAACCACTGACTGATGAGGTTATTTTGAGAATTGAATCAATTAAATTCTATGAAGTGCTTAACACAGTACTGTACCTGAAATATAGTAAGTATTTGATTAATGTTAGCAGCTCATATTCTTATTCAATCTATTAGAACGGCGGGGCCAGCCACACAGAAGGCTTTTTACACAAAATGCTGAAAAGCTTTCTAGGAGAAAACTGATGGTAAGGGAAGAGAAATTCAAACACTCAAGACTAGTTCAGTAAGAAAACCTTAGTTGGTGTTTGCCAGTCAGAATGGTCTTCAGCTCAGCTCCATCATAAGGACAGGTTGCCTGCTCTGCGGAGGAGGGGTAGGGTGAGACAGAACAGGGACAAATGCACGTAAAGCCAGAAGTTTCTGACACCACCCTAGAAGATGTTGGGTCACAAAGGGCTTAGGGTGACTGCTAACAGAGCTGAGCCCGGGAAGGAGAGACAGAGAAGGCCTCTATTATTTTGAAAAACACACACACAAAAACACACCATGAACCTTTGTTACTTTGAGGCATCCCACGCTGAAAGTTCAATTAGAACTAGTTTGCTGAGGGGTTCAATACCCCAAAATAAACAAGTTTCATATCTTTACAGCCTTGGTTCTAAGTATTTAATACAGCAGGCCCTGTGCAGGTAGGAAGAGGAATAAAATACAAGTTCTGCCTCAAGGGTTAATCACCTGAATAAAAAGTCTTATTTTTAACTCACCAAAGTATACCAATAGCATCTGTGGTTTCCTCATATTAGAGCTAATGGATCTTCATAAAATTTTAAGCATGACTGAGCTCCTATGACCCATTTTGTTACCCTACTGAGTTAACCAGTGCCTCTATGACATTTTGAGAATTGCCATTTGAGAAAGAACTAAACGTGTTTGAGCTGACACTTGTATAATTTTCTATCTCCCATGTTGGTCTTCATGGGAACAAACGCCGTAATGAAACCCACTCAAGTTTTAGAAGCCTTTGTTGGAGATGTACTTATTGACCCCTTCTCTTCCAATGGAGACATCCCTTGCCTCTCTCATCTCTGAGTCCTGGACCAAGCACCTCTTTGCAGGGCAGTGGGGGTACAGGCAAGGGCTCTCATTTGTCTGAATCACCTTTCACCTCTTCTCCCTAGTTCTCTCTTGAACCATTAGCAAGAGAATTCAGGTCTCAGCTCTTGACTTTCTTAGCTCTCCCTGCTACCCTGATATCAAACAATCCTTCATCTATGAATAGCCAAAGCATCCCCCCATAATTCCTTGTATAAACTCCTTGTGTCAACCCTTTGTTTCAACCCTGGGTCTGAACAGTTGCATCTCAGACATTTGACAACTCTGAGCATAGCTAGGTTCTCTTAAGCTTCAGAAGGATAACAGTCTGGACAGTACTTAAGAGCAAGGATCAAAAAAAATTGTAAGAGAACAGCATATACAAGTAGATAACAATACTTTTGAAAACCTAGAGAAAGTGCACAATTTTTTAGTAAAATACAAATTTACCTAAATTGACCCAAGAAGAAATCAAAATCCTGGGTGACCATGAGAAAAAATTGGAAAGACTGAAAAAATTGCATTAAAAAAGAGCTAAGACCAGGTGGTTTAACACCTGAATTCTATCTAACCTTTAAAAAACAGATAATTTCTGATGTTAAAAATGGGAAAAAAAATCAATTTGTCTTATGAAGTTTATATAAGGTTAGTATTAAAAGTTAGTAATGACAGCACAAAAAGACTAGAGACCAGTCTTACAGATGAATATAAATACAGAAATTATCAATAAAATATTAATGAATAGAAACCAATGTAACCAAAAAAGTTACAATGACTAAGAAGGCATTACTTGAGGAATGGAAAGTTGTTTCAATATGAGGAAATCTATCAAAGTCATCCACTATGCAAAAAAAATTAAAAGATAACCACAGGATTATATAAGTAGATGCTGAAAAGTCATTTAATAAAATCTGGGATATTCCCAATAAAGACTTGAAAGAAAAAGAAGAAAGAGAAAGAGGAAGAGAAACAAAAGGAAGAGGAAGTTACATAAATAGAAAAGTCTTTTTACCAAAACCCACCAGCAAACATTTTTCTCAACTGGGAAACAGTAAAGACATTGGAATTAATCCATAAAGCCACAGTAATCTAATTTTTGTGAAACACACACACACATACACACACTGCCAGTGGAGTAGGAATGGACTAATAGACCAATGGAGCAGAATAGAGAATCCAGAAACAGATCCTACCATGAGAATTTAAAAGTATGACAAAGATGATACTTTAGTAGGATGTACTTATCGACCCCTTCTCCTCCAATAGAGACATCCCTTGCCTCGCTCATCTCTGAGTCCTGGACAAAGCACCTCTTTGCAGGGCAGTGGGGGTACAGGCAAGGGCTCTCGTGTGTCTGAATCACCTTTCGCCTGTTCTCCCCAGTTCTCTCTTGAACCATCAGCAAGAGAATTCAGGTCTCAGCTCTTGTTGACTTTCTCAGCTCTCCCTGGCACTTAGACTGGCCCAACTGTCTATCCATTTGGAAAATAAATAAGTTGAGCCCTTATGCTCTGTACAAAAATAAATTTCAAACTGGGTCAAAAACTTTTATGTAAAAAATAACAATAATTATAAAAGCCATAGAAGAGAGTTCTTAGAGACTGCATATAGAATCTAGGTGTTGGGTAGACCTTCTTAAGAAAAAGGACATTAATACAAAAAAGAAATTTTTGAAATACAAAAATTTGTAACTTTTATATGGTAAAAAGTATTATAATTGAAACCCATAGACAAAATAACAGATTTGGAAGGAAGTATTTGTGATACAAATAGCACATAAAGTATTAATATCTATAAAATAAATATTCTTAAGAAGAAAGGCAACCCAAAATTAACTGGACAAGCAAATAAATAGGCAAAAAACAGAAGATGAATTAAATTCTGGCAAGTATATAAAATGTTAGAACTCCTTCATGGTCAAGAAATTGAAAACCAAAATAAACAATTAGATACCACTTCACACTCACCAGACTAACAAAATCAAAGCGAGTGTAATGGCTGGTGCAGATGTGGGAAAGAGGTACACTCATGCATTGCTGGTGGAAATGTGAATTGCCACAGCCTTTTTGGAAATCAATTTGGCAATATCTGTTTCAAGTAAAACTACCAAAAACTTCAAATTTGGAAATCTATCCTCTAGAGATAAAAATTCTGGTCAACTGAGACAAATATAACAATATTTATTGCTGCACTGTTGGTAGTGGTAAAAGAAAAACAAAAAATGACCACCTACCCTGGAGGGATGGGGAAGAATTTATGATATACCCCTACTGTGAAATATCAGACCTCTGAAAATAGCAATCTAATTGATCTGGAGGGGCTTTATGAGGTCAATTGGAGAATTTCTGTGAGATATCGTGAGCAAGAAAACATGTCTATACTGTACAATCCATTTCTGATGGAGTGGACTATATGTATGGAGAAAAATGTAGAAGGATCTATCCCAGGTCATTAATCAAGGTTGTGGGGAAGATGGGTGGGGTAATATGGGTAAGGAGGAGGAGAGAGTGAGAAAGAAGTGAACAAAAAGAAAAAGAAAAAGACAGAGAGCATGGCCTCTGGATTTGCACCGTGTGGCAGCCTCTCTGAGGGTTTTCTTCATCTATGAAATGGAGATAACAGTAGGAGTCTCGGCAGAGAGCTGTGATGATTAGTACCCGGCACTCAACAGTTAAACTTGTTATCATCATCATCAGGTCATGGTGGTTATTCCAGAGTCCAGGGGCACCTGACTGTGCCACTCCCATCCGTGGCCAGTCCCAGGCCAGAAATCTCAGGCCTGAGGGGCTCCACCCACCCCTAAGGTGGGTGCCCCTCCTGGAAAGCCCAGCTGCAGAGGGGTTCATGTACTCTCCTCCTTTCTTACATCCCCAAACACAGGCCCACAGGCCCTTGCCCTTTAAGGCTATTATTGCTCCTGATTAGAAGGAAGTTGACAGGAGGTAAGGGGCAGGGAGAAAGCTGGGGCCATGACCAAGGCTCCGAAATCTCATCAATTTTGCCCAATCTCAGCCCCCTAGTCTCCAGTTCTGGACACATTTTTCTAGAGGGTACCTGGAAGCCCCATTAACTACCCTCTGAACTCCTAAGGCAAGCCTCCCTCTGCAGTCTCCCCTGGGTCTGACTGACCTCTCCCCTTCCTGTACTAGAATCTATGCAGATACCTGTCTGCCTCCACCTGGGTGCTATGCTGGACGGACAGCCAGAGGAGTCTTGTGGCTGCCTCTGTGTCCCTTCCGAGATGAAGGGCCTGAGCCAGGGCTTTCCTTCCTAACAGTCCCTGGGTCAGGGCTGTTTTCAGTGAAGCCAGCCTGTAGCCCTGGCCACAGTGGATTGAAAGGGACAACGGGTGCACAAGCAGAGGGCAACGGCTCCTGGGCCAGAGGCTAGCAGGGCCCTTTTCTTGTTTCAGAGTTTCCTCCTGATCGCAGTAGGAAAACTCCCACATAGAACCAATACAGAAAATGCTCTTAATTTAGTGAAAGGGTTTTGTTTTTCTCCAACCACTGCCTTCAACCTTTTGAATCTACCTCTCCAATCTCTTAATAACATCTTGGGCAGAAACTAGAGCCACCTGGGCATTTTGGGTTATCATTTTTGTTTAATCCAGTCTTACGGAGTCTAGTTGAAAGCATTCATCTCATATCCTTCCCCTTCCCTAGCTCAGACCTGCCCCCCGGCCCAGGACACCTGCAGCAGAAGGGGAATGTGGCCATTCTTCCACTCCTCCTCCACCTTTCTCCCCGCCCTCCTTTCCTGTTGAGTCAGGGCTGGGAGAAGCACTGGGGGAAGGGGCCAGTGTCTCTTGCCAACTCGTGCTGCTGTGCACCTTCCTGGAGTCAGCACCCTCTGAGAGGCAGTTACGTGACCAAGTTTGCTCCCTCTCCTCTCCTGCCTGCAGTGACACACCCCACAATCTCTTGGGTGAGGTTTTGGGAAGGTAGCACCAGCCAAGCTGCCTTTTCAGAATCCTCTTGACCCACGGGACCTCTACTTCTTTCCCACACCAAACAGGGTAGTAGGAGCTGCACCTCTTCTACCTCCTCCCTGCCTACCATCTCCCTCCACTCCCCGCCTCCCTTCTCCTGTGAACACAGATGGCTCTGGTGCCCCAGTGTCCTAGTAGGAATCCACTCAGGGCATGAGACAGCAGTCACCCATTTCCTAGGGCCCCACTGTTTTCTTGGAGACCCATTCATTTGACTGGGGGCAGAGTATAGAACACTCCTTCTCTCCTCTCCCAAAAGGAAGAGAAGTCACAGTACTCTGCCTCTATGTTAGCAATTCACAGCCCCAAAGAACTTGTAACTCCTGCTATTGCAGACTGGTAGTGCTGGAGTGATGTCCTGAAAGAATGAATCCTTTGGTCCCATTTAGGAATATGCAGATATATAGCACCTATAGATTTCAATCTTGGTTCTTCCAATTCCAAGAAAATGGGTGGAATCCCATTTAACAAATTATTACCAAGAATAAAAATAAAATAGGTCCTCTGCCTAATATACTGAGTTATGGGTTCTCTAGGAATCTGGTGGCTCAGTCTAGTCTCAGAAATCCTGGGATACAGAGGGAAGTTGTATCAGCTGGGGAGACATCCCAAGCTACTCCATATTCCCATGTACACTCATAACAACACTGCACTGCAGCTTGTCTGTGCCTGTCTCCTCTTGTGACCTCACAAAGCCTAATCCATCCAGGCTCCCCATCCCTGCAGGTGCCCTGCCCTTCACTGATAGCCAAGATCCCTGGGAGGTCGGCCTGGGTGTCAGGGGGTATCTCAGTGCTTCTGGTCTTTGCTCTGGTTAGGGGAACCTTGGAGTCAGCTGTCCTAGATATAAGATGTGACCCTCATGTTCTGGACTCTTTCTGCCTGGGTCCTCAGCACACCAGCTGCCCCAGGCACTCGCCTGCCATCCCCAGAGCAGAAGGCCACACATAAGATGACATCACCAGCAGGTGCAGATGAGGCCTACCAGGCGTGCAGCCAGCCCTGCCTGGGGAAGCCCTACCAGATGGGGGGCTTCTCATCTGTCGCTGTGGCAGTGCTGATGGTACATCTTCAAATGGTATCTCTCTGAAACTAAGAGATGGCCGTTTAGCTGCAATACACAAACCCAATTTGGGAACCCAAATGACACCACCCGAGTCTCCTTGGCAGGAATTATGGCTCTTGAATCAGGCACAATCTGCAGAATAACTGAAATCGTCAACACAGGAAAATGTGTCTGAAAACATGATGTGATCTATAGTTAAAGCTTGTAGATTCTGCATCCACCTCAGAAACATTCTACTTCCAGAGCAATTTCTTCACTAACTAGCTGTCTCTTAAATGGACTGTACGTCTTTTTCATTACGGCATCTGCCCTGCCTCCATTGGCAGCAGTTCCCAGCTGCTGGGCCCGTGGATTCCTCACTCTAAAGCCAGCACTACCCCAGGTCCCTGATCAATTCCCCTGCCTCAGCCCCAAACCACTGAAGGCTCCAAACGAAGCCTTCTCTGACACCCTTAGGATGTGTTGCTCCCGACGATAGCCAGATTGCAGCTACACCTTGGAACCCTGAACCCCAGCTCCTTCCAGCAAGCCCTTATTCCAGATACCCTCTTTAGCCCCAATGTCTGTGCCTGTATTGGCCCTCTAATGCAAACTTCCAGTCCAGTAATTTTGAGTGCTGAGGGCTCAGCATACCTTGCTGGCAACATTATCCCTTGCAACCTGCCATCTAACTGCCATGTGGATTTTTGATCACTACCTACTGGATTCCCCCCATTGTGCCACACTGGGATTCATTCATTAGTTCATGCATTCACTCACTTATGCAAGAAGTACTTCTAGAGCATCTACTAAAGCCATAACTGTGCCCTAAGAGATACTACAAGGTAAACAAAATGACATAATTTCTGCCCTCAAAGGCACTGGGCCAGGACAGCCACACAAAGCTCAGCATGTGACAAGCACAGTGCCCTCAGTTTCTGTGTGTGCAGAATGGGGTAGTGAAACAAAGGTTTGTCATGGGAAAGCCTTCAGCCACCATCTAAGGAAGTGGCTGCCAGTAGAAAGTCAATGTCAACTTGGGTCTCCTGGGACTTGTAATAAGAAAACTGAGGCACACACGGTAAGTGGAAAGAACCTGCTTCTCCCCAGAATTGCTATTGTTTGCAGCAAGAAAGGCAGCTGGAAAACAGTTATTGGAATTCTGCAACAAAACTAAGGCTATATCATCTTCAGGTACTAGTAGGACGTGGGGTGAGGAAGCAGGAAAATTCAGGAATAATACGTGACTTTTTTTGAGAGATTCTACAGATGATCTAAGCAGCATTCTCAACCTGGGTTACACACTTACAGTCTCCTGAGGATATTTTTTAAATCATGATGCCCACACCAATTTAATCTGAATTTTTCAGGCATGGGATTCAGGCATCAACATTATTTAAAGCCTCCACTGAATAAAGGCAAGACTCCATCCCTTCTGTGGAAAGCTTTATGGCTCCAAGTGAAGGTGAATGTGGCAGTTGAGATGCTCATCAGCCAAATGTTAGCAGCTCATCACAAGTTCTCTCCTCTGGGGCAGGAGCCATCTGGGAAAAGGGGGCACCATCAACTGGCCAATGAGAAGTGTGTGTGACTATTGCCAACAAGGTGACGGAACACCTGACCCACCTCCCCTCCAGCCTGGCAGAATTTAAGCTTAGCTTTAAAACCTCAAAGGCAATATTTACAGATAGGAAGCTGAGGGTGTTTGATCCACAGAGAGGTAAAGCAATTTTGAAGACCACAGATGTTGCTGACAATGTAAATGCCTTTGTGGGCAGAACAGAAACACCACAAACAGAGCATGGCCACTGGGACAGAGTCAGCTCATTTGTGCCTGGTGTTGGACAGCAAATATTCTCCTCAGGGTTGCATCATCTATTACAACCACCCCGTGGCTGCTCTGCACATGCCTGAAGCCTAATGTCAGGGCAGAAAATAGCAATGCTTTGAAGCAGAAATTCCTGGGATTGAAATCTTTGTCACTCACTAGCTCTGAGTCTAACTACCCCCTCTGGGATTGTCTCTGTAAAAGGGGTTCGTGAATTCATTTAATAAATATGTATTGAGCATCTACCACATGCCAGGCCTTGCTTATGGTACAGGGTTGGAGGACAGAACTACGTAAATGAACACCCCTGTTTTCTTGGGGCATGTATGTTGTTTAGGGGAAACAGACAATAAACAAGTTTTATATATATATAGAGAGAGAGAGAGAGAGCGAGAGCATGTTAGAAGTGCTGTGAAATTATATAAAGTAGGGAAAGGGGATAGGGATGCTGGGGGTGAGCAATTTTATAGGGTGGTCAAGGGATATGTTCCTGAGAACATGACATACATCTGAGCAACAACCTGAAGGAAAAAAGGTAGCAAGCCAGACAGAGGGTTCAGGCAGAGAGAGCAGCATGTGCAAAGGCCCTAAGGTGAGGAAGTACCTGGGGTGCCGTGCTTGAGAATAAAGTTATCTACCCTCTAGTATTGATACACACACACATATAGGTATATATATGCATATATGCATACAAATAGATGTATGTACAGTCAGCTCTCCATATCTGTGGGGTCCTCATTTGTGGATTCAACCAACTTTGAGTCAAAAATATCTTTATTATGTATATATTACATATATACTTCAATAGAGATGAGGTCTCACTATGTTGCCCAGGCTGGTCCCACATTCCTGGCCTCAAGTGATCCTCCTGCTTTGGCGTCTCAAAGTGTTGAGATTACTGGTGTGAGCCAATGTGCTTGGCCAAAGATATTTAAGAAATCAATGGTTGCATCTATACTGAACATGTAAAGACTTTTTTCTTGTCATTATTCCCTAAACAATACAGTATAACAATAATTTACATAGCATTTACATTGTATTGGGTATTCTAAGAATCTTGTTATGATGTAAAATACACAGGAGGATACAAATACTATGCCATCTTAGTACAGGAACTTGAGCATCTGTGGATTTTGATACCCTTGGGAGGTCCTGGAACCAATCTCCGTACTGAAGAGTGACCATATAGGTGTATACGCGTGCATATGTGTATATGTATGCATGTGTTAGTGAGCTAAACTCAAGTGACAAAGAATCCGAGATCTCAGTGCTTGATACAGCCTGACATGGGTCAGATTCCTCTACCTCCAAGCAGCATTCAGTATTCTTGTGTTCCCACACTAGCATTGTCTCTGCCACACCCCCTTTGCAACAACTTGTTAGAATCATTGCTAGTTAAAATTGAGAGAAGGACGACCTGAAGTCAGCACAGGTAGAAAAAAACCCTAGATTAGACCACTCCTTGGTCATTCATCTGTTAGCATGTAGCACCTCTGAACACGAGCGATGAAGTCCAGGCTCAGGATGAAAGTCATACTGAGGATGAATGTTATCACACGTGAGGTTCTATCCTGATTTGATTTTGCCTGGGATTTCAGAGGCTATGTGGGAGTTTTTGCTCAAGTGCTGATATAAGATTATCCAAAAATACACCTTTTGGATCTGATATTCCACTAGCCATTGGACTAGAAAACTCTTGATTAGCTAAACAGCTCAACTCTGGGACCAGCCAAAGGGAGTATATCCCAGAGCAGGAAGGTAGCATTCCTAGGTCATGTTCTGTTCACAGCTGATTTTACATATGTGAAAGTTAATAGTCCAACATCTTCAGAAAGTAGAGAATGTAGGCCAATACGTTTTTGGTACTGAAGCAATTTACCTTGGATTCCAGCTTAACCTAATAATCCAGCTTATCATCACTATTGAAACTGAGGCCATCAACACTTTGGTAGAGACTTCTTGTCCTAGAGATACCCTAATGATACCCTAATCCAGGGACTAGCCTCACCCATTCCCAGACACTCTCCAGCCTGAGCACACTGTAGTCACCAAATTCCAGCTATAACTAATTGAGGTGATCCCATAATGCTTCATCATGGTGTCATTTCTGAGAGCTCTTGGACCACACAATCTGTGTCTCAGGACTATCAGAGGAGAGAATGAGGGAAGAATGTATTCAATGGCTTTTATCTTCCATTGGCCAGTATTTTATTTTATGGGATGTTAACATTCTTGCACTTCTATGTTCCACTTGTGTGATGCAGAATGGGGTTTTACAATGGCATCAACAGAGAAGTCCCAGGGTAAAAGGCAAGCAGTACATGAACATATCTCAGGTGAGAAACTATTAAGTTGTACCTGTGTAAAATTGATTAAAGCCCATTGCTATGGTCTGAGTGTTTGTCCCTTCCAAAACTCATGTTGAAATTTAATTGTCATTGTAACATTCTTAAAAGGCGATTAGGCTACAAAGGCTCCACTCTCAGGGGTGCCGTTTATACCATTATACGAGGGTGAGTTCAGCCCCCTCTTGCTCTCTCTCATCCCCTTACTTCCTGTCATGTGATGCCAGCAAGAAGGTCCTGACAAGATGCTGGCACTTTGATCTTGGGCTTTCCAGACTCCACAACT